>NC_090268.1:352036411-352636411 GCF_040414725.1 Anabrus simplex | reverse complement strand
AACACTGAACTTTTCAAGATGATAGCAGAGAGTTTAGCAATGTTCTGTTGTTGGATTTTAAATTCCGCGCTACAACATGCATAAGGTGGCAGCCCTTGAGGTTTACTCCCGTAAAGATGGCAAGAGTGAGGTTAGCAATGTTCCGTTGTTGGATTTTTAAAATTCCCCGCTATAACATGCAAAAGGTGGCAGCCTTGAGGTTTACCGCCGTAAAGATGGCAGCAGTGAGGTTAGCGACGCTCCATTGTCCTTCAAAGTGAGGTTAGGGTTCGTCAAGAAGACAGCTGTCAAAAAAGCACGTGGCTATGTTTACCAAACAAGAGCACGTGGTCGTGACGTCACGGTCACGTAGTATGCCGCCTCAGCATGCAAAGTTTAATGTCTACAACTACGTAGTAAACATTCTGCTATGTTCACAAGATTTTTTACACATAACTATTCTTTATGCTTTAAGTTCATTCACATAGGCTATGCTAAGATAGCAGCACAAACACATGCGAACTTTGTACATTCTAATGGAATAAGTTTAGTACTATGTGCATCATGGATACATGATGTGTGCACGCATTTAATCTTGACTATACGTAATGCTGTTGCTTTGTTTACAAGATTTTTATACATTGCTATTCTTTATGCTTTAAGTTCGTGCACGCACAAGCGATACTCGTACGCTCTAGCAGGAGAAGTTTAGTACGATATTCGATACATACATTATCGATAGGTGATGTGTACACGCTTTAGAACATAGCTCATCTTTATGCTTTAAGTTCGTGCACATGGGTTAGGGATACACAAAAGCGATTGCTTTATGCTCTAGCGGAAGAAGTCTAGTACGATAGTAGATGCATGTAAAATCGATAGGTTATGCTAAGATAGCAGCACACTTACATGATTTTAGCACAATCTAGTGGAAAAAGTTTAGCATGATAGTCGTTTCGTGCAAAATCATTAGGTAATGTGTAAACGCTTTGAAACAAGGCTATTCTTTGTACTTTAACCCGTATACTGGGGAGCGCGACTTAAGTCGCTCGAGGAAGTAACCAGCCAGGTGGGGAGAGCGACTTTAGTCGTACGCTGCTATTTTATTTTTTTCCTCGACTCTCAGCTTAGCCAGAGTTATGAAATTCAGTCCTCGTTATCTGCATACCGCTGTCATCAAGTGGTATTTTTAGTAAGTACTTCCGCTTAACAGAAACAGATCAGAGAGAGATGTATATCATTCAACATAATTCGCTTCCGTGCAAAAGCGCGCTATGTGTTCGCCTCGCATGGGAACTAGACTAATCAGCTGCGTCCTTGCTATGTGCTTACTCGAATACTTTAGTGTTTTATGAGACTGGGAACTGTATAGTATATCAGTGTGAAAAGGAGTACTGTAATTTCGGGGAGGAGTGAATTTGAACTTATAGATGCGTTGCACTTCTGTTGTTTCGTAAAAGTACTTTTCAGTCATAATTATGTCTTCTAAACGACATCGAGTTGAAGAATTACGTGATGACAGCTTGCGTTCACTTGTACATGAAATGTTGGAGTTTAGCGACGAGGACAATGACTTCAGTGACTTCCTTCAGATAGTGAAGATAATTCGTTCTCTGGAGAAGGAGGCACATGTGGTACTGGACAGCATTCTGGTGCTATCACAGCGAATGGTCGCGGGTTCGAAAGTAACACCTCGGGTGACGACAGTGACGATGGAGAGATACAGGCAGATTCAAACTGCAGTGATATGTCAGGGCCTATTACGTGGGTAGAAGATGGACAGAAAAGGAGTAGATTTCCAACAAAGTTCATTCCTGGAGTAAAAGGACAGTTTATGGATGTAAAGACTCCAGAGGATATTTACGAACTGTTTGCGGACGATACTATCTGTAAGTATATTGCTGAGCAAACTAATATTTATGCGCAGCAGAAAATTCGTGGTTCACAAAATGAAACGGAGGAGTAGGGAAAAAGACTGGATACCTACAAATAAGGATGAAATAAAACGTTTATTCGGACTTTTGCTTCTTCAAGGGATTATCCACAAACCTACAATGGGGCATTATTTTTCTCGTAACAAGTTACTGGCCACGCCCATATTTTACGAGACCATGACGGAAAAGAGGTTTTTCCTTCTCTTGAAATTTCTCCATTTTTCTGACAATGAGGCCTGCGATGGGCAGATGCCTCCTGAACGATACAAGGTAAAGCCAGTCTTCGATCACTTTGTGAAAATGTTTCAACAGGCTTACATCCCGGATGACCAGCTATCCATAGACGAAAGCCTTCTTCTATGGAAAGGTCGCCTTGGTTGGAAGGTATACATTCCAAAGAAAAGGTCCCGGTTCGGAATGGAATCTTACAAAATTTGCGAAGCGAAAACGGGTTACGTGTGGAATATGTTGTGGTACACGGGAAAATCAACAGAACTCAAGAGTGAAGTCCATGGCATTGATCTATCACAGTCTTCCAAGCCGACGAGAATTGTGTGTACTCTGGCAGATAATCTACTGAAACAAGGATACCTGATAGGAATGGACAACAACTATAGCAGCCCTGAGTTATACGACCTGCTAAATGACCTCGATACTGACGCAGTGGGTACAGTAAGAACCAACCGGAAAAATCTCCCTAAGGAACTTATGAGAAAAAAGCTGAAGGGAGAGGTAACGGCTGCTTATCGAAAGAAACTCATGGTTCTAAAATGGAAGGACAAAAGAGATGTTTGCATGCTCAGTAGTATCCACGATGCTGAAATGCGAACTGTCCCTATCAGAGGAAAGGACGAAACCAAAGAGAAACCTGTAGTTTGCATAGACTACAATGATTCTATGGGGGAGTTGACCTTTCCGATCAGTACGTCATTACGTACTCCACACCAAGGAAGCGAATGAAGAAATATTACCAGAAAATTTTCCGGCATCTTCTGGACCTCGTGGTATTCAATTCATTCATCATTTTCCGGCAACATGGAGGAAAATTATGCAGTTCAGAATTCACCTCATCGATAAAATCCTCGAAAAGTACACAGGTTCAATCCCCGCTGAAGCAATGCCTGTCCTTTCAGTTAGACCCCTCCCCGCTGCTCCCACAGAAAGATTCAGCGGTAGGCATTTTCCTGATGTGAATCCACCATCGGGAAGAAGGCAGCACGGTGTGAAGAGGTGCGTGGTGTGACCGACGAAAAGAGAGAGACGTGAAACAATCTACAGGTGCAGTGACTGCGACGTCGCTCTCTGTGCAGCTCCGTGTTTCCGTGCTTATCACATGCAAGATGTGTAAAAACAGTGCGTGAGATGTAAACTGTGTGACTAGTGTAAATAATATAATTAGTGAAATCAGTCCTGATGTGTAAATTCATTTCGATAAAGAAGTAATTATTGTGAGAAGATGATTAGAACCAGGCTACCACTGTAAGTACTTACTCTCAACTTATTACTGCGATTGCAAACCCTGAATGAAATGCATTTCTCTCAACTGCGGTATTTATTTCAGAAATTGTAGATTAGTTAATGATAAAGTGTATTTGCAGTGTATAGGCTTTTAATTTTCCTGAAATTAATATGAAAATATAGATATTCCGAAAAGAAATTTATATTTGTAATATACAGAAGTTAGTACGAGACTTAGGTCGTTTTTGCTCCAAAACTATAACACCCACAAATATTAACAAATAGGCAAAAAATCACTTTCTATATCAGAATTAGGATATACGTAGCATTTTATTATCAAGTATATCAAAATTTGGAAGGTTTCTTGAATTTATTTGATTATTTTTCGAGTTACGAAAATTCGTCCCCACCAGAACAGAGTTACCGTATCGCGCGCTCCCCAGTTAACGGGTTAAGTTCATGCGTACAGGTTATGCTAAGATAGCGGCACAATCTAGCGCAAGAAGTTTAGTACGAGAGTCGATGTATGTAAAATCGATAAGTAATGAGTACACGCTTTAAAACATGGTTATTCTTCGTACATTCAGTTCATGCATCTTAGTTATGCTAAGATAGCAGCACAATCTAGCGGAAGAAGTTTAGTACGATATTTGTTGCATGCAAATCGATAGGTGATGTGTACACACTTTGAAACATGGCTATTCTTTTTACTTTAAGGTCATGCGTATAGGTTATGCTAGGATAGCAGCACAATCTAGCGGGAGGAGATTAGTACGAGAGTCAATGCATGCAAAATCCATAGGTAATGTGTACATGCTTTGAAACATGGCTATTCTTTGTACTTTTAAGTTCATGTGTATAAGTTATGCTAAGATGTCAGCACAATCTAGCGGAAGAAGTTTAGTACGAGAGTCAATGCATGCAAAATCGATAGGTAATGTGTACACGCTTTGAAACATGGCTATTCCTTGTACCTTAAGGCCATGCGTATAGGTTATGCTAAGATACCAGCACAATCTAGCGGAAGAAGTTTAGTACGAGAGTCGATGCTTGTAAAATCGATAGGTAATGTGTACACACTTTGAGACATAGCTATTCTTTGTACTTTAAGTTCATGCGTCTTAGTTATGCTAAGATAGCAGCACAATCTAGCGGAAGGAGTTTAGTACGAGAGTCGATACATGCAAATTCGATAGTTGATGTGTACACGCTTTGAAACATGACTAATCATTGTACTTTAAGTTCATTGGTATAGGTTATGCTAAGATAGCAGCACAATCTAGCGGAATAAATTTAGTACGAGATTTGATGCATGCAAAATCAATAAGTAATGTGTACACGCTTTGAAACATGGCTATTCTTTGTACTTTAAGTACATGCGTACAGGTTATGCTAAGATAGCAGCACAACCTAGCGGAAGAAGTTTAGTACAATATTTCTTGCATGCAAAGTCGATAGGTAATGTGTACACACTTTGAAACATGGCTATTCTTTTTTACTTTAAGGTCATGCGTATTGGTTGTTACGGAGATATCCGTGGTAGGTAGAGGTGAAAGAAGGTGCGGGTGTGAATGGGTTTCAAGCTACGAAATTAACGGGCAATGTAAAATTAATTTAAAATTTAACTAGGTTATATTTTCTTTTCAAAGACAAGAGATAACAATCATAACAGGTACAGAGTAGCAAAAATGTAGGTACAATATTACTGGGTTCGGGCTCAGTGCCCTTACTTCATAACTCTTGGGCAATCAGCCCCGCCTTACTCCCAAAGAAAATTTTAGCCAAGGGGCAGAAAACCCCATTCATGCCCAGGAGCACTGGCTCCAAACATTACACATAAAGCCTGCACGAGGCATACAGAAACAAATTTCAAAGAGCGATCCGCTCTCAAAATTGTAAGCCTATCACAAGGCCACACCAAACTCTACCTTCAAGCTGTCCTCTAAGGACGTATTTACAGGGGTAAAATACCCAAACTACGGAGGTCTATTACATGAAAGAAGGTTGATTACATGACCTCTAAAATAACAATTTGAGAGGAGGCGAACTTGCACTCCTAATACACTTTGTTTTTAAAACCTAATCTGGCTCTGGGGCCACTAACGCAAGGGCTAATCCCATACTACAGAGGTGACTTAGAGAAGAACACTTTACATTACATAAACGAAGAATAGTTTGAGAAAATAAGTTCACCTCAAAACAAATGTGAGTGGGAGCTCGAGAGGGTTAGCACTCTCTATCCCAATATGTAGCTTTACAAGAAAAAGATGAAAAGAGTAATTACATTTTAGGAAAAGGTTACATGATGGAAATGCTTCGAACCCGCCGCGAGTGTTAAACTGCCGACCTAGCAAGAAAAGAAGTTATTAATAGGCCATTACCTGGTGTTGAACGGCTGAAGAAGAAAGAGGCGCTTCCCGCCTCCTGCTATGTACTTAATACACTGAAAGATGGAACAGAAGTGGCCCGGAGACCCCAAAATCAGCAGTTTATATCCTCTCGCGGAAGATTCTAGGCGTTAGGGGAAAGAAAACACCCTCCCACAAAATCTTTATTGGTTCGGGAAAAGAAACCCCTACATAGAGGAAAAAGAAACACATTATTGGTGGAAAATTAATTAAAGAAATTCGGGATTGGCTAGATCCAAACTAAGGGGAAAAAGAGGGGTATACAGCCAACTTAAACAACGACAGAAGGAAATTTAACAAAGAACAAACTCTTGAAATAAAAATTTCTCCAACAAAATAGTTCTTTGACTCCGCACTAGGTCGCACTATTGTTGATCTTCAGTAGTGTCCTCTAGAAGAGAAAGTTCACACTTCTTACTTCAAGCGAAACAAAAACACATCAAAAGTGACACAGTTCAAAAACTCAAAATTTTCCACGTGGTGACATCTTCTGAGAAAGTAGAGAATTAATAGAATAGATAAAGGTCGACCTTCCTCCAGAAGAGGAGTTTCAACTGGCGCAACTTTTAAATAAACGGTGTAGAGGTATACCGCCCGGTACAGACCTCCCCCCCCAAAAGTTCCTCCAAGGGGTAACACAGAAGAACATAAGCTTTGTTTCCAAAATAAGGTCCAAGTTTTGATGTTGATATTAAGATTAATTGCGGAAGCATTTATAAGATTTTAGTAATTTGGTTGGTTGCAATTTCAAAATTTTGTTGTTGCAGGTGCAGTAAAGTTTTTCTGTTGTAGTAGTTGAATTTCTGAAGATAAACCTTTAATGCTTAAAAGTGAAGAAAAGTTTTGCCATGTCCACCAAATATTGTTGTTGAATTCCCAAGTGTAATTATTGCTTATGGTGACTGTCCATGTAGTTGATGTAGATTGAGTCGGATGGCCAGACCGGCCGTTGCAGCTTGCGTCCAACGGAGGCCGCTCGGACCCCTCAAGTACCCTGAGATACCGCTCGCCCGCACTATGAGGGGAGCAGAGGTGTTGAAGTACGCCGCGCCCGCGGTGAACAGATACAGGCTGCGGGCATGTAGCAGGTCGTGCGCCGCACATCAGCCTTGGCCGGGAGGAGAGCTCCGGCTCGCCGTGCACATGTCGTCCTCGCTGGAGAGGAGGGGGCCCATCCCCCTCCCCAGTCGCTGCACGGCGCTGCGCGGCTGCGGGGGCGCTGAAACATTAAAGCTAGGCGGCAGAATTGTGTTGGACTATCATCTTCTTTGAGGGTACAGGCTTGTGGAGAGGTTGAGGGGCCAGCGGCGTGTAGATATCCATGGCATTTACTATTATGAAGCCACAGTGTAAGGTGGAGCAGGAGACGGGAGCGTGGTAATGGCCGTGGCAAGAACAGGATGGCAGTTTAACGGGTCGGGGCAGGTTTTACACAAGGCTTACATCTAAAACCAAAATATTACAGAAGGGGCAGAATGCCTTAAAAGTGAAACTCAAAAAAAAATATAACCTTCATATCCTTTCAAAATAATATGAAGCAAGTTAACACAGAAATTACACCGGTTTCACCTGGGACAGGTGAACTCTAAATATCCTCTCGGTGGCTGGATTACTTAGCAATAAGGTAACCGGCGTAAGAAAATCGAGAATGATACAAGGCCCATGAAATCTGGGGGCAAGCTTGCCCGCGGGAACAAAATTTTTGACCATAACCTGGTCACCTACCTTCAAAGTGGTGGGTCTCCGTCCACGATCATACCTTTCCCTAACCTTTTCATGAGACACTTTAAGATTGGCTTTAGCCTTCTTCCAAAGATCTTTAATGTTATCCGGATCTATTGTCTCGGGTAGAATGTCATTCAAAGACCAGAGGTTAGAGAGCGGCGAGTTGGGAACAAACTTGAACATCAAAGAAGCTGGAGTAAACTTGTGAGATTCATGAACCGCCGAATTCAAAGCAAAACCTATCCAATGCAGGGACGTGTCCCACCTGGAAGGATCTTCATGATGATAGGCAATAAGTGCGGACCTGAGATTACGGTTAACCCGTTCAGCCAGAGAAGGTTGAGGATAATAAGCAGATGTAGTTACATGAGAGATGGACAAGTCAAAACAGAATTTACGAAATAAATTAGATGTAAAAGCCTTAGCATTATCAGATACAATATATTGACACGGACCAAAAGAAGCGAAAATAGAATTTAAGCAAGTAATTGTAGACTGAGCGGTAGCCAGCTTAGTCGGGAATAACCACGAAAATCTTGTAAAACCATCTACACATACAAAGATGAATTTGTTGGCATTCCCCTTTGACTGGGGGAAGGGTCCTACATAATCAATATACAGGCGTTCCATGGGGCGCGATGCTTGATGCGAAGACAAGAGGCCTACCTTGGTGGACATGGTTGGTTTACTGAGCAAACAGGATTTACAAGCTTTTACAAGTTCACGGATTTCACCGTCCATACCTTTCCAGATGAACATTTCACGAATCTTTTCACGAGTTTTGAAGATACCCAGATGCCCTCCTAATGGGGTCTCATGATAATACTTGAAGATCATAGGTACAAGAACCGCTGGAACAACAACTTTCATCAACTTATCATGCCTCGAAGGGCAACATAGAACACCATTCCTCAGAACATAAGGGACAGCATGTTCCCCAGAAGAAAGGGTTTCCATTATAGGAGCCAGCGTCGGATCTTCACGTTGGTATTTCTCAATATCCCTAAAAAGCATGGGAGCATCTGTTAGGATGGCATTAACCTCGGATAGTATGGACTCGGAAGGTGATGAACTGTCGACCGGTTCGTGGGTTTCGACGTCGTTATGAAACATACGGCTGAGTCCATCAGCAACAACATTTTCTGTACCTCTGATATGTCGTACATCAAATTGGAAGGCAGAAATACGGATGGCCCAACGGGCTATACGACCAGTACGACGCGGCCTACCTAAGACCCAGCTTAAGGCTTGGTTATCTGTCTCCAGGTCGAATTTGACATGTTCCAGATAGAGACGGAACTTTTCTAAGGCGAATAAGACTGCCAACCCTTCGAGCTCATAGATGGAATACTTGGCTTCTTGAGCCGATAGAGTCCTAGATGCATAGGCGATGGGACGCCTCCCTAGTTCAGTCTCTTGAAGAAGGACTGCAGCTACAGCTGACGACGACGCGTCCGTTTGGACGATGAATTTCTTCGAGAAATCAGGCATAGCAAGTACAGGGGCATTACAGAGAGCTAATTTAAGATCTTCGAAAGCGGCTTGTTGAGAAGGTCCCCACTCGAATTTGATGCCTTTCCTACGAAGAAGGTTTAAGGGCGCCGCTCTATTAGCGAAGTTAGGAATAAACTTCCTGAAGAAATTCACCATACCAATGAATCTAGCGATACCTTTGATGTCCTTAGGAGGTTTAAAATCACGGATGGCCTGTGTTCTAGAATGATCGACAGCTACCCCATCGGGTGACACAATATGCCCTAGGAATGACATAGAGGGCTTAGCAAAGGCAACCTTGGACAACTTGACAGTTAACCCAGCCTTACGAAGGCGATTCAGAACTTCTCGCAGATGATCTAGATGTTCTTCAAAAGTCTCGGAAAATACGACGACATCATCCAAGTAGTGATATAAGTACTCAAATTTGATGTCGGAGAAGACCCTATCTAGTAGCCTAGTGAGCACAGCTGCCCCCGTGGGGAGCCCGAAAGGCACGCGGTTGTATTCGTATAAATTCCAGTCCGTGGCAAACGCTGTAAGATGTTTAGACTCCTCGGCAAGGGGAATTTGTTTATAGGCCTGATTCAAGTCCAAGATAGTGAAGAACTTGGCCTTTCGAAACCATGAAAAGCAAGAATGAAGGTCGGGAAGGGGCACAGATTGCAACACCACCTTCCGATTGAGAGCCCTGTAATCAATGACAGGCCTGAAGCCTCCTTGGGGTTTCGGGACTAGAAAAATAGGCGAAGAATACGCTGACTTAGAGGGCCTAATAATACCATCCTTCAACATCTGATCGATGATTTCTTTCAGAGCCTTCATTTTAGGTGGAGATAGCCTATACGGTGGAAAACGGACAGGAATCGAATCCGTAACCTCAATTTTGTATTCAATAAGATCAGTAACACCAAGAGTATCAGTGAATACCTCTGGAAATGACTGACATAATTTACGAATACTATTAGCCTGCTCCTCAGGTAGATGTCTAAGGTCTAACAACATCTCATCCTGGGTAGGCGAAATAGAGAAACATGACACAGAATTACACGTTAATAGTGGGATTTTACAACTAGAAGCAAATTTGAATGTGCACGACCTAGACTGGAGATCGAGCACAAGACCAGTGTGAGAAATAAAGTCCGCTCCCAGTATGATGGGGCAAGACAAGTGCTTAGCCACAAACAGTTTGATTTTCCATGTAAACTTAAAAATACGAATTTTGACCAGTAAAGAACCTAGAATTTCTAATGGAGATGTATTAGCCGAAACATATTTAACAGGAGAAGAGTCATAGACAGGTAGTTTACAAACAGATTTCAATTTGGAGTACCATTCAGCCGAAATAATGGAACAAACACTGCCTGAATCTAATAGAGCTGTTATAGGTTCGTTATTTATCTCAATCTTAAGAAAAGGAACAGGTGCGGGGATATCCGCCGCAATCCTAAGACACTCTTTGGGGCATTCAAAAGATGTATTCGAAGACTGGTCGTTCTCTGCATTTACAACCTGTTTACTAGGGGCTGAGTCTCGGGAAGATGGATTAGTCGGCTCAGCCGACGCCACTAGTCACTTTTTATTATTGGCATAGCTGGAATTTGCACCAGAAGTTGAGCAGGAGGGGGTGCTATTTGAGTTTGGGCAATTCTTGGCGATATGTGAGAAGGCCCCACACTTAAAACAGCCTTGTGATGACCCTGCTCCATTCCTTGTCCCACTTGACTTGATCAGAGGACACTTATTCCGCAGATGGTCAGGCGACCCGCAAGCATAACATTTACGGGGATTGACTGGTCGGCGAGGTGGAGGCCGAGTGTTACTAAAGGAAGGCGGGGGTTCTTTCGCGACACGCAAAGAATCGGCGTATCTAACTCCTTCCGCTGAGAATGCCAATGCTTCAAGTTCCGAGAACGTTTGCGGGCACGCCGCGAAACACAAATATGACCTATAGGATGGTGAAATACCTTCCACAATAGCTTGTACAATTTGATCCTCAGGGAAGTGAAGAGCAAACACCCTAGTATAAAACTTAATATCTTGGATGAAGTCTGCCAGGTTTTCATCCAAGCGCTGTACACGATAATAGTACTTCTGAATAAGGGAGGACCTGGCCCTAGCCGGGATGAAGTTAGCTAGCAAATGGGCATGGAAATCCTCAATAGAAGATTGCTCAGCGATGGCTCTAACTATTTTGTCAGATAGAACACCAATAGCATAAGGATAGATAATTTGCAAAATTTGACATGGGGAAAGAGAAAACACAAGGGCATGATCCTGAAATTCCACTAGAAATCTTAAAAATGAAATTACGTCACTGGTGGTGTTGACGGAAAACTTAGAGATACCTCTAAGCAACATTGCCAATGGATGAGGCAAGCTGCTGAACCCAGGTGACATAGTCGTTAAAGGTTTCAATGGCAAAGAAGTTAATTCAGAGCGGATGTTACTCAATGACGCACGGCGTTCAGATTCGTTGTTCGATGGGGCAGAGATAGTTTGAGCAGCAACGGTTATCCTATTGACTTCTCCCTGAGGAGGCTCTTCCTCGTTACCTACATTCACCGTGGCGGGTTGATCAGATTTGGGAGGAACTTCCCCAGTTAACAATTGAGTGACTTTACTAGACAATTCAGAAATAGTTTCAAGGAGCGTATTAGCTTCCTTCCTCTGAACGTCATTCACCTTTAGAGACAACAGATCATTAACTCTATTTGCAAAGTGATACAGCCTGCCTTGCACACGCTTAATTTGATTAGGAGATGGATCGTTTTCATCAAAAAAGCTGACTACCGATGCTAGCCCAGTAATATTCTCGACAATCGTGGAAAGAGAGTCATCAATTTCTTTCTCTCCCAAATTGGGGATGGAAATGGGCAAATCAAGGGACTCTCTAAGCTTGTTAGTATCTATTGCAACCGTGCCTCCAGATTGAACGTTTCTGATAGTTAACTCATATATCAACTCCTCTTTGCGCAAGTAGTTAAGGAGGAGAACATCGCGAGGGCCGGGCATGATGACAGAACAATTTTGAAAAACTCAAAAAATTCCAGCAACTGAGAAAATTGTTAGAGTTCGAATCAAAGCAATGTTTAGCCGTCAAAAGGGGCTAAATTGAGACCCATTCAACCACGCTCTGCTACCACTTGTTACGGAGATATCCGTGGTAGGTAGAGGTGAAAGAAGGTGCGGGTGTGAATGGGTTTCAAGCTACGAAATTAACGGGCAATGTAAAATTAATTTAAAATTTAACTAGGTTATATTTTCTTTTCAAAGACAAGAGATAACAATCATAACAGGTACAGAGTAGCAAAAATGTAGGTACAATATTACTGGGTTCGGGCTCAGTGCCCTTACTTCATAACTCTTGGGCAATCAGCCCCGCCTTACTCCCAAAGAAAATTTTAGCCAAGGGGCAGAAAACCCCATTCATGCCCAGGAGCACTGGCTCCAAACATTACACATAAAGCCTGCACGAGGCATACAGAAACAAATTTCAAAGAGCGATCCGCTCTCAAAATTGTAAGCCTATCACAAGGCCACACCAAACTCTACCTTCAAGCTGTCCTCTAAGGACGTATTTACAGGGGTAAAATACCCAAACTACGGAGGTCTATTACATGAAAGAAGGTTGATTACATGACCTCTAAAATAACAATTTGAGAGGAGGCGAACTTGCACTCCTAATACACTTTGTTTTTAAAACCTAATCTGGCTCTGGGGCCACTAACGCAAGGGCTAATCCCATACTACAGAGGTGACTTAGAGAAGAACACTTTACATTACATAAACGAAGAATAGTTTGAGAAAATAAGTTCACCTCAAAACAAATGTGAGTGGGAGCTCGAGAGGGTTAGCACTCTCTATCCCAATATGTAGCTTTACAAGAAAAAGATGAAAAGAGTAATTACATTTTAGGAAAAGGTTACATGATGGAAATGCTTCGAACCCGCCGCGAGTGTTAAACTGCCGACCTAGCAAGAAAAGAAGTTATTAATAGGCCATTACCTGGTGTTGAACGGCTGAAGAAGAAAGAGGCGCTTCCCGCCTCCTGCTATGTACTTAATACACTGAAAGATGGAACAGAAGTGGCCCGGAGACCCCAAAATCAGCAGTTTATATCCTCTCGCGGAAGATTCTAGGCGTTAGGGGAAAGAAAACACCCTCCCACAAAATCTTTATTGGTTCGGGAAAAGAAACCCCTACATAGAGGAAAAAGAAACACATTATTGGTGGAAAATTAATTAAAGAAATTCGGGATTGGCTAGATCCAAACTAAGGGGAAAAAGAGGGGTATACAGCCAACTTAAACAACGACAGAAGGAAATTTAACAAAGAACAAACTCTTGAAATAAAAATTTCTCCAACAAAATAGTTCTTTGACTCCGCACTAGGTCGCACTATTGTTGATCTTCAGTAGTGTCCTCTAGAAGAGAAAGTTCACACTTCTTACTTCAAGCGAAACAAAAACACATCAAAAGTGACACAGTTCAAAAACTCAAAATTTTCCACGTGGTGACATCTTCTGAGAAAGTAGAGAATTAATAGAATAGATAAAGGTCGACCTTCCTCCAGAAGAGGAGTTTCAACTGGCGCAACTTTTAAATAAACGGTGTAGAGGTATACCGCCCGGTACATTGGTTATGCTAAGATAGCAGCACGATCTAGCGGAAGGAGTTTAGTACGAGAGTCAATACATGCAAATTCGATAGTTGATGTGTACACGCTTTGAAACATGGCTATTCTTTGTACTTTTAAGTTCATGTGTATAAGTTATGCTAAGATAGCAGCACGATCTAGCGGACGAAGTTCAGTACGAGATTCGATGCATGCAAAATCGATAGGTGATGTGTACACACCTTTTTACTTTAAGGTCATGCGTATAGGTTGTGTTAAGATAGCAGCACAATCTAGCGGAAGGAGTTTAGTACGATATTTGATGCATGCAAAATCAATAAGTAATGTGTACACGCTTTGAAACATGGCTATTCTTTCTACTTTTAAGTTCATGTGTATAAGTTATGCTAAGATAGCAGTACAATCTAGAGGAAGAAGTTTAGTACGATATTTGTTGCATGCAAAATCAATAAGTAATGTGTACACGCTTTGAGACATAGCTATTCTCTGTACTTTAAATTCATGCGTATAAGTTATGCTAAGATAGCAGCACAATCTACCTGCAGAAGTTTAGTACGAGAGTCGATACATGCAAAGTTGATAGGTAATGTGTACACGCTTTAAAACATGGTTATTCTTCGTACTTTCAGTGCATGCATCTTAGTCATGCTAAGATAGCAGCACAATCTAGCGGGAGAAGTTTAGTACGAGAGTCGATGCGTGCAAAATCGATAGGTAATGTGTACACACTTTGAAACATGGCTATTCATTGTACTTTAAAGTCATGCTAAGATAGCAGCACGATCTAGCGGATGAAGTTTAGTTCGATGGTCGATGCATGTAAAATCGATAGGTCATGTGTACACGCTTTGAAACATAGCAATTCATACTGCTGCTCTGTTCCCAAGACTTTTAAGCATAGCTAACCCTAATACTGCTCTTAACGACGTCGAGCTCAGGATTGATTACGTGACCGTGACGTCACGACCACGTGCTCTTGTTTGGTAAACATAGCCACGTGCTTTTTTGACAGCTGTCTTCTTGACGAACCCTAACCTCACTTTGAAGGACAATGGAGCGTCGCTAACCTCACTGCTGCCATCTTTACGGCGGTAAACCTCAAGGCTGCCACCTTTTGCATGTTATAGCGGGGAATTTTAAAAATCCAACAACGGAACATTGCTAACCTCACTCTTGCCATCTTTACGGGAGTAAACCTCAAGGGCTGCCACCTTATGCATGTTGTAGCGCGGAATTTAAAATCCAACAACAGAACATTGCTAAACTCTCTGCTATCATCTTGAAAAGTTCAGTGTTCCAAACACTAGTTCGAAAAACGTAACTCATCGCACCTCGGGGATTTTATTAGGTAAGACGTAACCCCTAGGTTCCATTCCTTGTTCTGAACATAAAACCATTTACCAATAAAGATTAATTTTCTACAAAGTACAAGCGTTCTTGCTGATAGCGATCGATGAGGTTGTTGCACCTTTAGCCCTTTAGCCCTTTAGCCCATTAGCCCTTTAGCCCTTTAGCCCATTAGCCCTTTAGCCCATTAGCCCTTTAGCCAAGGAATGTGCGGTAAGGAGGAGGAGGAAGAGTCCTTTCATCCTTTTTACCCTTCTGATAAGATGTAACCCCTGGGTTCCATACCCTATCACGATTTTTTTTCAGCCATGTTTATGCGATAACTTGTTCGACTGATTTTTACACACAAGACGAATGATGGAAGGTAAATAATTTGAAGTTATACTTTGGCTATATCGTTTACCGAGCGAGTTAGCTGCGCAAATCATCAAAATTGTACTTTTGCTCTGAACACATCAAACAATGTTCTGATCATATGTTGAGGTTAACAACATCGATGACAGTGTTCGATTCTAGTCTTGTTATGTTTCATTCTGATCTTCTTAGAACGAGGGTACCCCCTAACATGTTCTAAACACATGTTGTATTGAGTACAGTGTTCGATTCTAGTCTTGATCACTTATTTCGTGTTCTGAACACATCGATCAATGTTCTGATCACATGTTGTATCGAGTACAGTGTTCGATTCTAGTCATGATCACTTATTTTGTGTTCTGAACACATCAATCAATGTTCTGATCACATGTTGAAGTTAACAACATCGATTACAGTGTTCTATTCTAGTCTTGTTATGTTTCAATCTGATCTTCTTAGAACAAGCGTATCCCCTGACATATTCTAAACACATGATGTATTGAGTACATTGTTCGATTCTAGTCTTGATCACTTATTTTGTTTTCTGAACGCATCAATCAATGTTCTAATCACATGTCGTATCGAGTACAGCGTTTGATTCTACTCTTCTTATGTTTCGAAAGTCTAAACATGCACAATAATGTTATCGCTGCACACGCTTGCCTTCGCGATGCAGGTTTAAACTTGTTCGATATAAAGCTATGCCTTGACATAAGAGGCGGAGGAGGAGGTAGAGAAGGAGGTGGAGGAAGAGGAGGAGGAGGAGGAGGAGGAGGAGGAGGAGAATGATAAGGCCTTAACAGCCTATGTATAGTCGCCATTGTTTTTAAAGATGATAGCTGTCAAAAGAATTTTTCAAATTATCCACCACCACATTTCAGCTAAAGAGGGCAGCAGGGTGCTCTGTTGATTAAGCACATAGAATTGCAAATTGCCCTCCACCACATGCATAACAGCAGCTGTTATCTTGCGCAGTAGCCTCTAAGCTAGCTTTCTTCATAAGAGTAGCCGCCATCTTGTGCGAGCACCCCTAGGCCGTCTCATAAGGAGCTATGTATAGTCACCATTTTGTGTCTGCCATCTTGCGTAAGCATCCCTAGGACGTCTCAAGGCATCTTGTTTCTCATAAGAGCAGCCACCATCTTGTAGAAATAGATAGCTGCGAATGGCAAAGGGCTTAAGTAGGAATCGAACCGTTGATCTCATCATTAGACTATGTTTTTTCTTGTTCCTGATACTACGAACCTACGTATTAGGCGGAAAAATTTTGTCCGTTTTGCTCTACGATGCATCGTTTTCGAGATATTTAACATTTTGCATTTAAGCCTCCAAATTTAATGAATCGAACCTGCACGGCACGTTATACTCTCTACCATAGCTAAACCTGATCATGTTACGAAGACTCGCTTCAATACAAGCTAAAACAGAGCAAATGCCAAAGGGCCTAAGTAGGAACCGAACCGTTGATCCCATCATTAGACTATGATTTTCTTGTTCCTCATACTGCGAACCTAGGTATTAGGCAGAAAAATTTTGTCCGTTTTGCTCTACGATGCATCGTTTTCGAGATATTTAACATTTTGCATTTAAGCCTCCAAATTTAATGAATCGAACCTGCACGGCACGTTATACTCTCTACCATAGCTAAACCTGATCATGTTACGAAGACTCGCTTCAATACAAGCTAAAACAGAGCAAATGCCAAAGGGCCTAAGTAGGAACCGAACCGTTGATCCCATCATTAGACTATGATTTTCTTGTTCCTCATACTGCGAACCTAGGTATTAGGCAGAAAAATTTTGTCCGTTTTGCTCTACGGTGCACTGCTTTCGAGATATTTAACATTTTGCATTTAAGCCCTAAATTTAATGAATCGAACTAGCACGACACGTTAGCCTCTAAGCTAAGAGCAGCAGCCATCTTGCGCAAGCACCCTTAAGGCGTCTCATAAGGAGACGTGTATAGCCGCCATCTGTGTCCGCCATCTTGCGCAAGCATCCTTAGGGCGTCTCTAGCCATCTTGTGCAAGGACCCTTAAGCCGCCTCATAAGAGCAACCGCCATCTTGCGCAAGCATCCCTAGGGCATCTCATAAGGAGCCATGTATAACCACCATCTTGCGCAAGCATCCCAAGGGCGTCTATGTATAGCAGCCATCTTGCGTAAGCACCCTTAAGGAGTCATGTATAGCCGCCATCTTATGCAATTAGCGTCGAGAGAGGACTGCTGTAGAATTTTTCTTTTTAAATTATCCACCACCACATTTCAAAGGTATCTAGCTAAAGATAGCAGCACTGCGTATGACAGGTGACGAATTTACATCTACTGCGATAAAGAGGGCAGCACGGTGCTCTCTGGATTAAAGATGGCGGATGATAGCTGTCAAAAAAGCACGTGGCTATGTTTACCAAACAAGAGCATGTGGAATTTGCCGCCACCACATTTCAAACTAAAGAGGGCAGCACTATGCTCTGTTGATTAAAGATGGCGGATGGTAGCTGTCAAAAAGCACGTGAGTTTGTTTCCAAACAAGAGCATGTGGAATTTTTCAATTTGCCGCCACCACATTTCAAAGGTATCTAGATAAAGATGGCAGCACGGTGCTCTCTTGATTAAAGATGGCGGATGATAGCTAACAGAACTTTTCAAATTGCCCGCTACTACATGCTTAAGGTAGTAGCCATAAAGAGGGCAGCACGGTGTTCTG
Source organism: Anabrus simplex (assembly GCF_040414725.1). Lineage (NCBI taxonomy): Eukaryota > Metazoa > Arthropoda > Insecta > Orthoptera > Tettigoniidae > Anabrus > Anabrus simplex. The sequence goes on along the minus strand of NC_090268.1, from coordinate 352,618,368 downwards.
TAGATTAAAGATGGCGGGTGATAGGTGATGAAATTGCCCGCATGATAGCAGCACGGTGCTCTATTGATTAAAGATGGCGGATGACAGCTGTCAAAAAAGCACGTGGCTTTGTTTCCCAACAAGAGCACTTAGAATTTTTCAAATTGCCGCCACCACATTTCAAAGGTATCTAGCTAAAGAGTACAGCACTGTGCTTTTGTTGATTAAAGATGGTGGATGGTAGCTGTCAAAAAAGCACGTGAGTTTGTCTCCAAACAAGAGCACGTGGAATTTTTCAATTTGCCGCCACCACATAGAGGGCAGCACGGTGCTCTCTTGATTAAAGATGGCTGCTGTCACGTGGAATTGTCTGCTACCACAGGTATCTAGCTAAAGAGGGCAGCACTGAGGTTTGCGATGCAAGATGGCTGCTGTCAAAAAGCATTTTTCAAATTATCCGCCACCACATTTCAAAGGTAAGTAGCTAAAGAGGGCAGCACTGTGCTCTATGGATTAAAGATGGCGGATGACAGCTGTCAAAAAGCACGTGGATTTGTTTATCTCGAGCTAGTGAGGTTAAGTTGGTAGCACTAAGGTTTAGGCCCGCCAAGATGGCAGCACTGCCGATGACAGGTGACGCAAGAGGGCAGCACAGCGCTCTGTAGTTTAAAGATGGCGGATGACAGCTGTCAAAAAGCACGTGGCTGTCAAAAAGCACGTGGCTTTGTTTATCTCGAGCTAGTTAGGTTAAGTTGGCACTACTGAGGTTTAGGCCCGTCAAGATGGCAGTACTGAGGTTAGCGATGCGTTGTTGTCTGTCAAAAAGCACGTGGCTTTGTTTACAAATCTGTCAAAAAGCACGTGGCTGTCAAAAAACACGTGGCTTTGTTTACCTCATGCTAGTTAGGTTAAGTTGGCACTACTGGGGTTTAGGCCCGTCAAGATGGTAGTACTGAGGTTTGCGATGCGTTGTTGTCTGTCAAAAAGCACGTGGCTTTGTTTACAAATCTGTCAAAAAAGCACGTGGCTGTCAAAAAACACGTGGCTTTGTTTATCTCGAGCTAGTTAGGTTAAGTTGGCACTACTGAGGTTTAGGCCCGTCAAGATGGCAGTACTGAGGTTAGCGATGCGTTGTTGTCGATGACAGCTGTCAAAAAGCACGTGGCTTTGTTTACAAATTCAAATTTCCCGCGGGAGGTGGAGGAGGCATCTGGGAGGCCTCTGGCTGAGGTGGAGGTGGAGGTGGCCACTGGGAGGCCTCTGGCTGAGGTGGAGGTGGAGGTGGCCACTGGGAGGCCTCTGGCTGAGGTGGAGGTGGAGGTGGCCACTGGGAGCCTGAGGTGGAGGTGGCGGCCGAATCCCTGTATTATACTACTAATCATCTCTTTTATCTGCCCGAAAGTGCAAACTTCTGCCAACACCTCTCGTACAGCTCTTTTGATCGCGTCCATATTTTCTCTTTCCTCATTTCTCCTAGATGACGGGCCTGGGTTCATCTCGACTCCCCCAATATATAATAAAATTATAATCACTGCTGCCGATAACAATAGTTCTCCTTTCCTCTCCATATCTATTTTACACCCACCTGGCTTCTTTTCTTCCTTCTTCATTTTCCTTTGCCATCTTCCTATCGTCGCTCTGTACTGCTCTATACCAATCATTGTCGGCCCACTCCTCGGCGACCTTCCAGCACTCCACACTCTCGAACTCCACTCCCCCTCCCGGGACTCACCGCTCAATGCGACCTCCTTTGTCGGTGGCTTAGGCAAGACTGTGCCAATGGGGATAATGCGTACAAATTCAATTATTTGCTAAATAACACAAAATATAAATTATATAACGTTCTCCCAAATTAGAGACTCTCTCAGAATTAGGTAGTATCTACAGGGTGGTCGGAAACAACGGGATCCGGGTATATGAACGATAAAGGAATGGTCTCACTGATAAATAATTTGAAAGAAATAATATGATATCTCGCACCTTTGTCATCGGATGCCCTTCCTGACGCCAAACATAAATGAAAAGACATTATTCACTATTGCTTGTTTCTGTGGAGTTTGGTAGAGTGTTGTATTTGTGTAGATGAGAGAAGTGTATTAAAACAAATGCACACACGCAGTCCTCGAGTCACACGAATTAACCGGACTTGGCTAAAATCCTTGGAAAGATCAGAAATCGAATGCAGGACCCTCTGAATTCGAGGCCTCAACGTTGACCATTCAGCCAAGGAGCTGAAAAATTCAGAAAATGGATCATAGGTCGTAGATATTGTGGACCGTAATTAACTGATCTGGTCGTAAAAACTCGCTACGAAAATTCTTCTCCTTTCATTCCCGAACCAATAGAGAAACGGGGAAAATTGTTGGACACTCTGACCGTCTATGAACTGCTTTACATAAACTGACTAAAGCTGTATGAATTGGTCAGAGGATACTTAATTGGGACAGTAGTAAATTACATCTATCTTTAGTCAGAAGGACAGATATAAAAGTAGAAAATATAATGCCTTAATTAATTATTTTTTATTTTTTAGAATTTTCTTTACGTCGCACCGACAGAGATAAGTCTTATGGCGACGATGGGATAGGAACAGCCTAGAAGTGGATAGAAAACAGCCGTGGCCTTAATTAAGGTACAGTCCCAGCATTTTCCTGGTATGAAAATGGGAAACCACGGAAAACCACCTTCAGGGCTGCCGACAGTGGGGTTCGGACCCACTATCTCTCGGATGCAAGCTCATAGCTGAGTGGCCCTATCCGCACGGCTAACTCGCCCGGTTAACTATTTTTAAAAGGCGTCGTAGAAATACAATAAATCTCAATCCATATAACCTTACATTTACTTTTTTTTTTTTACTTTTGCAGGCATTTCCATTTATCAGCAGTTACCTGTTCCCAGATGTCACATATTTTAACTTGCTAGTTTTCTTCGGATAGATCTCTCAATTCCATGGCTTTAGCTATTGTTCCCCTCAAGGTTGCCCTTGGTCTCCCTTGATACCTTTTCCCTTGTGGAGAACATTTGAACAAACACCATGGTCATGCTACTCCTCCATTCGTCAAGCATGTCCGTACTATCTCAGTGCTCGAGCATCAGTCCTGTTCGTAAGTGGTTCTCCCGCATCCATCTCTATTCTTACAGTGCTATTCCTCAGCAGATCCGAGCGGATTGTTCTCACGCTTCACCATAACTAGGAAAAGGAGTTTTAGGTGCTAATAGGTTAGTAGAACGCAAACGTGTTTGAACAAGGCTCAAATATCATCTAGCCGCTCTACAGCTATATAGGTGAGTTTGCATAACGTTTAGGAGTTATAATAGTTCAAATCGCTCATTTTTATCCAAATCTCACTAGAGAACCGTTGTGCAGGAAGAAGACAATTGCGCATTGATTAAATACGTTTGTATTCTAACCTATTAGTAGCTAAAAATAATTTCCCAAGCCACAACACACACCCTTTCCACAACTTCAATCTTACTCCTTTCTCCCTCGTTGATTGTCAAACACTATGAGCCATAGACTATATCAATACGCTTTCAATCACAACACACAGTGCCACTTTTTTTGTTCGTCTGCATATGTGCAGACTCCAAACGATCTTATTTAACGATCTAATAGCTACCTTTGCTTGAATTATCCTCTGGGATATATCCACATCACATTGGCCAGTCTTGTCCGTTAGTGAAACAAAGTACTTGAACACATCCACGTTTCTCACCCGACCGAACTCAAAATTCAAATCCTCATCTTAGTCACTTTCAACAACAAGATATTCTGTTTTATCCATATTTCCTTTTAATTTCCAGTGTCTATATTGTACCGGTTACGACCTGTACATGCCGTCATCACGCAAGACGTTCAGAGCGAACTTGGTTTGTTTACGTTCGGAGGTGCGAGCAGGCGAGCATCCGACAGCTGTGTGTGTGACGTAGCTGCAGGGACAAGTTAGGCTACCCGCCTGACGCCACGTGTAGCCTGCATGGCCTGGTATAATCTGGATATCATTCGATTGAAAAAAATAAAACTTATGTAATAATAATCGCAGCGACTTGAGCGATACGGCATTTTGAAGAGGATAACATAAACGTCTCAAATTATGAATCCTTGAGAAATCCGTCGAGGGATTCGCGAGATAATCCGCCTCAAAGAGATCACGTTATATGATGACGTAGGAGCCCCAAACTGAATATAAGCTGAGCTCAATAGACCCGATCAAACAGTCATAGCTGAGTGTCCAGTGTGACTCTCCACGCTGCAGTGTTCGTCGAAGTGCTGACAGAGGCTATATTCGAATATTTAAATTCATGTGGGACTTAAACTCTGACTGTCAAGTCGAACCTATAAATTGTGCGCGTGTGAACTCTAATGTATAACAAAGTCTTTATAATGGACATTGAGTCCATCAGTTAAGTTGAACTTATAATTTTAGCGTGTGTTGGAACTCTGTTTATGACAAGTCGTGTATTGGACTTAGGTGAAAACAGTAAAGTATAACTTATATTCTGTGCGCATGTAGAAACTTCTCGATATAACTTTCGTTCTTGTGGAACTGAGTTCATTACCACGTTGCCTGTGTGAAACTTAGTCTCAGAATCAATATTAATTACAATGTGACACTAATACGTTATACTATTAACTGTGACAATTTGTTAAATCTCAGTCAGCATCATTTAATTTATGAACAAGAGTGTTTATTAAAGTGTTCGAACTTTCACACGAATGTTAATGCAAGTGATTACCATAATCGTGTGTTACGACACCAGTGTTTCACTCCGAACTCAAACTGTGTTCTTTATCCAATTCAAACAAAACTGTGTGTAAATTATTTGTGTGTGACTGACAGCAGTGTCTTTGATAAACTCTCGAACAGTCACCTATTTTATTTATTGTCAAGTGCGCCTAACAACGAACTGTGTTTTTCATTTCAAACTTATTTCTTCGTCAAAGTGTTTAGTATTATTTCATGACTGACAGCAGTGTCTTTAATAAACTCTAGAGCAGTCATACAATTCTTTCAATGACAAGTGCTACTTTATTTAATGGAAAATCACCACGAACTGTGCCAAGTGCATGAACAATTTTCAGTTTCATTATTTCTATTCATGAACTGTGCTTTATTTTGTCGAATCTCTATGCTACCCGCATCGTCATCTTTAGTGAACTTATAAATTCTGTCTATAATTCGACTGCATATCACAACAACATTAAACGGAACAGTGCTGTAAAACCAAAGTGTCGGGGGACTTCGTAAATTTGGACACTCGTGTAGGTTATGTGTCGAGTGATTACCCCGCAACATCATCGGAGATTGTCGGGGATCGTCGGGAACGTCAGAGATCGTTCAGAACGTCGAAAGTTCGGAACTCAAACTCATATCAAACCAACCTGTGTGTTCCGGCCTTATCTCAGCGTAATATTGGCAACTTCCAGAACGTGTTCCAGCCCCGTTCAGCCTGGCGAACTGGGAGCACGGGTCATCAAAGGGCGATGCTCAAGACAACGACTATCAACAGTAAGGTGATGTGCACTTTGAAATGCATTTTCTGAATAAAAAACTATTATTCAATCTATTCAAAAAATTTCTTGTAGATAGGACCCTGCCTCCTGTACCAAGCTCTAGCTAGAAATCACCCAGTATTGCCCTGATAAGTACTTCATGCTAACTTTAAAATTGATTCATAAAGTCCGGCTATTTTACTGGTACAATATGCATCCACTAGCTCCCTCGTTTGATACATGTCATCATCCCTATCCAGAGTGAGAAGTACTTGATCGTTAGCAAACACTAGTGAATGCAATGGCAATGCCTATTCCAATAGCCAAGAACAACTTCTAAGTACAATTTAAATACAGTTGGTGACATATAATACCCTTGTCCTAATTCTTTACTTGTTTCAAAAATTGCTGATATCTTATTACCAGCCTTCGCCGCTGCCTAGCATCCGTGGTAATTTCTCTTAACCAACTCTGTGCTGCATCATCCACATCAGCAACTTTCAACGCCTTCCACAGTAACTTACTTTTCCCAGAATCGCAATATTTTTGTGTATAAATAAACGCCACTAGACTCATCTGACGTATACAAAAGATGTTATCGGCTCAACTTCTCCCAGCAGTAAAACCCGCCTGCTTCTAAGATACAACAACACATGCAACTGTTTCCAATATTTTGTTTACTGTACTACTGAACAAGTTACTCATGAATCCATGACACTTTTTCCTCTAGAATTAGTCGGAACTCCCTTATTTCCTTCCTCCTATATGGAGGTAACGTATGATATCTTCCATTCCCAGGGTACTTCTTCTCCTTTAACCATTTGATTAAAGACAGTTTCTACTGCTGCTACTACATTAAGTTCTCCATATTTCAATAGTTCTATTACTATACCTTCAGCACCAACTGTCTTGCCATATTTTGATTTGTGAAGGGTTTGGTATGCTTCATTGTCAATCACCTCTTCCATGGTATAGTTTGAAACTCTTTAACATACAGGGAGAAATAGTCTTATCACCTCAGGAACATCTTGAGACTGGTTTCAATAGTATAATTCCATTAGTTTTCATCACTATTAAGGTTCTCTTAAAATTGGAATTTGTAATATACATTATTCCTTGCGTCTTCGTTTTTATCCTTTGTTTCCATGTGAAATAGACATACCGCAGGGAATCTTCACTTCGCGAAGACTTTGCTTCTCTCCTCGGTAGAGAAACTCGACCGAATACGGCAAGTCTTCACCGAACATGAATATTCCCTCCAGTTATTCTCTTTCACAGTGTAAAACCCCAAAATATATATCTATTAAACTGGGCCATGAAAGTATCAAGTTAAATGTTAGAATTTACAACTATATTTTAGACTTCCTCTGCATATAATTTGTGTATTTTAAGCTCTCTATTACAGTAATATACTGTCCAGTCTAACCTAGTCAGCGTTCGGTGACAGTCGTGCTGAGTTGAGCTGCCGGTAGAGCCGGTGTGGAGTGTGACCGGTGAGTGGATAAGTAAGACAGGAGGGAAGAGGAAGATGATTGGTGTGGACCAATATCGTGCAGCTATTGGAAGATGGCAGGGGAGATGGAAAAAGGAAACAGGAGGTAAAGTGGAAACAAGAATGATGGGCGAGATGATACTGGTGGCAGCGGTGATTATGGTACTGTTAGCCATAGGAGGTGTGGAGGTGAACCCTGGCCCGACTTCCAGTGGTAACATGAACTGGGAAGACGTGGAGGTCATAAGAAGAGTGGTGAAAGAAGTGGTGGAAGAAGTATGTCCGTTTGAGCAGATTAAAAACATGATTAAAGAACAAATGAAGGAATTTGAACACGTGAGGCGTTGGATACAGGGAAAAACAGACGAGACAACGAACAAAGTGGAAATCAATGAGAGAGAAATGATATCATTAAAGGTAAAAATAAAGGAGATGGAGGAAGACCTGGTGAAGCTGAAAGCAGAAATTGAAGATAGCAACCGAGAACGCAGGAAGAAATGCTTATTTATATATGGAGTACCGGAAGACAAAGGTGAAGACAAAGTGCTGACAACCTACAAAGTTGTGGAAGTTATTCAGAAAATGATGAAAATTAAATTTAGTGAAGTTGATATTGATGATCTGGAAAGGATAGGTAAAAAACGGGGTGATAGGCCGATAAAACTGAAGTTGTTTTCCACCTTGATGGCGGAAGTAGTGATAAGAGGCGCAGATAATGTACGTAGCACAAAAATTTGGATTAAAAGAGACATGGGAAGAGAAGGGGCAAAGAATATAATCACTCTGAAAAAACATTTAGTCAGGGCTCAAATACAAGGGTTAAGAGACTATATTAAGGGTCAACAACTAGTAGTATCCAATGGACAATGGACTAGAGTGTGGACAGCGAAGAAATTACAGGAAATGGAAGAGAATAGGAAGGACGAACAGATAGTTGGAAGAGTGTGGAAGAAAGGCAATCCAGAGACAGTATAGTTTGTGAAGACGGACCTGGAGATAAAGAAAGAACCAAAGAAAATAAGACACTGGACCTAAGCTCACGGCAAGAAAAGATTAACCTGAAAGATGCTATTTTCAAATCGATCGAAGAAGGAGCCAGAGAGGTAACAGCTGAGATGAGGAGGGAAATAAGGAAGGAAACCAGGGAGACCAGGGCTGCTATTAAGGAGCTGGTGAGGACGGAAATGCAAGATGTGACAAGAGCACACAAACGGAGTGAAAATACGGCTGGGAGGCAGGAAGAAGAAGCAAGAGGTGCCTTAGCGAAAGGGAGAAGTTTGAGCCTAAGGGAGATATGGGATAAGAACAAATTGGACGAAGGCATAGTGACAAGAAGCAAAAAAGGCAATCTGCAGTAGAAAGTAAATTGGTGTATACATGAGAATAGCGGAGTTTGTGTGGTATTCGTTAACTATGACAAGAGTGATTAAATAGTTAAATTCGCAGTCGGTAAAGTGTGCAGTGAAGAGGAAGAGAGTGATTGTAAATTGGATAGGTGTTAAGGATAAAGTTAATAGGTGGTGATGGTTGGTATATAAGCTGAGGGTCCAAGTTAATGGTGAGTGAACACGCCTTCAGTTAATGTGATAAGTAGTCTGGATTCTAAAGATAATGGATATAGTGAGATAACAGAGCCAAATAGTGGCCAACAGTAAAGAAACGTAAGGTGAAAAATTGCACACCGGCACAACAGTGGAGGAAATACAAAGCCAGGTTTGCAACTCAAGTAGAAAGCCAGTGAGGTCAGTGTTCAAGGAAGAATAGGCTGAGTGCGAACCCGGCCGGAAGTGATATACTCTTTGTTTAAAGTGCAGATGCAAATCTAACACTATATCGTACCCTACATAGCAATATGTTACCAGTTTAGCTTTTCATTGTCGTAGTGTCATACCGTCTTGTTTAAAGTGCAGATGCAAATCTGTCACATCGTACTCTACATAGCAATATGATACCAGCTTAGTTTCTCATTGCCATATTGCCATACTGTTTTATACCAGAGACAACAGACCATTCTGCCTCGTTGCTATTTGATTATTATTATTTACATGGGTTAGATATGTTTATTTTGCAGAAATTATTATATGTGTATGTTAGATTAAGCTGCCTAGGTTGAGCATTATTATTTTTCTCCTTAATAGATCAATAAGACTTCAATGCTGTAGATCGGAGGAAAATAAAGGCATTTCATTTCATTTAATATACTGTCACGTTTATGACATAGTACCATCTGTAAGAACACAGTTTGTTTGCCAAGTTTTATTATGGCTATCTCCAAAAAATAGCCGAAGAACATTTACCGTTGTGCAAATATTAGTAAAAACTGTAAAAGTCATTCGTTGAAATATCGAATCAAATTATTTCTGTATTGAATAGTCTAAGGTGCTGTTCACGTGGAATAATATAATTTTAGTTGTTTGCTATTTGAATTTGATATCCATGACACCGACAAAATGTCTGAGATTAAAATATGTCTTGAGTAATTTTCTTGTGGCCGAAACTGTCAATGTCATGCCTGTCAGCAGTCCATGCTAAACTCGGCTGTTTACAGCAACGCTCCAGAGGAAGGGTTCATTTTCTTCTTGTTCACAGTTTAAATGTTTATCACCGGCAATATTTAAACAACAGATTATATATTTACAAACACCGCTTTCCCTCATTCAGTGGAACAGACAAACTCAGTTTCCCTCTTGATCGAATTTGCTTTATGTCCGGATGCCTTTTCTATCACTACATACTGGGTTTATTGAAAATTCTACTCGAACTCGCCGGAGTTTAAATCCTAGGTTGGGAATCAAGTAAGTAGACCACAGTACCACATTTTGGTGTGATTATTGGTTTAGGAAGAAGTACATCAAGGTAACCATCCCCTCATAAAGGAACTAGACAGAAGTCCGATCTTTCGCAAAATGCTTTTTTGCTATTTTGCTTTACGTCGCACCGACACAGATAGGTCTTATGGCGACGATGGGACGGGAAAGGCCTAGGAATGGGAAGGAAGCGGCCGTGGCCTTAATTAAGGTACAGCTCCAGCATTTGCCTTGTGTGAAAATGGGAAACCACGGAAAACCATCTTCAAGGCTGCCTACAGTGGGATTCGAACCCACTATCTCCCGGATGCGAGCTCACAGCTGCGCGCTCCTAACCGCACGGCCAACTCTCCCGGTTTTCGCAAAATGAAGGTATCGATAATTTAAAAAGGAAGGGCACCAAAGGGCGTAGAATAGAAGGCTCCCAAGGCCTCGTAAGCCTAATATCATCGGAATCGGAAGAAAATAAGAGCTCACCAAGGGTGGTCGGATAGGAAGGTTGAAAGTTAGAAGTTTGGTAGAAGGAAATGTAAGCACTTCTAAATTCAGCTAGGGGACCCGTGGGTACCAACCCACACTCTCGACTTGTAAATGTGGTTAGGTGAACATAGAAATTCTAGCTTAATCTGGCTTTGATTCCACTTACTTGTGTCAGGATTTGCACTTTCATCTACCCTATCCGGCCTCCCTAGGTCAACTCTTGTTATTTTCCGACCCCGACGGTATTAGAGCATTCATGGCCTAGAGAGCCCTTCATTCCACGCCCTTCGTGGCTCTTGTCTTTCTCTGGCCCATACCTTCATTTTTCGAATTGTCGGATTCCTTATATTTTTACCTCAGATTAGTGTTTGTAGAGGATGGTTGCGAAGTTGTACTTCCTCTTAGAACAATGATCATCATCGCCACCTCGACCTCTCTTGATCAACTCTTGTTCTCTTCTCACATATGCGGACTAGGAATTCTTTTAATTCCATGTCTTTCGTGGTCTTCCATTCCTCTTGCCAATATTATCAAGCTTCAGAGGATCAGATCTCCTCCTTTTCCTCCTCTAATAAGAAAGAAGAAGTTGCACATCTCCTTAAAACCAGGAAAAAATATAACGTTTAAGGTGAGATTTTACTTATTTATTTATTTATTTATTTATTTATTTATTTATTTATTTATTTATTTATTTATTTATTTATTTATTTATTTATTTAAGGCGTATGCACACATACCGGAAGTCCATAAAAGCCCGCCTTGACATAATTTTATACAAATAAACCATTTTACAACATCAACAATAAAAGCGTGAAAACAGAAAGCAATTAATTATTTAAAATACCACATAAAAGGTCATAATATATCATGAGTTTATGAGGAGAAGATAATGCTTCACTTTCACATTAATGAAAAGATAACTCGTGTTTCAACATCCACATGGAAGATTTTCTAATATTTTAACACTAGGAAAGAACGGGAATTGTTGAAACGAGAATTCACCCCAAAGAGAGCGTCACTCTCATACACTAGCGAAAAACTAATGAATACAGAGCCTAATGCAAATTAGGTGGGCTAGGAAATTGTGAAATATGTTACACCGGGGGCTTGGCCTCTGATATAACTAACACATAACGGCAGTGTGTCTTTGGTCTCTCTCGATTCCATTGAAAGTTCTCGTCTAGATTGTTTCCACGCGTCCCCGTGGTCTACAGCGGTGTTCCAAGAACTCATTAACCAGCGCCCACCTAAAGGAGCATAAAAATATATTACACACCCTTAGTTAACCTTTCCGAGATCTTCCGCCTATCTAATGCCATTATTATTATTATTATTATTATTATTATTATTATTATTATTATTATCGAGTGTCTGCTCATATATTCCCGTGTCAAACCGCTTAAACCATGTAGAGATTTATGCGATATGGTATTAATGTACAAAGTTGTAAATAGTGTACCCATACTGGGTAATTTAGGGCAACTATTACATAATTCTGTTTCACAAACAGATGTATAGATGGAATCGTTGGATGAGAACCTTCAGAAGTCACTTACCAGGCTTGAAGTCTCGTCCTCCCTACTTTCATTACGTCACCGGCTGAACTCATAAAGCATACGGGCAATGGAATGTTCGAAAAAGAAAATAGGCACTACATAAAATATAACGAAAGTAGGATTTTCTATAATGTGAGAGGAATACACTAATATTATTAAATGAGAAGAATCTTCGTTGAAATATATTTGCTAAACATTTTATTATACTGATAAAATCACACGAGATGGTGCCATACTACAACATATAAACAAAGAAACAATCAAGACTAATGCAAAAATTATATACAGTATATAGTATACCTTAACGTCCTTTTAGTTTATTCACAGTTGTAGCTGGTCCTTGGCATACCTCAAATCATTTGATTAATACACACTGATACGTGGATTTATTTATCTATAACAGTGATACTAAATGGCATCTATTACTTTAATAAGCTGATCAAAAATGCAAATTAAATGGCATCCATCCTGTTGATTAATTAATTATCATTAGTCATCATTAATCATGTCTTTAATTAATTATCATTAATTATGTCTTTAATTAGTTATAATTAGTCATCATTAATCATTTTTTGAATTAATTATCATTAGTCATGATTTGGAATGGATTCGTATCACAAGTACATCTACTTTACACACGAAATTGCATCGCCACATATCAAACACATGGTCTATTTGACCATGACAATTATATATTACACTGAACACATACGTGTATCCTGGGTTTACCTAACAAATTATATTCAAAGAAAATTCAACCAACGCTGGTATCGAACCCATCACCACAAAACACTTTGGGGATAATAAAACACGTAAACACATTACATAAAAAATATCAAACATATAGCACACAATACATCGTGAAGATATGGCTTAGTCAAGCCATAGTATCAGGTTAAATTCTTCGTGCCAACATTAGTCGAACCCAGGTAATCCAGCTCCCGAGGTAAAAAATTTGAAACTCCTATCACGAGCTAATTTAATGCGTAAAAATGGGGAGAGGTTTATCCTTCGCAAAATCAGAAAATTATCCATGTTACTCATAACGTATCATTAGAATGGAATTGAGACTGTATTGGCAAATGAAAGGTATCCTGCAGGTAAACATTAAGCTTGTTGGGAATAACACAATCTCCTCTCAGACCCTACAAGTCCTTACGTCGTAAATATGTCAACCATGACAATAGCTGTGTGTCTGGGTCTGGTGCTACAAAAACACATTGAACTCCTTTTTTCTTTCTTTCTTTCTTTCTTTCTTTCTTTCTTTCTTTCTTTATTTATTTCTTTTCCTTTATATCATCTCGGCTCGTTATCAAGTACGCATTCATTTGAGAGCCATCACTTATTATTCATTATCTGGCTATATATTCAGCCTAATTCAACATATCACAACAGCCATAATTATTATAATCTTTTATCATTCCAACATCTCAAGCCTCACAAGCTTCACCCTTCCATATCGTACCACTGCATCTCAAATCCGTTCTATTAATTTACAGAGAAGACTCCATTCTCACAGGTTATTTAATTCTTCTCGCATATCTATATAATTCACATAATACCTCGGTTTGGGACATCTTCAATAATCATCTATTATCATACGGATTAATAAATATCTCAATCACCTTGAAGCAAACATATAGTTTATATTCAAACTACTATGAAAATCTTTACCAGATAGTAACATTACGATAAGTTATAAATTTAGCTAAATCGCTATTCTTCTCAAAATACGTGCTTCATATACACTAAGAATTTATGGGATCCGTGTAATAATTCATGCAAATAAGCCTGCTAAATATCAATGATTATTCTTAACTCACTTGAAAACCCTATTTAAAATAATAAATAATCTTTTCCCAGTCACGCGCGTATAGTGTTCCCTACATTTAATATGATTAATTATAACATTCTAATATTTACAAAATAAAAATTGCTACTGGCATGCAAATCTCGTGGTTTAATGTATTCAAATTAGGTGTACTTATCAAATGCTGGGTATGGTTTGCCGTCATCTCGAGGTACACCTTAGATTTTTACTCCGTCATGATGAGTGATCTTCTCTCTGATAGTCCTTGGTTCCTCTTCATACTAACACGATTCATGTCTCGAACTGTGGTCTTCTTAGTTGAGTCTCTGGACGTTCCCTGTAGAAATGACTGCAGACACTTAGGTGCGATTCCTGTAGGCTCCAGATCTCGGGGTTCGACGACCACTCACGAACATACAGGCAACATGGGAAATCAGTTAGTAAACACTATTTATGTACTTTCAAAGGAATCTACTGGTGATAATATCCACTAATAACTGTTCACTGTTCATTTCCCCATTAATCACACAGTCTATCACCACGAGTGCCCATGGAGTATGCAAACGCTAATTTTATCAGGAATAATTCTTTAATTTTACTGAACGTCACTCACTTTTAAAATGCTTTAGATGGATCCCTATTATTTTTTGAACGTAATTAGCTATCTCACTATCTCTAAATAACCTGATGCGTTTGCCCTTTCACCAATGATTGCATCATGAGCCGCAACTGTCTGTCGTTGATATTTTAAAAATTAAATGTTAAGATAAGACTTCTATTCATCAATACTGTACATTATTTTGTACCACACGGCTTATTTCGCGATATTTTACATCGCACTGATGTGTTTTTCTTCCTTGACACAACACTTCATACACCGATATCCAAGTTCACCCCTAACGTGCGAGTACTGCGGCTACACAAATGACAGTGGGATACTGTATCTAGGTCCCGGTTCTACTTATAGCATCCGGACAGAATGGTCAGGGGGAGGTAAATCATGCCCCTGTTCAAAATGAAGCTCCGGTAATCGGAATCTTGCAGCGACGTGAAAACAATCAAATTATAGACTTTCTACTGATCTCATATAAACCTGAAACGATGAGTGGATCATTCTCAAAAGCGTCCTTTTAGACATTCACACATCATAGTTCATCATGCAAGACCTCCCACTTTTTTCACACGTTGTCAGTCATCTTTAATCTGCGTACTGCTGTATGACAGGCGTCATTACCGATCCACTATTCAAGTATTGCATGTATATGCATCAACAATTAGCATTAAATACATCGGTTCGAATGAGACCTGACTCATAAATTTCCAAAAATTATTTCAGATGAAGGTGTTCTTCTCCTTCCCATTTTTAGTAAATTATGGTGAAGTGGCACCAATGAATGCGGTGTTGAATTAGTAAAGGACATTTATTTTTCGGGAGTTAACACACATTAATTTAGCCCAGTCTCCAGCAACCTACATTTCCACGCGTAGCGTCATCTCTCCTCCTCACATGCACGGAAAGAGAGCTCGATTTCAAGGTTCAGCGGTAATGCGCTATCCTTTTCTCGTTACAGCGCAGGAAACTGCTCCCTTCGGGCTGGGGTATCGCAAATCACACCCCGGTTCGGCATGTAGACTGCTGATTACGACATTATATGTCGCAGAATGTTGCGGAAAACAGCATATATGATTGACTAAACCTCCTAATATGCCTATGGCATGGTGATGAACGGTCACAATAGCATCCTTGATAATTCGTATATATTCTTCCATTATTCAAATTCATTGTCCCACCAGCGAAAAAATGAGTTCATTTACGTTCTACTGTGAAAATAACCAGTCGCAATAACTCACCACTTCACAGACTATGCAATAAATTAAGCAGAATGGCCGTGAAAAATACGGAGGTCGAGTCATAAGTCATGGCAACTATTTTTTCTCGCGAACAGGAGAAAACACGGAAAATCTAAAATATGCATTTC
Source organism: Anabrus simplex (assembly GCF_040414725.1). NCBI lineage: Eukaryota > Metazoa > Arthropoda > Insecta > Orthoptera > Tettigoniidae > Anabrus > Anabrus simplex. The sequence goes on along the minus strand of NC_090268.1, from coordinate 352,602,771 downwards.
GAATTGTACGGTATGTAATTGGGTATGATGCCACTAGATGGTGTATGTAAACAACAGTGTGGGTCTAAGCATGCCCTCAAATTCAGTGTGTGAGTGAGAGCGTCACAAAATGTAAGTCAACAAGCAGGAGCTACGATCGTATGTTAAAATAGCAGTTCTCCGCGGCAGAAATGCACGTCAATGCCATGCAGAGCTGCGGGAAGCATTAGGTGTGCGACAATGATCTAATCCCCAAAGTCAAGAAGCCATTGTGACAGCATTTCGGAGAGAGGTGTCTCACGTTAGCGATACACATGCAGCGAATGGTATTCAGAGCCTGCCCCACCGCTGGCAACGCACAGTGGAAACCTTGGGTGATTATTTCGAAGATCTGTAACCAGTGGAGACCTGTCTATTATACGTAGTCTTGTGTATTTGCTGTCAATACTATAATAAAACAATGTTTACCACCAGTGGCCTTGTGTTCTGTCACTTTACTACGAGAATCTCCTGAAGTCAGAATTTGTCTTTAGGTACTATGCATAATTACATGCCCTATATTTCCAAATGCATATCTTAGATTTTTCGTGTTGTCTCCTGTTCGCGAGAAAAAAAATAGTTGCCATGACTTATGACTCGACCTTCGTATGAAGCTAGATTTCGGCTGCAACAAGCGAAATTTTCTCCATCAGCTCCGGCTCATGATTTAGGCACTAGAAACTTTTAAAATAAGATCATTTAGCTAGTTATTAAGTTAGCAAAAGCAAAGCAAAGTCACCTCCGTACAGGCCATGAAGGCCCTTGGAGGAGTGGAAGGTAAAAGCTTCCACCACTGTTAACCTCGGCACTTGATGGGGTAAAGTGGTTAGCTCTACGCCCGACCGCCTTTGCCCCCAGGAATTAACCTGGTGCTCATTTTTGGTGTAGGATGAGTGAATCCCAGGCCATATGCACCTGCGGAAGTGGAAATCTCCTTTCTTAAATTTTACGACTTCCTGACGGGGATTTGAACCCACCTCCTTCCGGACGAGCCGAGCACGCCTTTACCGCCTCGGCCAGGCAGCCCCTTATTAAGTTAGCAGTGATTATTAAACAAATTTGTTGCCATCATTATGTTCATTTCTTCATTTCTAACGATTATTAGATAAATCTCATTATCATGATCATCATTAATACAATTAATTAGTATATGTGCTGCTATATTTTAAATGTGTAAAGTATACTGTAATTGGAGACATGTTCTCTGTTGTATGCTTTTTATTAAAATAAAATAATTACTAATATTCATTCATTCATTCATTCATTCATTCATCCATACGGCCATCTGTGGGCCACGTTTACAGTTAACCTGCCCTTCTATTATTATTATTATTATTATTATTATTATTATTATTATTATTATTATTATTAATATTATTATTATTATTATTATTATTATTATTATTATTATTATTATTATTATTATTATTATTATTATTATTGTTATTATTATACTGCTGCCTATTCGAGACAGTAATGGAGTGCTTGGTTCACCTGGAAGGATGTTGGTTCGATTCCCTATCAGGAAGTCGAAACATTTATAAAGCTACATCTGGAGAGACACATGGACAAAAGGTTCATTCATCCTACGCCACAAATGAGTACTAATTTCATACCAAATCAAAATCACTTCTGAACTGACTATGAAGTCTCCTGAAAAAGTATAATGTAAAGGAAATTAAGAAAGTTAGTAGTTTTAGTGACTGTTCATATAATTATCATAGTCAACGGCCCTCCGGTTTCATGTGGAATCCAGATCGAAGGAACATGATTTTTCATTTCAATGATCCCATATGCAATAGCTGGGCTTCAACCTCGACCGCCTTAGTGAAGCCTATGATAACGCTACTCGGTCAAAAGTCTCCGGAAACCACTTGCTGTTCGTTCCAAATATGTCGGACATATCACTAATTGCGATTAGCACCTTCCTTTTTCTACTATTACAGCCCTTATTCTTCGCTGAATGTTTTCAACGAAATGATACACTGAAGATGAAACTTGTTTCCATTTTTGAAGAATGCTGAATAGGTGTTGCCGGGTTGTTGGACATGTTGATCTGGCACGCGACCACACACTAGTTCACCCCATAGACATTCGATGGAGTTCGGGGCTTTCAGCAGGCCAGTCCAGCATAGCCACGATTCAATGGTCTTTCCATTGTGGACAGCAGCATTAACATTCTAATAAAGAAAACGTCCTATTTCAAACAGTTCCCATAATACTAAAAGCATGTTATTGTCTAAAAAATGTTCATAAACATTTACGTTCATTGTTCCCTCGATCAAAACTAATGGTCGGAACCCAAACTGGGAAAAGTAGCCCCAAACCATTACATCAATGTCGACTCAGCCCTCATACCTTTCACCAGGCTTACGCCAGATCCACACACACCCATCTGAATGCGACAGCATTTACTGTGACTCATCGCTCCATAAAATATTCTTCCTACAGACCAATAACGACATTCTAAAGGTTTACACTACTCTAAAACCGGGTGCTAAGAAGGAGAGAGTGGCCGCCATTGTTTCCAGTTTCCGCGTAAGAATTGGGGACGAGCTTTCAGAACAAAATGTGAAAGAAGAGGTCCTTTTATCACCTAGACCTATGAATATACCTTCTAGGAATAATTGTTCTCATTTTCACTGAATCTTCTTAGCACCCTGGAAATCGGAGTGACTAGCTACCCGAATTCCCAACAAGCTGAGAGCAATCAAGAGGACAACTGTCGTGTTATGGTCCTCTTTCCGGCCTTCTTGGGTAGAGGCCGCGGTTATGTGTAGACAGAAGATAGGTCATGTAAAATCTACACACTCTTGCCACCCTAAGAGAGAATACCCACCCCCACTCCACCGTGTGTTTATATGGTGCGAACTCACCATGGCACTCAGAGAGTGCGCCGATCTCTCTGGTCTAAGACGGAACGACGGCCTGCAGTAACACTCGAACTCGTACTAGCTGATGACGAGAATTCTGCTGATCTCGTCATTCGTTTTTGTATGTGAAAGTGGATTATTCAAGTGCATATATATTTCAAGTATTCTGTTAGTCAGGGAATTTACCTTCCCTTTTGTTACGTTTGTGCCCATTTTGGCTTAGTAAAATATTTTGTGTTTTTTTCATTTCACCTTCAAATTCGTTCCTTGAATAAATTATTTTATTTTGTTTTCACTTTTGTTTACACTTATTTTTCAGAGGTTGCCTAATTTTCCCTCTCCTTAAAACAGAAATTACCACCACCACCATCAATAGGCAAAATGATCGTCGTAATCGTATCCAACAAGGTGCCTGGGCGAAAAGCAAATTTTAGTATCGAAAGGTACTCGGGATCAACACTAGGTCTGGGAAGCTATTGATTGTCGAGGGCAATATGACAGATCGATATTATGCTGACTGGGCGCTAAATCAATGGTTGTCCCTTCAACAGCCAGCGTTATAAACATAATATTTCAACTGGACAACGATCACGATCACACAACACGCATTTTCCGGTAAGCTCTCTACAATATCACAAATTTACAATAGCCTGCCGATTCTCTGCACCCAACTTCATTGAACAAATGTGCGTGTGAGGACTGAAACTCAATATTACTCCTCAGCCAACCTCAACCGTGGAGCAACTGGCACTGAAAGTGCAGGAAACATGGCTGGAATTATACAGAAAGTAATCTAGGGTCTTACTGAATAGATGCCTGAGCGAATTTCGCAATATATAGTACAGTTCGAAATTTTCACACCCTGAACTGACCCTTTTCCAAACTTGATCACAGAGGATCCAAGAAATATCTATTCAAATTATTGCGTAACCATCATTCTGCATGTTTGTTTGCAGATATGCAGTCCCAGCCTTTTATGGTGCAGGAATTTCCAACTTCCCATTCATAGTAGTGTATTTAAATGAAGCAAATAAAGAGAAAAATCTAATCCAGGGATAATGAGATTCCAAATTAAACCGGTAACGATAGCAGACGTCGTTAATCAATAGTTCTGTTCAGACCTGCAAGTTATTCTTCTATGTGCCATCTGCTCATTAAAAAAAATGGAAAGATATTGTCATTAAAATCGTAGCGTCCCATTGTTAAAATGGGAAATGATATTGGATTAATCTGGAAAAGGCAGTAATGACAACAACTGGACTGTATAGATTTCATTGTTAGTAAGTTCACGAGCAGCCAGCGGAATGTCGTTCAGCGTTAACTTTCATACCTACTTTCGTGGAATCAAATACTAGAACAGTATCTGCGTGGTTATTGTAGAAAATCCGAGTCGATAGAGTAACTAGTATATTTGAGGAGACTTTTTATAAGGAAAACTAAGATACTCTGACTATGCTGACGTTATATGCAGGGATATGACAAATATGATAGAAATGGCAAGCATTCCCAGGAGGGGCATCCAGAATTCTTCCTTTTCTCATCATTCCCTTATCTTACTTACATTGCTCTTCTCATTCACTGTTCGTTGCCAGTTTTCTTCGAAATGCCGCCTATCATACTGAAATAACCACATAAAAGATGAGTTGTCAAGTACCGTTCAATATCAGTGTTGCACATCCTCATATTAACCTTGATCACATCCTTAATCAAGAGTAATACCTGAATGAGATCATTACTGATTATCAGAGTTGGGAAGTAACTGAGTAAAAGTAGTTGAATAATTTGTAACGATTACATTATCAGTAATTTTTACAAAAATTAACTTTTACTTGTAATTTAGTTCTTGAAATACAGTTGTAATCGTTACATTCTAGTAACTGATATACTGTTGTATCCACAAAGACGCACAAACGCGATGCTGTCATTTGTGTACACTGTTTTATTTACAAATTACACACACTCAAGTGAACTGCCATCTTGAACAAAACAATGCTACGAAGGAGAATAAGACTGCAACACTTGCATATCAACCAACTACCAACACAACATATGTTCACGTACGCTCTATTTCTTTTAAAAACAAATGTGCATTATGTACCTTCGGGTGTCTGTTGTAAGTCTTTCGAGTTATAACCATCGGCGTGCGTTACGCCGGTTAATGCCACCACTATCAACGTTCTTAGTAACGTACCTGAAAACTCTCTGTAACCTGATTAAAACTCCGGGATAGGTTCTGCCAAGTGGATATCTTATTTTGGGACCAATATCATGTTATATTATTACCCATCAGAGATTAACCCATCTTCAAACATTCGTTGTCTCGTCCAAGATCGAATCCCATAATCATGGGCAAATGTTAGCTCGTTGATCACTCGACTATTGGCATCACCAAAGGGACGATAAATATATGTAAACCATTTAAATTTATTAGCCACTTTTAAGGACAGACAGTTGGCGTTAATTCACTTATAGAACTTAGTCTTTAAACAACTCTTTGTACGTTTTGGATAGAAATTGTTTGTATAGAAATTGTGTGACCTGGATCGTAATGCGTGACAGTGCTGGTGTTGTTGATGACTTCAAGAGGCAAAATAATGAGACTATCAAGACCTCTTATAAATAACCATACGAGAAAGAGTATGAGATTCGACTTTCTGCAGATAGAAGCAAACTCTAGAAATCGAGTAGGTTAGTCTTCCACACAAAGTCCCACTTAGTCAATGAGTCCGAGGTGACTACACTGCCAATATGGGAAGTAATTAATTTGCCGCAGTGATGACTAGCATTCCTTGGAGGGACATCTAGAATTCTTCCCTTTCACCTTAGCAATTTCTTTTCTACACTGCTCCTGGGATTCACTGTTCATTGCCAGTTTTCTTCGAAATGCAGCCTGTCATGAATGGTCAAGTACCGAGGTCTCCCAGTGATCCGTATCAATGTTGCACTTTCTTATGTTAACCTTGATCACATCTTTACGTCAGCTCATCTGATCCCCCAACACGACGTTTATCCACTGTTAATTCAGAGTAAAATACCTATTTGAGAATGTGATTGTTAAGCATGCGAACTACTTGACCTGCTCAACATAAGAGAAGTGAAATTCTTACATATGATTATTAACAGTGGTTGTAGAGAGAAAATTGTAAGAAATTTTATTGGAAATATATCAAATACTACTTGAATACCATTATCATCTCTCTTGCGTTTCCCCCTATACCCCTTATTTCATGATTCACCTTTATAATCTTCGATCAACACTTTTGGGTGGTCCTGTGCATCATTAAAATGTGTAGCAAAGAATTTATTCCCACCGTTGTAGACTCCTGCCATCATGCTTTCCCTACCACACAGTTTATAGCCAACGATTTTAAGGCCATAGAATTTGTGAGGAACAATTTCCAAAACCACCCGTGAGGCACAGCAACGCCATTCCAACAACACGCCCGCATTTCTCGTGGATTCAAACGATATCAACCCACCGTCTGAGAATATCAATGCAGATGTGGTCGAATCATGCACTTGAGAAGACACGCCAGCGCCTTGTTCTATACAGTGCCAACGACGGACGAAAGTTTGGTAGATTTTCGATTTCAGAAAGACTGGTATCCCGTAATGTCACTTCATCTTATCAAGGTCGCACTCATACGACTGCATCGATTCCACAGGAAGAATCCCAAGAAATAGAACAGGTTAGTTTCTATCAGGTGTTCAATGTTGGCTTGGATTCAACTGGAGGTTGGGCCTATTTAAATCACTATGTTTTGCGGTGTCGAGACAAAACCCAAAGTTGGTCATTTGATCAGAACACCTACACATACGATTGAAGCTCTTCACTGGTCCTGTCGCAATCATTTTTTTTCAAATCTTTGACTTAGCGTACATAACTCTGGCTTTAAAATGAACAAAAGGGAGCTGCTTGCACTTCAGAACGAAGGTATCAAAAACATTCTGAAAGTGAACCAAACAATTACTTTGACGATGTTCAAGTAAGACGTCTGGATATAGTTGATTACATTGCTCGAGTATGGGTCCACAATCAATGTACAACACTACGAAGATACGTTTCATAAACTGAGGCGTACCATAAAGTCTAATCGCCCGGACATGACATCGCCCCCAGATTGCCAACTCTGCAAGGAATAAGCTTCAGATATTTGGATGGTAAACTCTTCAACAACCTCTCTACATCCCAGATCTCTCCCCTTTCAATTTTCACACCCTTCGAGGGGGAAGGGGGCCTAGGAAAAAACATTCGGGGAAATCGGTTTGCATCGGACGACGACGTCTGCGACTGGATACGCACTTAGTTCCGTCGACACTCCACCAACTCTTTCAAGAATGAGGTATACCATCACACCACCCAATGGAATAAATGTCTTAACAGTTTAAGCAGCGGCGATTGGGAATTAGAAGTAGAGGGGGAGGGGGTCACAAGCGTTGGTAGACAAAAAAAAATACCCGAGTATGAGGGATATGGCGGAGAGGGGGGTTAAAATTCAGAATTTTAAAGAACATTGCTACAAAATTGTAAGTTCTTTATACTCTCGGAGCGAATTGACACATTGACTGGGTGAGACTGCCAGATAGACGAATGCGCGCCGCAAGCGGGTAAATCAAACTTGTGCCCATGCCCTGGGCAAAAATTTACCCCTGCTATCCTTCCTCACAGCTTATTATACAAATTGCTGCGTGGGTCTCCACTACTTGTTGTGGCCCTATACAAACCGGTTAGCCGCGACGAATGGCATTTTGTGCGTATTTCCTCTAAGTCCTAATAACTAAAGCAATTAATAAAACAATTAGCTGAAAAGACAACAGGTTTGTACAAATGGCTTTTTTTTATACTTCCTAGCTTCAGGCTGCTAAATTGGAATAAAAATTCATTTTTCTCCACAAAGTGGGGGGCAACACCCCCTCCCCAACTCGCCCCCCCCCCCTTCCACCAAAATCGCCGCCAGTGATAGTTATGGTGCTTACTTTTGAGGTACTAAATATGCTTTAATACTTTTTCACATGTGTTCTATTTTAATTTGACTGCCTCTTATATTGTAGTTTCTAGGCTATACTGTACATTGACTTAGCAAATGTCACGGGATAGTCACCTAATAGCGTGTGGGGCCTCCTCTGGCCCTGCGAACTGCAATGAGACGCTGTGGAAGTGAGTCGACAAGTCCCTGGTAGTCCTCTGGACGTATCTGACACCAAATCGTTTGCAGAGCGGCCGCCAATGCTGGACTGTTCTTGGGTGCAGAATCCATGGCACGAAGCCTGCGTTCCAGGACATCACAGATATGCTCGATAGGGTTCATATCGGGTCTCCTGGGTGGCCATGGCAGTCGTTGGACCTCCCCTGCATGTTCCTGCAACCATTCCCGGGCGACGTGGGAGCGATGTGGCGGCGCGTTATCACCTTGAAACACCGCAGAACCGTCTGGGCGCTGAAAGGCCAAAAATTGGTGGAGATGGTCGCCGAGAAGCTCAACATACCGCGTACCATTCAAAGTCTCTTCCAGAACAACTAGGGGGCCCATTCCATACCAGGAAAATGCACCCCAGACCATAACAAAGACACCATCGCCCTGGACCACACCTTCGAGACAGGCGGGATCCATCGCTTCATGTGGTCTGCGCCATACACGGTGCAACCCATCGGCATGGTGCAGTTGAAATCGTGATTCGTCCGACCATATCACGTTACGCCATTGTTCCAGTGTCCATCCCTGGTGAATGGTGACAAATGCACGTCATTGTGCCCAATGACGTTGCGTTAACAGTGGCACCCGTATGCGGCGCCGGCTTCCATACCCCATAGAAACCATGTTCCTATGGATTGTCCACTGGGAGACGTGTCTAGCACGGCCTATGTTGAATTGAGCCGTGATTTGTTGCACGGTTGCCCGTCTGTCACTATTGACAGTCCGTCTCAGATGTCGCCGGTCACGGTCATCGAGGTTGGCTGGACGACCGGTCGTTCGTCTGTTGTGGACAGTGACACCCGCATTCAACCATTCACGATACACCCTGGACACGATTGATCGTGTGGAGCCGAATTCCCGCACCACTTCCAAAATCGCACTTCCCATCCGTCGGGCATCGACCACCATACCCCGTTCGAACGGTGTCAGCTCACGACAACGTTCCATGTTACACCTGTCTCATGCACAGTCACTGCTCACAAGGTCTCCTATACAACTACCACTGGCACAGGGGGCGTGTGGTGCGCAGACAACACACCTGCGCATCAGTGCTCCGCTATCCCATGGCATTTGCTCAGTCAGTGTACATTGCAACTGGCAAGATGCAGGTGTTGTATACGAACAATGTTCTTCTGGCTAACTGGAAAATCCTTATTGGTCAGAAAGAATCTGAGTTTCCTGAACCCTGCTGAACTCACTCCTGTTCTTCGAGAGATTTCTGCGATTTGGTTGATTCATTCTAATTGGATTTTATGACCAAGATAGGTGTATTAATCCACAGCTTCTATGGTTTGATTCCCAATTTTGAGATGTTGGTTTTCGGGAGTTAATATTTCACTTTTCTCGATGTTCATCTCAATACTAATCACTGATGAGGAAGTATTTAACTCCACATCAAATTCTTGAGTTCTTGAGAAACATATTCTTTTTCAATAGGCTTTACATCACACCGACACAGATAGGTCTTATGGGACGGTGGAATAGGAAAGGGCTAGGAGTGGGAAGGAAGCGACCTTGGCTTTAATAAAGATACAGCCTGGTGTGAAAATAGAAAACAACGAAAAACCATCTTCACGGGTGCTGAAAGTGGGGTTTGAACCCACTATCTCCCGCATGTAAGCTCACAGCGGCGCGACCATAACCGCATGGCCACTTGCTCGGTTGAGAAACATAAAACAGCAAAATATATCCCTTCACATGGTTAAGGTCAGGAAGGTCATACGGTCGTAAAACCTGGCCACTTCCACATATGCGACACAGTTCACACCCACGAACCCACCATCGTGTGGGGAAAGAGATAGAAAAAAAGAAGAAATTCCGTCTGCCTTCCAATTTCACTGCTCTCCAGAGACATAAACTTAATGAAAAGTTAAGTAGTTTTTTTTTTAATTTGCTTTACGTTGCATAGATACGGTTAGGGATTATGGCAACGATGGGTAGGAAAGACCTAGGAGGGAGAAGGAAGCGGCCGTGGCATCAATTAAAGTACAGCCCCAGCATTTGCCTTGTGTAAAAATGGGAAACTGCGGAAAACTATCTTTAAGGCTGCCGAGCGTGTGGTTCGAACCCACTATCTCCCGGGTGTAAGCTCACAACTGCGCGCCCTTAACCGCATGGCCAACTCGCCCGCTAAGCAGACATTTCTTCACCAAGACGCTCTGCGGATATTGAAAACCTATACAGGGAGCCGAAAACTGAATATGGCTAATAGTTATTCTTGAAATTTGAACACGGGAGAATTTCGTTTGAATATCATTAATCAACGATTTTCTTTCTAATTCGTTTACTTCAGTGGTATAAAAGTTTGAATTGAATCTACAATAGGTAACACAATATGATATTGATGTTACTATTAGAATTAAGTAGGTTGCATAAAAACCTGAACTTAAGGTATTGTTCTTCGTACGTCTCTAATGGAACTAGTATTGATTCCTCTGTTTCTATGCCAGTAATCGGAACCAAACACAAAACCTCAGACCTTAATGTTAATATGGATTGTAGGAAATATGCCAAGCTCAAGTATCGCGAGTAAATGGTGGAATTATTCTGTAATATTGCCTATTTTGTGAATTATAATCATCATCATCAGTTTACCCTTCAGGGTCGGATTTTCCCTCGGACACAGCGAGGGATCCCACCTCTACCGCCTCAAGGGCAGTGTCCCGGAGCTTCAGACTCTTGGTCTGGGATACAACTGGGGAGAATGACCAGTACCTCGCCCAGGAGGCCTCACCTGCTATGCTGAACAGGGGCCTTGTGGAGGGATGGGAAGATTGGAAGGGATAGGCAAGGAAGAGGGAAGGAAGCGGCCGTGGCCGTATGCTAGGTACCAACCCGGCATTCGCCTGGAGGAGAAGTGGGAAACCACGGAAAACCACTTCCAGGATGGCTGAGGTGGGAATCGAACCCACCTCTACTCAGTTGACCTCCCGAGGCTGAGTGTACCGCGTTCCAGCCCTCATACCACTTTTCAAATTTCGTGGCAGAGCCGGGAATCGAACCCGGACCTCCGGGGGTGGCAGATAATCACGCTAACCACTACACCACAGAGGCGGACTGTGAATTATAATACTAATTCTTTTCTACCTTTCTTTCTTGCTTTCTTAATCTGTTTACCCTCCATGGTCGGTTTTTCCCTCGGACCCAGCGAGGGATCCCACCTCTACCTCCTCAAGGGCAGTGCCCTGGAGTGCAAAACTTTTGGGTCGAGGGATACAACTGGGGAGGATGACCAGTACCTGGCCCAGGCGGCCTCACCTGCTATGCTGAACAGGGACCTTGTGGAGGGATGGGAAGATTGCAAAGGATAGACAAGGAAGAGGGAAGGAAGCGGCCGTGCCCTTAAGTTAAGTACCATCCCGGCATTTGCCTGGAGGAGAAGCGGGAAACCACGGTAAACCACTTTGAAGATGGCTGAGGTGGGAATCGAACCCTCCTCTACTTAGTTGACCTCCCAAGGCTGAGTGGACCCCGTTCCAACATTCGTACCACTTTTTTACAAATTTTGCGGCAGAGCCTGAAATCGAACCCGGTCCTCCGGGGGTGGCAGCTAATCACACTAACTACTACACCACAGAGGCGGAGATTGCTAATTTCTTCAGTGGAAAATGTAAATTCCGAGTACTTCGATAACTCCCTTCCATTTATATTTATATTTGCAGTTCTGAGAAAATAAAATATGGAAAATATGAAAATAAATGTGTAAATGTATATATAAGATGAAAACAAATTAACGTGAGCTGACCTTTTGCTAACTCGGATAGTTTCGTCTGAATGGTGCATAAATTATACGCTAGAATTTTGCTCACGAACGTATGGTGAGGGCCATACGTTTTAGAATGAGTGAGTGTTAAATACAGATCCGAAATACAATGAAGACTCCGAAAGAGGAACAGCATAGTGTGGTGCGTTATTTGACATTAGAGGGTATCTCACAAAACGAGATTTTATTCTTTTTTTCTTTTTTGCACGTTGCTTTACGTCGCACCGACACGGATAGGCCTTATGGCGACGACGGGACAGGAACGGGGTAAGAGTGGGGAGGAAGCGGCCATGGCCTTAATTAAGGTACAGCCCCAGCATTTGCCTGGTGTAAAAATGGAAAACCACGGAAAACCATCTTCAGGACTGCCAACAGTGGGGTTCGAACCTACTATCTCCCGAATACTGAATACTGGCCACACTTCAACGACTGCAGCTCGGTAGAGTTTTTTTCTCATGCCTGGAATAAAGCTAAGAGCGTTGTATATCTTCGGCGTCTGTAAAACGATTATGCAAATGTTTTCAGGAAGGACGTACAAGTTGCAGAGATGGCAAAGTCATTAAGTTATAGCGTAAAACACAAATCTACAGGTTGATGTATGTATCCAATAAGATGGACGCAACCCCAAGGAAGAAGCAGAAACGTCGTAGATTTACTTCTAATGGGGATGAACAATAGGCTACCAAAGACATTCTCACTCACCAATCAAAAGGTCTCTCTGAGTGTGGAACTACCAGGTTCGTTACACAGTGAGATATGTCTAAACGCGGAGGTGCACATTTTTAACAATATAAATACACCAGTCCGCCCCTGTGGTGTAGTGGTTAGCGTGATTAGCTGCCACCCCCGGAGGCCGGGGTTCGATTCCCGGCTTTGCCACGAAATTTGAAAAGTGGTACGAGGGCTGGAACGGGGTCCACTCAGCCTCGGGAGGTCAACTGAGTAGAGGTGGGTTCGATTCCCACCTCAGCCATCCTGGAAGTGGTTTTCCGTAGTTTCCCACTTCTCCTCCAGGCGAATGCTGGGATGGTACCTAACTTAAGGCCACGGCCGCTTCCTTCTCTCTTCCTTGCCTATCCATTCCAATCTTCCCATCCCTCCACAAGGCCCCTGTTCTGCATAGCAGGTGAGGCCGCCTGGGCGAGGTACTGGTCATACTCCCCAGTTGTATCCCCCGACCAAGAGTCTGAAGCTAAAGGACACTGCCCATGAGGCGGTAGAGGTGGGATCCCTCGCTAAGTCCGAGGGAAAAACCGAACCTGGATGATGATGATGATGATGATGATGATGATGATGATGATAAATACACCAAATGTCTCTCTTTTCTGATGTCAAATCTATTAGGTCATCAGCCTGAAGGTTAATTGGATCCTCAAATAGAATCATTAGATGTCATGCAGATATAGGGGAACCGCAAAAATCGGTGACGGCGCAAAATGAGGCGTAGTATGCAAAATGAGAAGTGAAGTAGTTTACAATTGCTTTCCTCGCTGGAACATAAAGTTTACTGTAGTACGACCGCCCCTCTTAGTAACACATTTTACAACACTCAGAGGCACTAGTCGTACTCCCATGCACACCTCGGCAGTTTTCGTATTTTGACAGCCATGGGACTTTGGTGGAAGCTACATTTTGCTCTGGCCAGTGTCAAGAGACAGGTGCAAAAGTACTGCATCCATCCAGAAATGGAAACAGGCCGTTAATACGTAATATAAATGTGGTATCCTTTTAGGTGCACATGACCCTGAGGTTCATTCAGCATACACCAAAAATGAGTACCAGTTTAATTCCTGGGGACATAAGTGGCCGATTGTAGAGCTAATCACTCTACCCCACAACATGCCGAGACTACGGATAGTGGAAGCACTTTACCTTCCACTCCTCCAAGGGCCTCCATGGCTTGTACGGAGATGACATTGTTACGCCTTGCTTTGCTTTTCTTTGCTTTTTTATTCTTACAATCTCGGTTTGGTTCACTTTATTTTGAATTGTCCTTATAAAATGGGTCACTTAGGGTCGGAAATTGAATTTTGGTTATAGAGTAGATATGTTGGGCATTCAAATCTCCATAAAATATGAACATAGTATGGGAATTTACTGTAACTGGAGAGTATACACCGTGAAGATCGGAAAATAATGTCCCTTCTTCGCGGCCCCAAACTTGTGGTAAGGGAAGGTGTATTTGCAATTTTAAAATGTGAGGTTATTTACATACTCTATCCTTCAAATTTTCTAAACTTTCATATGATATCTTCACTGGAACATTACTTTATCAGTTCACTTCCAGAAATAAGAAAGGATCCTAAAGTGTGTTTGTAGACTGTAGTCAATGTTGCCGTACAAAGAGACGAGGAGAAAATGATTTTGTGTGAAAAGGATTACATTTCAACTTTACCGACCGAGTTGGCCGTGCAGTTAAGGGCACACAAATGAGAGCTTGCATTCGGGAGGTAGTGGGTTTGAAACCTACTGTTAGCAGCCATGAAGATGGTTTTCCGTGGTTTCCCATTTTCACACCAGACAAATGTTGAGGCTGTACCTTAATTAAAGCCACAGCCGCTTCCTTCCCACTCCTAGCCCTTTCCTGTGCCATCGTCCCCATAAGACTTATGCATGTCGGTGCGACATAAAAATTGTAAAAGTAATAAATCAAGTTTATATGCTTCAAGTAGAGAAGTGCGAAGAAACCATGTATCATTATCTAACTGAACACTATCTTGAAGTATAGGGAGAGGCTGTGAAAAGTTACCGGCACTTAGCCGGTAGGTGGCCTGGGAAAATGCTTGCTTTGTTTCCGATTGGAGGGGATAGAGTGCGCGGTCAGGCAGTGCAGCGAGCATGATTAGTAGTAAGCTTACGGAATGAATATATGTTCGACTCATTGGCTGAACGGTCAGCGCTGAGGCCTTTGGACCTTAGGGCCCCGGGGATTTTAGTCGTGTTTGATTAATTCTTCTGGCTGGGGGACTGGGTATTTGTGTTTGTTCCGACACTTTCCTCTTCATATTCATACAACACACTACACTACCAACCACTAGAGAAACACGCAATAGTGATTACATCCTTCCATATAAGGTTGGCATCAGGAAAGGTATCCGGACGTAAAACAGAGCCAAATCCACATGTGCTACACAGTTCGCTCCCGCGACCCCACAGGGGTGGGAAGAGCGGTAGAAAAAGAAGAAGAAGAAGTACGGGATGAATATTTAGTTTGCGAGTGGAGTTCTTGTTGAACGCACGTTATAGAAATGAATTCGTTCGCTTGTTGTCAACCGTATTTGTGTTAGCTAACAGTATGGTGACTTATAGTATTGGACAACACATCAATCAATCACTGCTGATCTGCATTTAGGGCAGTCGCCCAGGTGGCAGATTCCCTATATGTTTCCCTAGCCTTTTCTCAAACGACTGCAAAGAAATTGGAAATTTATTGAACATCTCACTTCGTAAGTTATTCCAATCTGTAACTCTCCTTCCTAAAAACGAATATTTGCCCCAATTTCTTCCCTTAAATTCCAGCCTTATCTTCATATAGTGATCTTTCCTACTTTTAAAAACACCACTCAACCTTATACGCGTACTGATATCATTCCAGCCATCTCTCCAATGGCAGCTCAGAACATACCACTCAGTCGAGCAGCTCGTCTCCTTTCTCCCAAGTCTTCCCAGCTCAAACTTTGCAACATTTTTGTAACGCTTCTCCTTTATCGGAAATCACCCAGAACAAATTGAGCTGTTTTTCTTTGGATTTTTTTTTCCAGTTCTTGAATCAAGTAACCCTGGTGAGGGTCCCATAAACTGGAACCATACTCTAGTTGGGGTTTTACTAGAGGCATATGCCCTCTCCTTTAGATCCTTACTACAACCACTAAATGTCCTCATAACCATGTGCAGAGATCTGTACCCTTTATTTGCAATCATATTTATGTGATCACCCCAATGAATATCTTTCCTTATATTAACACCTAGGTACTTACAATGATCCCCAAAAGGAACTTTCACCCCATCTATGCAGTAATTAAAACTGAGAGGATTTTTCCTATTTGTGAAACTCACAACCTGACTTTTAACCCCGTTTATCATCATACCATTGCCCACCGTCCATCTCACAACACTATCGAGGTCACCCTGTAGCTCTGTGCCCTCGTTTAGCTTTATTCCTATTTACAAATGAGTCTAACTATTCCCATTTTGATTTTCCTCTGCATCTCTTATCCCCCATGCCGAGTCCATTATGGTTCTAGGTAATTGTTACGGAGTTACCCGCGGACCAGCAGAGGTGAAAGAAGATGCCGAGGTGGATGGGTCTAACTGCTATGTAACGAATTGATTTAAAACTTTAACAAAGGTTATATTTCTTTAGAATTTCAAAAATCAACAAATAACAATGTAACAGGTACCAGTAGCAATAAACAAGTCTAGGAAAGACAAGATTGGTGGTATAAACAGAGCTTGGGCTTCAAGCCCTCATTTTACAGTTCCTGAGCTCCCAGCTCAAATTTATAAAAGACACAGATTTACACAAGGGCAGAAATCCCTCAATACCTGGAGCGCTTGATCCCAACATACAATATCCAGCCTTCAAAAGGCATTCAATAATCTTACTTTGAAAAAGAGCTAACAGGCTCTCAGTTTTCAAGCCTACTCAAGGCAACACCAAAATTATCTTACATCTTTTGGCCTTCCATGGCCCAGCTTACAAATTGAAACAGGGGTATCTCGTACCCAACCTATAGGGCCTTCGTGTAAAAAGAAATAGCAGTCAGATAAATGTCCCGAACACAAAATGAAAGGAGGCGAATGCTTGCACTCCTAGATATGAATTCTTAAAACCTAAAGGGCACTAGGCCGATGAAACAGGGGCTATTCCCAAACTATGGAGGTGACTCGTATAAGAATAAATTAAGACTTTACGGAAAGGAAAATAAACAGTTACAAAACGTAATCACATCAAACCAATATGGAGGGGAGCTCGAGAGGGTACATCACTCTCTATCCCCGATTCACAGTTTAAGATTTTATGAAGTTATTATATAAGCCGGCAGAAGTTACATTTTGAGAAAAGTAGGTTACATAGTTAAAGTTTCGGACCTCTCCCTCGGGTTAAACTGCTGAGCTAGCAAGAAATAAAGATGTTAATTGGCCATTACCTTGTCGCTGTATTGCTGCCTGATGAAAGAGGCGCCTCCCACCTCCTGCTTGACACACACACAGGTTCAGATGACGACCAACTGGCCAAGAGACGTGAAACTCCGCACTTTATAAACCTTCGGGGAAAGTTCGAGACCTTCCACGAATAATCAAGACACACCCACAGGATTTTATTGGTTAACGTCAAAAGTGACACTCAGAACCGATGAAGAAGCCTGTGATAGGCAGAAAATTAATTACAGAAATTCGTGGTTGGCAAAATTCAAAACTGGTGGAAAGAAAAGATAAATATTGCCAACCCAAAAATGAATGAACATAATTTAGTAAACAAAAACTTATAAATACAAAACTTCTTCAAATCAAAGGTTCTTTCACTTCGCACCAGGGTGCATGATCATAGTTTTTCAGCAGTGACATCTATGGAAGAATGTCCAAACTTCTTGATGAAGGGTAAACAAAGCAGTAAAAATTCACAGAGTACTGGAAACATCACAATAACAAAATTATGTCAAATTACAGTAGTGACATCTTCTGAGTAAATTTACAAGTAGGTCCAGTTTCAATTTCACGGTTTCTCCAGTAGATGAGTTTTATTTTTTTTTTAAGGCGCAAGATTTAAATGCGCGGCGTTGGGGTTTACCGTCCGGTACCGTAATAATTATTATTATTGCAGCTTCCATACCTGCCGTGTATGGAAAATTGCGTATTAGTGTAGTGCACGGTTGTGTTGTGTGAGTGTGTGAGTTGCAGGGATGTTGGGGAGAAGCACAAAGACGCAGTCCCAGAGCCAAAGAAATTAATCATTTAAAATTAAAATCCCTGACCCGACCTAAAATCAAATCCGGGGCCTTCTCAACCGAAGGCCACAATGCTGACCATTCAGTCAAGGAGATAGACTGCTTCCGGAAACCTATCCTCCGCCATTCATCACACGTGTTCCTTTCACGGAAATTAGTTTAAATGCACAACTCCCTTCGCCGAGTTCATTCTTATCTTAGCCCTTATTTATCAATTTCAAGTAGATTCTTCCCATTGTTTCCACCTGTTTGTGTCAAAACTCATTCCCGCTGCTTTTATATGTTACTTCCGGCTTATGGATAAAATATTCGCGTTCACTGAACTTTAACTACTGTGTAAATTAAGTTGTTCTGAAAACAGACCGACGTAAAAGATAAATGCAACCGAGACCTCACTTCCTTATTACAGAATATCGTCGATCACTGCGAGCTCGCTGCATTAACTCTGCTCCCCTTGATTCTATTTCCCTTTATATATTACCATCCTGGCAGATTACATATCCTAAGTCCTTGATATACTAGGTAGGTTTTTTAATCAAACCTCACAGAATAGACAGAGTAGGAGCAAAATCCAATTGTGAATCAAAATCTCGCAGTACAACTCTTTGCATTTTATTTTTAGGTACAAGATAATAGGTTCTCTACCTTTTGTCTGTAATGCTAATCGAAACTGCCAGTAGCGAAAAGAATTCAAGTCTTGTTTCGTCATCGGACGTCAGATATATAAAAGACTCATAACACTATGTAGACAAAAGGGAGTGAGTGGGCGACAGATAGCTTGAGATCCGTCAGAAGTTATACATAACCTCCCACAACATTAAGCAACAAGTCTCGAGGCTCCAAACACGTCATATTGCCATTTGCACGAACGTCGCCTTTCTTCTCTGTGATCTCCATCGCTTATCGTTCTCACAGTGCATGACGTTTTTTATGACTCCTGTATAACCTTGGGGAAGTTCTACCCGATGTGAGTCATACACATTATGTGTAGTGGTAAAACCTCAGAGTGAACCGTAAAATTATGTGAGTAGAACGGAATTAGTCCCACTTTCGTATAGAAACAATTTTGAATTTATGGTGATAGAGAAGGTCAGCCTCTATGGTGTAAGTGTGATTAGCTGCTACCCCCGGAGTCCCGGTTTCGATTCCCGGGTCTGCCATGAAATTTGAAAAGTGGTTACAAGGGCTAGAACGGGGAGGTAAACTGAGTAGAGGGGGTGGGGTTGGGAACGACTACCACCTCAGCCATCCTCGAAGTGGTTTTCCGTGGTTTCCCACTTCTCCTCCGGGCAAATGCGGGTATGGTACCTAACTTATGGCCAAGGCACCTTCCTTCCCTCTTCCTTGTCTCTCCCTTCAAAACTTGCCATCCCCCCACAAGACTCCTCTTCAGCATAGCAGGCGAGTCCGTCTGGGCGAGGTACTAGTCCTCCTCCCCAATTATACACCGACCCAAAAGTCTCACACTCCAGGACACTACCCTTGAGGTGTTAGAGGTTGGATCCCTCGCATAATTCGAGGGAAACACCAACCCTGGATGGTAAACGGATTATAAAGGAAGAAATACCTTATAAGGATTTCTTATGGACGATTCATATAGCACTACTTTCTGCTTTTTTTTTTTTTTTTTTTTTTTGCAATTGGATTTACGTCGCACCAACAAAGATAGGTCTTAATGGCGACGATGGGATAGGAAAGGCCTAGGAGGGGGAAGGAAGCGGCCGTGGCCTTAATTAAGGTACAGCCCCAGCATTTGCCTTGTGTGAAAATTGGAAACCACGGAAAACCACCTTCAGGGCTGCCGACATGGCATCTATAGGCTTGGTGGTGACGTAATGAGGATAAAATGAATGGCGAAGACGTGATTAAATATACCAGTCCCTAAGCCAGGGGAATTAGGAGTATGAGGGTGTTGATTCTGAAAACTGAACCGGGCTCATCGGACCAAAGCTGGACTTTAATTTGCTAAATCTTAGGCTACCATCTCCACTGATCAGGTGTTGATTATTGACAGTAGCAGAGGCCAGGGCAGTGGCTTGTGAAACAACCTTAACAACGCAACAGGCTACTGGCTGCAGCTCAGAACGCTTAGGGCTTGATATTCACTAAACCAACTATCGAAAATGGATTACCTAAGTCTAGTGGTAGCCCACGTCTTGATCCCAGCACACGCCACTGATAAACAAATAAAACGAAATTAAAAACGATTAATTGCTTTGATCTCTACGGCTGTTGTGTTATTGATGTTTTATTTATTGTGTAGTTATCTGATTGGTTATCTAGCGACACGGGTGGCTAATCAGATAGCCATAGAATAGGCCTTTGTTTCAAACCATATGGTAATTTTCAAATTTTCATGCACTTTGTAACTTCTACATTAATTGTCATTCAAATCTATACGCATAAAATAAGAATTTAAAAGAGAATGGTATTTTTGTATCGATCAAATCCACAGTATCAAGGAAATGCACTTTTTAATTTTTCCGTCATGTCTGTCTGTCTGTCTGTCTGTCTGTCTGTCCGTCCGTACGCGCATCACGAGGGAATGTCTGAAGAAAATTTAACGAAAATCCGTATCTAAAGTCAGCGAATGAGGCACTACAATCTAGGCTATACATAATTTTATTCACGCTGAGTGAAATGGTAGTTTCAGGGAAAAACTAAAATTTAAATCCCCAATATCTACGTTGTTAGTTGTTTTATCGATAAATACTACCTAACTAAAGTTATATCTAATTACATTTCCGACCATGTATATCTTATACATCTTTACCGCACCGGCTATGATAACGGAGGATGTCGATGTTGTTTAGTGACCGTACAAGAACAGAAACTAAAATACTGAGTACCAAAAATAAGAACTTTCAATAAAAGATATAACTTACAAATGAAATTTTAAAAATCAAAATTTAGAGAAATTATTTCAGGTCGTATCCGATGAGTCCGATGTCTTACTTCACCCACACATGCAATTGAACCACTGATTAGAAAAAGGGAATAACTGATGATAGTCATATTTTTCAGGAATAAAAAACTGTATAAAAATGTTTCTGTTACACTTACCAAAAAGCACTTCACATAAGAAACGTTCTTTTATACATGTTGGGTATTCAGCCCGAAGGCTGGTTTGATCCTCTGCAGCTCCGCCAACAGCTGTCATAAATAGCCTAGGCGTCACTGAAGAGGCGTACTAGGGAAATAAGGAGTGAGGTAGTTTCCCGTTGCTTTCCTCACCGAGCCGGCCGCTGCTATTACATATCAGTCTGCCAAGCCCACTGAAATGCATGCACCAACTGACCCTATGAGCGATATTTTCACACCATTCATAACAGGGACTGGCTGCATAAGCAATGGTATTACTAGCATCACTCATACCTCAGTCACTTTCATATTGTCAAAGCCAAGGATGAGACTGAGACAGGTCAATGAAAGTAACGAATTTGATATATCCCATACCAGAAGACATAGTGCACTGTAAACACTACATCTCGCCAGTAAAGGCATCTTTTATGAAAAATTTTAATTTTATCTTACCGTAACGCCATTGGAATGGTTTAATTTTTGAAAAATTATTCCCTTTTTTCCAATCACTGGGTACAAAAAAATATCAATATAAATTTGCATCATTTAAACATTTATGTCTCCCGTATTGAATGGAATCTTGGCATTGTGACACTTTGTAAGTTTGAAATTATTAATTAACTACTCAAAAATTAATTATTACATAAATAACAACTTTTATGGAATGTACACCTAACTAACATCAGTCTTTATTGTTCATCATAATCATCTGTGCTATTATTTTTAGTTTTCCATAATACAATGTTGTTGTAAAATTCCCTGTGCTGTTCAGGAATGTATTTTATTATTTTCTTGACATCATTAATCGTTTTTACATTGATCCCCACAGAATCATCTTATGCTTTTGACTCTGAGCTGTACATAAACTGCTTGTAATTGCTTATTGAAAATTGAGTTTTCTTGTCTTGTAGTGAGTGGCTAGATTTTTTGAAAAAACAGGGCACCAGTCTTTAAAGTTCAGTATTTCATCATTGGAAACCTCGTACACAACAAAGGGAGAGTCTTTTCTTTTGCACTAGCTATCAATCACTATACTGAGAAGGAGAGTAAAATCGGTCATATTTCCTTATGACACGTTTTACACATACAAAGTTCCGATCACATGCTAAAACGCTATTGCCATGTACTGGGAAGTACTGATAGATGTTGTTAATTTTTTCTGTTACCGTTAATCCTGAAAGTAGTCTTATTAGGGTGTGGTTCCGATTCTGTCCCCGCAAGCATCACTAAACAAATGAAGCTCCTAATGGACTCTGGCAGAAAAGTGGTTATATAGTGACTTAAGAAACTACATACATCATCAGGCCCTTTGTTTCCTACACCCTCGTGATAAGTGTAGAGTACTGAAGTGTTGTCTGATAAACTATGTATGCAAAATACATACATACATACATAGCTTGCGGAGATAGAACATCTCTTGAACTACTGCATGTAGTCAAACACCAATCCTGCGATTTTTTAATCTTCTTTGCACAAATTTGTAACCTCTTGTAGCTTCTTGTAGAACTTTTTTGTTCTTCTATTATGCACTAACATCTCAACAACAGCTACACATTTGACATTGTCATTAAGAAAAGGGGACTTAATCTTAGCGTTCATCTCTTCACATGTACAACAAACGTCAGTTTGGAGCCGGCCAAACCTATATCCATAGTTTTGTCGAAAATGTTTTAAGTAGTATTCATAGTTGACTTCATCTACCAAATTGGGTTGTTTCTCCAAGAAAAGTTCGTGCATTTCCTTTACATTCAAGGTAAGTAATGGGTACTGCCTTATAGTGAAAAACATTCACTGGGAATTCATTGATGTGAAAATCAATTTTGGCAACAATATGGGGATCTTTAAGATTTCCCTGATTGTTAAGTTTGCCCCTTTTATCAACAGGAGATTTTCTTAGAGCAACTAATGTTGAAAATCGAAAAACAGCCTTATTCGAAACACTGTATAGGCTAAGAAATGCTTTGCGACATATTTTTACCCGTTCTGTGTTCTTCATTGCAAAATAAACGAATGAAGAGGCTTTGTTTTTTACGCTATCATCTTTTGCACATTTATTTTTGATATCAAAGCGTTGAGTGAAAGGCCCTATACTTCCTCACCTCATACTTCTAATTTAATTATATAGATAACAGAGTGCTGGTATTTCACCCTCCGTTTACTTCTACATCCTTGTAGGTAGACACTGTAGGGCTGATATTATAGGAGTAATATACTTTTCTTTTTATATTTAGATCTGCTAAAATGAAAT
Source organism: Anabrus simplex (assembly GCF_040414725.1). Classification (NCBI taxonomy): domain Eukaryota; kingdom Metazoa; phylum Arthropoda; class Insecta; order Orthoptera; family Tettigoniidae; genus Anabrus; species Anabrus simplex. The sequence goes on along the minus strand of NC_090268.1, from coordinate 352,579,645 downwards.
GCAATCTTTCAGGTTTAGTGCTCTCTTTTGTTGGTTAGAATCGAATCCGTCATCATGGATCGGATACCATCACTGATCTCCCTAGGAAGCTAATAAACCAGTGAACCATGGTAATGCTGTGACATGATCTCCTGATTGACAGCAATAAGTAGTGACGTCAGCAATAGTGAACTCTTGGATAATAGGTATAATGTTTATCGTAGAGATAGAATGGGTACCAAGAGGGAAGGAGGGGTACTTATTGCCGTCAATCAGGAGATCATGTCACAGTAACTAGATTTAAAATTTAAGGATATTGAGGCAGTATGTGTTAAAATAGTGTTGCACCATCATACATACTACATTGTATCTGTATACTTTCCACCTGCCAGTGATCTAGAAACATACTTAACATTTTATAATTTATTTGAAACTAATGAAAAACTTCAAAGCCAGGATATCATACTTGTAGGCGATTTCAACCTTCCAATAATAGTTAGTTCAGATTATGATATGTTAAATGGTGGAATCGCATACAAGTCCCTAGCTAATTTTATGTCTCTGTATCAATTGAAATCTCTCAATAATGTTTTGAATGTTAATGATAGAACTCTTGATCTCGTTTTGACTAATGTAAGTGGCGTTACTGTGAGTAGAGAGCAATATCCGTTAGTCCCAGAAGATCCACACCACCCTGCACTAACAATTCTTCTAGAACCAAGAGGTGAACGTGATCGAATAAAGCAAACTCGTACTATAGCGTATGATTTTCAGAAAGCAAATTTTCATGGTATATATAACATGTTTCGAGAAACGGACTGGTCTAAGTTGGAAAAAATCGAAGATGTAGATGAAGTAGTAGAACATTTTTACGTGAAAGTAAATTCTGTATTTGAAGCCACGGTCCCCAAAAGAGCATTTTTTTTTGGAGAACTAAATACCCGGTTTGGTTTACTTCGGAAATAATCCATAATACTAAGTTGAAAGAATTGCATAGAAGACGACAAAAAAATTCTGATCATAGTAAACAAATATATAAACAACTCAGGAAATATGTTAAAACCTTAATCAACAAAGCGTACAATCGTTATATCTCTGAAATTCAAAACAACATCACGAAAGATACTAAATCATTCTGGAATTTTATTAAAAATAAGCGAACTCAAAAATATCTGCCCTTACAGAGTATGAAACTTAATAATATAACGCTAGATAATAGTCAATGTATCTCCAATGGTTTTGCAACGTTCTTTAAATCTGTTTACTCTTCTTCTCCACAATCTTACGCTATTCCTGATACACCGCGATTACTGGTAAACGATTCCCTAGGAGTAGAATTTATAATCACAAGTGAATATAAAGCAGCTATTATGAAATTAAAGTCCAAAAAATCATGTGGCCCTGATGGGATACCTCCCTGCATCCTAAAAGCATGTTCTGAAGTGTTACTCATTCCTCTTCTGAGACTGTATAATTTGATACTTAAGAAGCAGACATTTCCCAAAGCCTGGAAAATATCGAGAGTTTGTCCAATCTTTAAATCTGGGGACAATAAGATGATTGAGAATTATCGACCTGTCTGTATTTTATGCGCTCCGTGCAAAATCCGAGAACAAATTTTATATTGTCGTATTTTCGCTCATGTAAAGAGGGCGATAAGTGAATATCAGCATGGCTTTATGCCTGGTAGATCAACAATAAGCAATCTTGTTAATTTTGCGCAGTATTCTTTTAATGTTCTACATAGGCAGGGAAATGTTTATGTAGTTTACTTGGATTTTTCGAAAGCCTTTGACAAAATTGATCACGATATTTTATTGAAAAAGCTCTCTGAATTTGGAATGACTTCGCCAATGCTATCACTGATTTCATCCTACCTTAGAGACAGGCAACAGTATGTAGCATATCGCAATTGTAATTCAGACATTTTTTCTGTCTATTCTGGTGTTCCACAGGGTTCAAACCTGGGTCCGTTGCTGTTTAACGTTTATGTCAACGATCTCCCATCTAAGGTTAAGTTTTCAAACTGCCTTTTATATGCGGATGATGTAAAACTTTACAAAGAAATAAAATGTGATGGAGACATCGACAAACTTCAAAGCGATTTAAATCAATTATACGAATGGAGTATATAAAATAATTTACATTTCAATATAAAGAAATGTTGCTTCATGAAAATTACACACGGAAAATTCCCTAAAGAACACGTGTACCCTATCAACAACGAATTACTGACGCAGGTTAATTCAATTAATGATCTAGGAGTACGCATCACAAACAATTTGTCGTTTAACTCACACATGTATGACACAATTAATGATGCCTACAAAAAACTGGGCTTCTTAATCCGACACACCAGAGAGCTGAATAATATCCAAGCCCTCACACTTTTGTTCAACACACTTCTGAGGTCCAAACTTGAGTACGCGTCAGTAATTTGGTCTCCCATTTACAAATCTTATCAAAACCATGTGGAAAAAGTTCAAAAACGTTTCTTACGTTATCTTTACTTTTAAAAATATAACAGGTTTGTTCCTAGCGGCATAATTCACTATAAAGATCTCCTGAAAGAATTTAACTTCACTTCATTATTAAACAGACGTATAATAAATGATCAAAAATACCTCCATAGAGTTATCAATAATGTGGTAGATAACAGTTACTTTCTACAACAATTCTCGTTCAATACCCGGAAAGGAAGTTTAAGACACAGACATCTCTTGTTTCTTCCGATTTCTAAAACAGTATTTTATAGAAGCTCACCACTGTTCAGAATGTGCACTACTTATAACGTCACAGTTCAAACATTTCCTGATCTTGATCTAGACTTTGCTGTTAGATACAATTATTATGTAAAATTATTGAAGAAGGCATACAGTTGAAGTAATGGTCACACTATGCTGGGCACTTTGAGTTCAGTTCACTATTTGTGAAGGTTTACCCAATAGGTGTATATATGTACTATATTTATACTTATTTCTTGGTTAATTTGTGTTTCATTTTTGTGTTTTATTTTATTTAAATTCATATAATTTAAATATAGATAAAGAAAATGTAGGGAAAACTGCAAACAAATTATCATTACTAATGTCCATTTGCACTTAAGATTTAATGTGCTGTTCATACCTATTGCTACAACTTATCTCTCTCCAAACACATATATTTCATGCGTTACTTTCTATGATTTTCTTTTTGTATGTCAGTTTCTTTAATTGGTGTCAGTCTAAGATTGGAGTTATTTCTTTTGTAGATCCTAATTCCTAATTTATTTTATGTTTCTGTATTTCTACTTTTTAATTCATTTTTAGATATTAAGTATTTTAGGTCATAAGTCCACTTCGAACCTGAAAAAGTCTACTTTTTAAATTAATTTCTAGATATTACAGTAAGTATATTTAAACTTGAAAAAGTATTAATGTGCTGTAAATTCCGTTTGCTACTCTACTTGTTAATAATGTTGTATATTTTTATTTTTAGATATTAAGTTCTTTCTAACAATTGTTATTTTTAATAATTAATGCATAATGACTAAGCCACCTGTAATTGGAGAAACATCTCTGTTGGTGGTATGAAATAAATAAATAAAATAAATAATAATAATAATAATAATAATAATAATAATAATAATAATAAGGGTACATGGCATCTGTACAGGCTTGGTGGTGACCTAATGAGGATGAAATAAATGGCGAAGATGTCATGAACACTCACTCCCCAAGCCATGGGAATTAACTGTACGAGGGGGTTGATTCTGAGAATTGAACCGGGGCCATCGGACCAAAAGCAAGCATTCTATCCATTCAGCCAAAGAGATAATGAATTTAATTTAGTAAACTTTAAGCTTCCATCTCCATTGATCAGGTGTTTAATATTGACAGTAGCAGAGGCCAAGGCAGTAGCTTGTGTTGCAGCGTTGACAATACAGCAGGCTTCTCCGTTGGCTATTGGCAGGAGCTCAAACAGCTTAAGACTTGACGTTCACTAAACCAACCATAGAAAAGACGTAACCTAAGTCTAGTGGTATCCCACGTCTTGATCCCAACATACGCCACTGAACAACGGATCTATATAATCTGCAAATACAGAAACAAAAAAGAAATACACTATTTACTATATCAGATTAACTAGTTTGCAATTACGATAATGAATTGTGGTTTGATAATGTTTACAAACTGTTTGCAGTGAATTATGTCTGAAGAGAGAGAGATATATCTTATTAAATTCTTGCACTGAGAAAGAATCTCCTCTTGAATTACATTAAATCATGAAGATGATGAATGATACATCCAACACACATAATTATTGAAAACGTACAACTTGTAAATGAGCAAGTTGGAGCCCTTAATTAAGACCACATGAGATTTTTATAAACTAAAGCTTGACTGTCTTCAGGTACTTCCGTGTGCTTCAGATAAGTACAAAAATAGTCGTTATCGCTATAGAAAATCTGATATCACCCTTAATTAAGATTTTTCCAGACGATAAGTTCAGGACAGCATTCTTGTCAAGTATCAATGACAACATTTTTCAGGTCACTCTTCTTTTAACGAAGAGTATTAATGGTCTCCTCACAGGCCATAATATCAGTGTGATTGGAGACGAACGTGGTCGCGGATGAAGCATAAATCAATTAACAACCTTCTGTATCCTCCTTCTTAGCTGACTAACGACACATCGCATTTTATAATCAATATTCACACAAACTTCGAACCAAAATCCAGTTTCATGAAGCACTAACATAAAAGATCAGCAGCGTATTTCATATGCATATTCCAATTACATTATATTTTGTTATTTCTAGCGCAAAAATTAAAAAAAAGGATACACTATCTGCTATACCAAAATGAACTAATATACTACTACGATAATCGTGGTTTGATAATATGTTCGCAAAATAAAATAGAAAGAGAGGCCAAAATGGATTACTATACTTCAACACTTTCTGTGATTTTCCTTCGCAACAAAAGCAAAGCAAAGTCATCTCCGTACAGGTAATGGAGGCCCTTGGACGGCTGGAAGGTAAAGGCTTCCACTATCCATAACCTCGGCACTTGATCGAGTAGAGTGGTTAGCTGTATCTCCGGCCGCCTTTGCCCCCCAGGAATTAATCTGGTACTCATTAGTGGTGTAGGCTGAGTGAAACTCATATGCACTGCCGGAAGTGGAAATCTCGTTTCTTAAATTTTATTTTCCTTCACAACATACCACGCTAATGAACGTTAACATGTGGAATTACCTTTCTTCTTCTTCTTCTTCTCATGCTTTCCCTGTACGTTGGTGAACTCACGGATATCAGCTTGCATTTTTTTTCCAGTAACACATGGAAAACTATCGGTGATGCATGAATAGCAAAGGGCTAGGATTGGAAAGGTATCGACCGTGACTTTAAATAAGATACAGTCCAATATTTGCGTGGTGTGAAAATGGGAAACCACGGAAAACCATCTTCAGGGTGGCCGACGGTGTGACATAATACCGAATGCATCGTTGTTGTACTTACGAAAACCGCAATGTGAAATATTTCAACTTAGAACTTTGCCTGGAAAGGTTAGTTCAACATTGTGCTAGGACAGCTGACGTAAAGATAACCCGACTAGATCTCAGGGTTCATTACTTTTTTTACATGCGTTACTACGCCTTCTTGATTTTCGTAAAGATATTCTCGTGGAATTCAAACAACGCCGATACGCTATGTAAATCTATCTACCATCGGAATTTATGGACGTCTCCATCTGATGTATAATGAAATTGCAAGAAAATTGATTATTCTACAGCTTAATTTTTTATTTTTATTTTTATTTTTTTAGTAGTTGCTTTACGTCGCACCGACACAGATAGGTCTTATGACGACGATGGGACAGAGAAGGGCTAGGAGTGGGAAGCAAGCGGCCGTGGCCTTCATTGAGGTACAGCCCCAGCATTTGCCTGGTGTGAAAATGTGAAACCACGGAAAACTCTTTTCAGGGCTACCGACAGTAGGGTTCAAACCCACTATCTCCGGAATACTGGATACTGGCCACACTTAAGCGACTGCAGTCAGCTTAAATCTAAGCTGATCTTCGTTGCTATGGAACACATCAATAACACATCATATTAACCTTAATTAATGTAATTTATTCAAGAACGTAAGAATTAAGTGGATGGGAAAGGTAAAATGTGAGAATTAAGTTTAAAATGTGATTAACATGCATTCTTCTTATATGCAATAATCATCTGTGCTCATATAATCGTCATCAGTTATGCTATTTGGCTTCTCGCCTCTCCTATCTTTCACTATTTTCACAATATATCACAACTGAAATGGATTATTAATTATATCCAATAAATTATCCATTAAAATATATAAAAATAAATAATATAATATAAAATACAATATAAATATAAATAATATAAATAAAATAATATAAATTCCATCTTGACACGGGAAATTGTTGGTTGTATCGATCTGAAAGATCGTCCTGTACATTATCATATCGTTCGTTGTTCAAGAATCACCTAAATCACAACATATTTCCTTATTTTACATTGGTTTTCATTAACTTTGCTTAGGACAAGTTTTGTTAACACAACATTGATATTTTATTTCGTAGCATTTCAATATAAGCTTCTCACTAGACAGCATAAATCTGCTTCTATTCAAGTTACTATGTTAACCATCAACATACTTTTTATCAATTAATGTTAACGTAAATAATCATTGGGTGTGTCTAACAGGATGATATGATTCTCAAATGTGAACATATATAATAATAAATGACCTAATGTGCGAGTTGTTCTAATTATTTTGCCTAGGAAAAATAATTTTTGAATACACTACTCCCAATTATATTTATCACACAATATGATAGTAAGTATCCATGTTAATATCCGTTATGCCATCATTATTGGGAAAATTTTGATTTTAAAATAGTAATCCTAAGTTGAAATATCTAAGTGCATAGCCCATTATTCTTACAACAATTTCTTTTTGATGACCTACAATGACATTCCATAAGTACTGTACATGTACAGTATGTATAACCGCGTCACCATTAATCTAGGTTATGGATTCTCAGACAATATACTGCCACTGTATAACAAACATACATGATCCTGCTGTAAGTCAATACTCCTTTCCTTATTCTTCAAATAAATCATTTATATCGCATATCTCATCGTAGTATTACATATTCATTCAATAAATTCTTCATCCGCAATATATAACATTGTTATGTTTTCATCATAATTCATTTTACCTTATATCACTTCATATTCCTTCATACATTGCAACTACATATATATTATCTAAATAAACTTATTTCCATTTACTCGCAGTATCGGATCAATATCCTATCAAATAACGTTAACATGTTTTCAATCTGCCATTATCTCCATATTTAATGCATATCCTAATTTATTATGGTAACATATAACCTCTACACATCATAATGTCACTTAGCATTGCGTAACGAAGATCCTAAAATTACCCTTTTATTAGCATTTCACATATGGTACAGTATAACATGGCTAATTCGGGTTTTTTCATTTCATTAGGACACTATTAACACTTTATTACACTTCCTAACTTGGGTTTGTCTTATATTTGGTAAATACTACCTATCCCCTTATATCATTGGCACATATAATGGAATTTAAGTAATTCTGAAAACTCTTAACTACAGACATCCTAACCTTGTTATTATTTACCTATACACATGATTTTAGAAAACCTTATCTCTTTCCATCGTTTTCCGGAATTATATTTATCAATTGGACAGCCTCTACAGCTCTGGATTATGGTCATTCTGCTCGGCCGGCATCGTTGGTGTCATCGTGGGCCAGAGGTCATCTCAGCTATGTCAGTCCAGTCCGGAATCATCCAGATAGTCGACTCCCAATCTTCTTAGTAAGCCATGGTTTCCTTCAAAAACTCGAGTGAGAATGCAGGATACAATGATGAGATCAGCTGTGACATTAAAACAGTTACAAAGCCTTCTAACATGAATTATATAATTGGGTTCCGCTTAATATAACTTCGTATAATAGCAATGTTTCTATTAGATTTCCAATATGTCTGCAGATATTTCAATTTCTTATAGTAAAAGAATAGCTTTAATAGATTTTTACCGTCTCTAGTGCTGTATAGTGAATATTATTTTTTGAAATCACGGCCTTGCCGTTGCTCTTCTTGTTTTCCGCTGCGAATTAGTTTATGTGGCGTATTTTATTACTTTACGCGTATTTGTTAAATATTATTATATCTTCTTATGCTGTCCTATAAACAGCTTTTCTTATTTTCCTTCACTCTCTATAAGAATTTGACGTGATTTTACTACTTCTTCTTCAGAATATCTCCATGCACTTGAGTTTTTAAACAGTGTCGTCCTTCACAATTCGAATATATATTTTGTCTTGGTCACTGCCACCGCGATTTTATTCATTCCGACTTTGCGTTACTCTCAATTCCTTGATATCTTATGTAATTTATTCATTGTGTCTAACTTCATTACTAGTAATCACATCTTTCTTAATTAGATTGAACTTGATCGCCGAAATAGTGGAATGACACAGTGCCAATAATGTCAAAGAATTCTCGCTCTTGATGATGCATGTGCTGCGGGTCAGTATTTCACCCACAATGTTATCACATAGTAGTTTTCGCAGGCGCAAGGACGACGTATTTCTATACAACTTGCCAACACAATGGTTAGGCTTCGGATCTATGGTACATAAAGAAACGTGCTCTATTCAACACTCTTTTTGACGTAGAATGCTCTATAGTTTTGGAATCATGTTTGGGCTAGTGAGGCGTTACACAATCATGAACGTTTTAAAAGCAAAATAATGTCAAGACAACATGTGCTACGACAGTGTTCAATATCTCATTGTAAAGAGGAAGAGTCAGTGTATCCATCAAGAAAGTTCGACCTCGGTATAACGGTGAACGGGTGATGCAATAGTGTTACCTTCTTGACGAAATAAAACCGCCATGCAACCCGGTTAGCAATCATAGTGTGAGGTGTAGTTTAATTCGTCTTCATGCGTTCGACACGTATGCAGCAGAGACTTCAAATTGTACACATTTGAAAACATTGTGGTACGAAGAAGTGCGAAAAATAATCCATTAGATTCGAAAAATGTCGAAACATACGGACAATAAATGGATTTACTATTATCGAAAATGCATTTGAGATAATAGAAAGGATTGTCTAAACTCAAAAAAAGTTCAAAATCACTCATATAAAGCGTCATGAAGCGAGTTTTACGCTAATGGAGGCCAGGTGGAGCATCTGAGGCGAGTTCTACGCTGCTGGAGCCCAGCCGAGAATTGTAAAACGAGTTCTGCGCTGCTGGACCCTAGGCCGAGCGTCTAAGGCGAGTTCTGCACTGCTGGGGCCCAGCCGAGAGTCGTGAGGCGAGTTCTACGCTGCTAGAGTCTCTGCCGGGCAGATCTACTGCACAAGTTCTGAAAAATAATTTGGAACTCATGGTCGTCAAGATGTGTAAAAAAACTAGGCATTTCATTTTGACAACACCTATCACGCGGTGCATAATTTTCGTCAAAAAATTTAGCCGCGACACTGACACATCCCCATTTTGATTTTTTAATATTGTCATAAAAATCACTGCAACTTTCGTCGTAATTGAAATAAATGTACAATGAACTATTTATTACAGCAACTGCAGATCTGTTTCTCTTATCCTTTCATTTAATTTTGATAATAGAGAAATCTCTCTCTGTTAATGTACTTGATGGAAATATAATTCAAGTAAATTCAACTAAAACTAGAATACTATAATACGACAATCATTATGCAGTTATTTTCACAATCGGAACATACAGCGTACGGTTTACCATTTGCACCGATCGCAAATTTCGTACTTTTTCGGCTAAACCCGTACGTAGTAGGCCTATTCATAAAGGTTCTTCTTGATTGCATTGTAGTTATTTGTGAAATCTTGAGGAAGAGAATAACCACTAACACTCCGTCGTCCATATCATCTTTTAAAGGAATACGAAGAAAATGTCACAATGCACCGTTTCATTCCAGCTTTTAGAAGATGAATCACCACGAGATGAATGTGCTTGCGTAAGATCTGTCAGTCTCGCGCTGGTAAGTGATGGATTGCTCCCACTGTTACTGGGTTCGAGCCTACTGCAGGAGACATTTATAAAAGAGAAGTAAAACTTCAAGATGTACTCGATAAAATCCATGGAGCACTGAGCCTTTTCGTACTGACTAGCCCAAATATACAAATATTAAACGGTACCAAAAAGTTTTTTCTTTCTTTCTTAATCCTTTTACCCTCCACGGTTGGTCTTCCCCTCGGACTCTGCGAGGGATCCCACTTCTATCACCTTAGTTTTATACCAAGTACCGAAAACTAGGCTCTCTTCGTCCTCTTCTTTGCACTTCCTCCCTGTAAGAAATCTCACTGAAATTATTATTATTATTATTATTATTATTATTATTATTATTATTATTATTATTATTATTATTATTATTATTATTACCGTGGTTTGGTGGATTAGCAGAGGTGAAAGAAGGTGCTGGGGTGAACGGGTCTCAACTTACGAAATTAAAGTTAAGATAAAATTTAACAAGGTTATATTTTCATTGCAAAATCAAGAAATAACAAGAGTGGCAGGTACAGAGTAGCAAAGCAACCAATCGAGAATGTACAATTACAGTGTTACAGAATTTGGGCTCCGAGAGCCAGACACATAATTCTTGAGCAATGAGCCCAACTTTACTTATACATAAGGTTTAACAAAGGGGCCGAAAACCCCAATCATGCCCAGGAGCACTCGCTCCCTGTTACTCAGAAAAGCCTGCTCGAGGCACACAGAAACCAAATTTTAAGAAAGAGCAACACGCTCTCAAAGTTCAAGCCTATCAAAGGCCACACTAAATTCTACTTTCAAGCTGTCCTCCAAGTACATGAAAACAGGGGCAAAAATACCCAACCTACTGAGGCCTATTAAGTAAGGAAACAGGTCAATTACATGGCCTCCAAAATACCAACTTGAGAGGAAGCGTCCTTGCACACCTAATACACTTTATTTAAAACCTACTTGGCACTAGGCCGTTAATGCAAGGGCTAATCTCATCCTAAAGAGGTGACTTATATAAGAAAACGATTTACATTACATTAGAAGGGAAGAAACGGTTGTGAAAATAAGTTCACCTCAAAGCAATATGAGTGGGAGCTCGAGAGGGTTAAGCACTCTCTATCCCAATTTGTAGTTTAAAAATATAGAATAGTTATCAAGTGTCTTTACATTTTAGAGGAAAGTTACATGGTAAAAGGCTTCGAACCTGCCCCGAGAGTTAAACGGCTGAGCTAGCAAGAAAAGAAGTTATTAAAAGGCCATTACCAGGTGGTTGAACTGCTGCCGAAGAACGAGGCGCTTCCCGCCCCCTGCTACATAATTTACACAATGATAGATGTTACTGAAGTGGCCCGGAGACCCGAAAATCAGCAGTTTATATACCCTCGTGGAAAGTTCGAGGCGTTTCGCGAATGATAACACCCGCCCACAAACATTTTATTGGTTAATGGCAAAAACGACTACACCAGATGAAGAAGAAACACCTTATTGGTGGAAAATTAATTACAGAAATTCCTTATTGGTCAAATTCAAAACTGGCGGAAAGAAAGGGTTAACATTGCCAACTTAAACAATGGCAGAAAGAAATTTAATAAAGAACAAACTTATAAGTACTAAATTTCTTCAAATAAAAAGGTTCCTTCACTTCGCACTAGGGTGCACAATTGTAGTTCTTAAGTAGTGTCCTCTAGAAGAGAATGTTCACACTTCTTGCTACAGATAAAACAAAAATGAATCGAAACTGACATAGTTCAGAACACTTCAAAATTTATAGTAATGACATCTTCTGAGAAATCGTTGAATTAATATGGAAGTTAAAGTTCAGGCTTCCTCCAGTAGAGGAATTTTAACTCTCGCAAAGTTTGAATTAGCGGCGTGGAGGTGTACCACCCGGTACAGACCTCCCCCCACCCCAAAAGTCCCTCCAAGGGGTAACACAGAGGAACATAAACTTTTGTTTTAAAATAAGGTCCAAGTTATGATGTTGATATAGAAGTTAATTGCAGAAGTCTTTACAACCAAATTTTCTTAAATGATTGGATCCAGTTTCAAAATACTTTGTAGTTACTTTAGATGTAAAGTCTTTATGCTTGTAGAAGTTGAATACAGAAGGAAACTTTTAGTTTTTAAAAGTGAGGAAAAATTTTCTAAGTCCACCAGATATTGCAGTTGAATCCAAAAAATGTAGGTAATGTCCATGGAGCTGATTAATTACATTCAATGTTGATAAGGTTGGACGGCCAGACCGGCCGCTGCTGCTTGTGTCCAGAGGGGGCCGTTCGGACCCCTCAAGTACCCTGAGATACCGGTCGCCCGCACTATGAGAGGAGTAGTGGTGTAGAAGCATGCCGCACCCGCGGCGAACGTATACAGGCCGCGGGCAAGTAGCAGGTTGTGCGCCGCACATCAGCCTTGGCTGGGAGGAGGGCTCCGGCTCGCCGTACACTGGTTGGCCTCACTGAAGAGGGGCGGGCCCATACCCCACCTCAGTGGCGGTACGGCGCCGCGCTGCTGCGGGAGCACTGAAACATTAAGATCTCGGCGGCAGAATTTTGTTGGACCAGAATGACTTTAGGGTACATTCATTGTGGTGCGGTTAAGGGGCCAGCGGCTTGGAGATATTTATTTCATTATATAGCCACTGTGTGTTGTTGAGCAGGAGACGGGAGCGTAGTAATGGCCAAGGTAAGGACAGGATGGCAGTTTAACTGGTCGGGGAAGATTTACAATAAATGCTTACACACAAAAGGCCAGAAGGCCTCAAAATGCAACCAAAAAAATATAACCTTCCGAATTCTTTCAAAAATGTTAAAGCAAATATAAAATCAGCTACGTTAGCGCGGAAGCTACACAGGTTTCACCTGCGACAGGTGAACCCTCAATATCCTCTCGGTGGCTGGATTACTTAGCAATAAGGTAACGGGTGTAAGGAAATCGAGAATAGTACACGGCCCATGAAATCTGGGGGCAAGCTTGCCCGCGGGAACAAAATTTTTTACCATCACCTGGTCACCTACCTTCAAATTGGTGGGTCTCCGTCCACGATCATATCTTTCCCTAACTTTTTCATGAGACACTTTAAGATTGGCTTTAGCCTTCTTCCAAAGATCTTTAATATTATCTGGATCTATTGTCTCGGGTTGAATGTCACTCAGAGACCAGAGGTTAGAGAGCGGCGTGTTGGGGACAAACTTAAACATCAAAGAAGTTGGAGTAAACTTATGAGATTCATGAACCGCCGAATTCAAGGCAAAAGCTAACCAATGCAGGGACGTGTCCCACCTAGAATGATCTTCATGATGATAGGCAATCAACGCGGACCTCAGATTACGATTAACCCGTTCAGCCAGAGATGGTTGAGGATAATAAGCAGACGTTGTCACATGAGAGATGGACAGGTCAAAACAGAATTTACGAAATAGATTAGATGTGAAAGCCTTAGCATTGTCAGACACAATATGTTGACACGGACGAAAAGAAGCAAAGATTGAATTTAAACAAGTAATGGTGGACTGAGCGGTACCCAGCTTAGTCGGATATAACCAGGAAAATCTAGTAAAACCATCTACACATACAAAGATGAACTTGTTGGCATTTCCCTTTGACTGGGGGAAGGGTCCTACATAATCGATATACAGGCGTTCCATAGGGCGCGACGCTTGATGAGAAGACAAAAGGCCTACCTTGGTGCACATGGTTGGTTTACTAAGCAAACAAGATTTACAAGCCTTTACTAGTTCACGGATTTCACCGTCCATACCTTTCCAGATGAACCTTTCACGAATATTTTCACGAGTTTTAAAGATGCCTAGATGCCCCCCTAATGGGATCGCATGATAGTACTTGAAGATCATAGGTACAAGAACAGCTGGAACGACAACTTTCATCATCTTATCATGCCTCGAAGGGTAACATAGAACACCATTCCTCAAGACATAAGGGACAACATGTTCCCCAGAAGGAAGGGTTTCCATTATCGGAGCCAGCGTCGGATCTTCACCTTGATATTTCTCAATATCCCTAAAGAGCATGGGAGCATCTGTTAAGATGGCATTAACCTCAGATAGCATGGACTCGGGAGGTGATGAACTATCGACCGATTCATGGGTCGCGACGTCATTGGAAAACATACGGCTGAGTCCGTCTGCGACAACATTTTCAGTACCTCTGATATGCCTAACGTCAAATTGGAAGGCAGAAATTCGGATGGCCCAACGGGCTATACGACCAGTACGACGCGGCCTACCTAAGACCCAGCTTAAGGCTTGATTATAAGTCTCCAAGTCGAATTTGACATGTTCCAGATAGAGACTGAACTTTTCTAAGGCAAATAAGACTGCCAAACCTTCGAGCTCATAGATGGAATACTTGGCTTCTTGAGCCGATAGAGTCCTAGATGCATAGGCGATGGGTCGCCTCCCTAGTTCAGTCTCTTGAAGAAGGACTGCAGCTACCGCCGACGACGACGCGTCGGTTTGGACGATGAATTTCTTCGAGAAATCTGACATAGCAAGGACAGGGGCATTACAGAGAGCTAATTTCAGGTCTTCAAAAGCGGCTTGTTGCGAAGGCCCCTACTCGAATTTGATGCCTTTCCTACGAAGAAGGTTCAAGGGTGCCGCTCTATTAGCGAAGTTAGGGATAAACTTCCTGAAGAAATTCACCATACCAATGAACCTGGCAATACCTTTGATGTCCTTGTGAGGTTTAAAATCACGGATGGCCTGTGTTCTAGAATGATCGACACCAACACCATCGGGCGAGACAATATGCCCTAGGAATGACATGGAAGGCTTAGCGAAAGCTACCTTGGACAACTTCACAGTTAGCCCAGCCTTACGAAGGCGATTGAGAACTTCCTTTAGATGATCTAGATGTTCTTCAAAAGTCTCCGAAAAGACGACGACATCATCAAGATAGTGGTACAAGTACTCAAATTTGATGTCGGAGAAGACCCTATCTAGTAGCCTCGTAAGCACAGCTGCACCCGTGGGGAGCCCGAAAGGCACGCGGTTGTATTCATACAGATTCCAATCCGTGGCAAACGCTGTAAGATGTTTAGATTCTTCAGCCGGAGGAATTTGATTATAGTCCTGATTCAGATCCAAGATGGTAAAGAACTTAGCTTTACGAAACCATGAAAAACAAGAATGAAGGTCAGGAAGGGGCACCGATTGTAACACCACCTTCCGATTGAGAGCCCTATAATCAATGACCGGCCTGAAGCCGCCTTGGGGTTTCGGGACTAGAAAAATAGGCGAAGAATACGCCGACTTAGAGGGCCGAATAATACCATCCTTTAACATTTGATCAATGATTTCTTTCAGAGCCTTCATTTTAGGTGGAGATAGCCTATAAGGTGGAAAACGGACAGGAATCGAATCCGTGACCTCAATTTTGTATTCGATTAGGTCAGTAACACCAAGAGTATCAGAGAACACCTCTGGAAACGACTGACACAGCTTACGAATACTATCAGCCTGCTCCTCAGGTAGATGTCTAAGGTCTAACATCATCTCATCCTGGGTAGGCGAAATAGACGAACATGGTGCAGAATTACATTTCAATAAGGGGATTTTACAATTAGAAGCAAATTTGAAAGTGCACGACCTACTCTGAAGATCGAGCACAAGACCAGTATGGGACATGAAGTCGGCTCCCAATATAATGGGGCAAGACAAATGCTGAGCCACAAACAATTTAACTTTCCAAGTAAATTTAGAAATACGAATTTTGACATTTAAAGAGCCTAAAATTTCTAATGGAGATGAATTAGCCGAAACATATTGAACTGACGATGAGCAATAGTCAGGAAGTCTACAAACAGATTTCAATTTCGAATACCATTCAGCCGAAATGATAGAACAAACACTGCCAGAGTCTAATAGAGCTGTTACAGGCTCATTATTTAATTCAATTTTGAGGAAGGGCACAGGTGCGGGGGTATCCGCCGCAATCCTAAGACATTCTTTGGGGCATTCAAAAGATAGATTAGAAGACTGACATTTCTCCAATCCTTCAACATGTTTACTTGGGGCTGAGCCTCGGGAAGGTGGGTTCGCCGACTCAGCCGAAGCCACTAGTCACTTATTATTATTGGCATTGGTGGAAGTTGCACCAGAAGTCGAGCAGGAGGGGGTGCTATTTGAATTTGGGCACTTCTTGGCGATATGGGAAAACGCGCCGCACTTAAAACAGCCTTGTGATGAACCTGCTCCACTATTTGTCCTACTCGATTTGAACAATGGACATTTATTGCGAAGATGGTCAGGCGACCTGCAAACATAACATTTACGGGGTGTGACTGGTCGGCGAGGTGGAGGCCGAGGATTACAAAAAGAAGGAGGGGGTTCTTTCGCGACACGCAAGGAATCGGCATATCTAACTCCTTCGGCCGATACAGCCAACGCTTCAAGTTCAGCGAAGGTTTGCGGGCACGCCGCGAAACACAAATATGACCTATAGGATGGTGAAATACCTTCCACAATAGCGTGAACGATGTGGTCTTCGGGAAAATGAAGAGCAAATACCCTAGTATAGAACTTAATATCTTGGATGAAATCTGCCAAGTTTTCATCCAAACGCTGTACACGATAATAGTACTTCTGAATCAGGGATGACCTCGCACGAGCAGGAATGAAATTTGCAAGAAGGTGTGCATGAAAGTCTTCAATAGATGACTGTTCCGCTATTGCCCTAACAAATTTGTCTGAGAGAACACCAATTGCATAGGGATAAATGATTTGCAAAATTTGACACGGAGAAAGAGAAAAGACAAGGGCATGATCCTGAAATTCAACTAAAAACCTTAAGAATGAAATAACTTCACTGGTAGTGTTAACAGAAAACTTCGAAATACCTCTAAGCAGCATGGCTAATGGATGAGGCAAACTACTGAACCCTGGTGACATAGTAGGTAGAGGTTTAAGTGGCGAGGAAGCTAAATCAGAACGTGCGTTATTCAACGGGGTATGACGCTCGGGTTCGTTATCTAATGGGGCAGAGATTTGTTGCGCTCTAAAAGCTTTCCTATTACCTTCTCCTTTAGAAGACTCTTCCTCTTGAACTACGTTTATCGTAGCAGGTTGGTCGGTTTTGGGAGGAACTTCCCCAGTTTACAATTGGGTAACCTTACTGGACAATTCCGAAAGACTTTCGAGAACCACACTAGCTTCCTTGCTCTGAACGTCATTGAACTTCAGAGACAACAGATCGTTAACTCTATTAGAAAAATGAAATAGCCTAGCTTGCACACGTTTGATTTGATTAGGCGACGGGTCATTTTCTTCAAAAAGGTAATTACAGATGCCAGCTCAGTAGTAGTGTCAGTGATCGTGGAGAGAGAGTCGGCAATTTCTTTCTCTCCCAAGGTTGGGATGGAAATCGGCAAATCAAGGGACTCTCTAAGCTTATTGGTGTCTACCGCAACCGTGCCTCCAGATTGCACGTTTCTAATAGTTAATTCATAGATCGACTCCTCCTTGCGCAAATAGTTGAGATGGAGGACATCGCGAGGGCCGGACATGATGACAAAAATTTAACAATTTTGAACAAAGAAAAGGAAAGGTCCAGCGACAGAGAAAATTGTTAGAGTTCGAGAGCCAAGCAATATTTAGCCGTCAAAAGGGGCTAATTTGAGACCTATTCAACCACGCTCTGCTACCACTTGTTACCGTGGTTTGGTGGATTAGCAGAGGTGAACGAAGGTGCTGGGGTGAACGGGTCTCAACTTACGAAATTAAAGTTAAGATAAAATTTAACAAGGTTATATTTTCTTTGCAAAATCAAGAAATAACAAGAGTGGCAGGTACAGAGTAGCAAAGCAACCAATCGAGAATGTGCAATTACAGTGTTACAGGATTTGGGCTCCGAGAGCCAGACACATAATTCTTGAGCAATGAGCCCAACTTTACTTATACATAAGGTTTAACAAAGGGGCCGAAAACCCCAATCATGCCCAGGAGCACTCGCTCCCTGTTACTCAGAAAAGCCTGCTCGAGGCACACAGACACAAATTTTAAGAAAGAGCAACACGCTCTCAAAGTTCAAGCCTATCAAAGGCCACACTAAAATCTACTTTCAAGCTGTCCTCCAAGTACATGAAAACAGGGGCAAAAATACCCAACCTACTGAGGCCTATTAAGTAAGGAAACAGGTCAATTACATGGCCTCCAAAATACCAACTTGAGAGGACGCGTCCTTGCACTCCTAATACACTTTATTTAAAACCTACTTGGCACTAGGCCGTTAATTCAAGGGCTAATTCCATCCTAAAGAGGTGACTTATATAAGAAAACGATTTACATTACATTAGAAGGGAAGAAACGGTTGTGAAAATAAGTTCACCTCAAAGAAATATGAGTGGAGCTCGAGAGGGTTAAGCACTCTCTATCCCAATTTGTAGTTTAAAAAGATAGAATAGATATCAAGTGTCTTTACATTTTAGAGGAAAGTTACATGGTAAAAGGCTTCGGACCTGCCCCGAGAGTTAAACTGCTGAGCTAGCAAGAAAAGAAGTTATTAAAAGGCCATTACCTGGTGGTTGAACTGCTGCCCGAAGAACGAGGCGCTTCCCGCCCCCTGCTACATAATTTACACAATGATAGATGTTACTGAAGTGGCCCGGAGACTCGAAAATCAGCAGTTTATATACCCTCGTGGAAAGTTCGAGGCGTTTCGCGAATGATAACACCCGCCCACAAACATTTTATTGGTTAATGGCAAAAACGACTACACCAGATGAAGAAGAAACACCTTATTGGTGGAAAATTAATTACAGAAATTCCTTATTGGTCAAATTCAAAACTGGCGGAAAGAAAGGGTTAACATTGCCAACTTAAACAATGGCAGAAAGAAATTTAATAAAGAACAAACTTATAAGTACTAAATTTCTTCAAAAGAAAAGGTTCCTTCTCATCGCACTAGGGTGCACAATTGTAGTTCTTAAGTAGTGTCCTCTAGAAGAGAATGGTCACACTTCTTGCTACAAATAAAACAAAAATGAATCGAAACTGACATAGTTCAGAACACTTCAAAATTTATAGTAATGACATCTTCTGAGAAATCGTTGAATTAATATGGAAGTTAAAGTTCAGGCTTCCTCCAGTAGAGGAATTTTAACTGGCGCAAAGTTTGAATTAGCGGCGTGGAGGTGTACCACCCGGTACAATTATTATTATTATTATTATTATTATTATTATTATTATTATTATTATTATTATTATTATTATTATTATTATTATTATTATTATTTCCTTCGATTTATACGTCGCTCGTTAAATATTATACCTCATCACAAGCATATTGCCTGTATCGCAGATTTATTGGAGATGCTCACAATGCATCTCATTGTAAACTATTAGTAGAAACATCCCTGGAGTTCTCTACTTCGTTCCCTAAACTAGGTCCGTGACCCTTGCTCCAGTAACTCTGAGATAGTCCCAATTTTATGGGACCTAGCTCCCTTCAAGCCCCTAGAAGCATTTGGGATGGGATGGACCCCACAAAACTAGGCAAAACCCTATATTAATTTATAGAGTAGAAAATGTATTTTCGATTAAAAACAACTACCCTTGGTCAGCACCTAAACTATCTTACAATCTTCAACGTTCATCATGAGGAGTGGGGGTCTACGTTGCTTCATGTCCGTTGGTTTACCACTACACTGCCCTACACGTGTCCCCCGGGTGGTGCTAAGAAATCAACAGTGATAAGATGAGACCGAACTGTCGGAATCGACCTCTCGGTCAAAGAGCGAACAAGAAGGACATGTGTGGTCCTTGTCAGGACCTTCAAGTTCATAGAATTGGACCATCGCTGCGCATTTGTCAATTGAATATCGAAGGGATTAGTCGCGCAAAATGCGAGTATCTTTCCAGGATTGCGCTGAAATATGCAGTTGATGTCATCGTGCTTCAAGAAACACGCACAGCAGACGAACTACAGTTACAGAGTAGGGGGAAAATTCCAGGCTTTAAATTGGTAGCGTCTAATTATCATCAAAATTATGGCCTTGCAACTTATGTCAGGAATGATATAACAAATTACCAATTACTATCAGTAAATTCTGAAAATGACATTTTTACTACTACAGTTAACATTGAAAACTCGACAATAGTTAATGTGTACAAGCCACCAGATATTACTTGGCCTAATCCTCCTATACCTTATCTGTAGTATCCTACTATATATCTCGGTGATTTGAATAGTCATCATCATCTTTGGGGATATAACAAGGATGACTCTAATGGCGAAGTTCTTGTGGACTGGATGGAAACTGAAAATTTGAATCTGATTTTTGATGCTAAGGACCTGCCTACCTTTCAATCAGCTCGCTGGTCTCGAGGCTACACCCCAGATCTTTGTTTCACAAATCGGCTTCATAATTCACACAGTCAAGTTCGACGAACAGTGCTCAACGATTTCCCACATAGTCAACACAGGCCTGTTCTCTTGAAGGTTGGGATGTCTTTACCTGTTGTTCGTTCACATCCTAAACCAAGGTGGAACTTCAAGAAAGCCAATTGGACTGAAATTGCAAAGCAAACAGACTCCAATATAAGATGGATCAAACCAACATACAACAACTACAGCATATTTGTAGGGGTTATAAAAGGTGCAGCGAGACGATGCATCCCTAGAGGATATCGTAAGGAGTATATCCCTGGCTGGTGTTCAGAGAGTGAGGAATTACTACGAGAATATGAAGAACATCCTAATTCCGACAATGCAGCTGGTCTCCTCCAATCCTTGGATGAGAGTCGAAGAAGGATCTGGCATGAAACAGTGGAATCCCTAGATTACACCCATTCTAGCAGAAAGGCCTGGTCTATAATTAGGAAACTGGATTCTTCAAACCCTGCAACTAAGAGATCAAAAACAGCCATCAATCTGAATGATTTTGCTAATCATCTAATATCAGTTTCCAAAAACACAAAAGACAAGCGAACCAAAAAGGATATCAAATTAAAGTTGAACATCAAGAAAAGGGCAGCGCCGCAAGGGAAACTGAAGCCGCAATAAAAAGTATGAAACTTGGAAAAGCTGCAGGATTTGATGGAATTTATCCTGAATTTTTGGCTCATTGCGGACCAGCCACAATAAAATGGTTAACCAACATCTTCACTAATATTCTGCAAACTGGAAACATACCACCTCTGATGAAGAAAACAAAGATAATAGCCATACTGAAACCAAATAAAGATCCATCTAAAGTGGAAATCTACCGTCCAATAGCACTTCTAAGTGTTACATATAAACTCCTTGAGGGACTGATCTACAATAGAATTTATGAAACAATCAACAGCTACATTCCTATAGAGCAAGCAGGATTTAGACCTGGAAGAAGTTGTAATGATCAAGTACTGTCTCTCACCACGTATATCGAAAATGGATATGAGAGGAAATCAGTAAGCGTGGCTGCCTTTTTGGATCTATCAGCTGCCTATGATACTGTCTGGCGAGAAGGACTCCTTCTAAAATGTTTGAGTGTGATCCCATGTCGTAAACTTACAGCCTTACTTAGCAATATGCTCAGTAATAGGTACTTCCAGATCTACGCTAATAATGACAGAAGTAGAGTGCTTAAATCAAACGATGGTTTACCTCAAGGATCAGTCCTTTCCCCCCTTCTTTTCAGTCTGTACATATATGACCTCCCAGACACATCATCAAGAAAATGTATTTATGCTAATGACATTTGTTTGGTGACTCAGTGCTCCAACTTTTATGATGCTGAAACTACTTTAGCCACTGCTCCGGAAGTCTTGGATGTATACTTCAAGAAATGGTGCCTTCACCTAAATCCTCAAAATACAGTTATATCTACAATCCACTTACACAACAGACAGTCTAATTACAAATCAACAGTCAGGTTCCGAGGTGAAGTGTTGCCGTTCTGCAGTACACCAAAATACTTGGGAATAACACTTGATAGAACTTTGACTTTCAAGCAACATCTTTCAAATGTTGCTGCTAAAGTAAATGCTAGAAATAATATTCTTCAGAAACTTGCTGGTACATCATGGAGAGCCAATACTCATGTTATAAAATCAACAGCATTAGCCTTATCATATTCTGTTGCTGAATACTGCTGCCCCTCTTGGATCAATAGTGTTCACACAAAGAAGATCGATGTACAACTCAATCAGGCAATGCGCATAATCTCGGGTTGCATTCGGAGCACGAACACACTACGGCTTCCTGTTCTCAGCAATATTGCACCTCCAGTCCTAAGACGATCAGAAGCTCTCCTAAAGGTTTGGAAGAACATTCAGCAGAACCCCCAACTACCCATCCATCAAGATATTACGCACACTGAACATCAACGACTGAAATCAAGGAAACCACCCTGGCGTACAGCAATGGATCTTGAAAGAACCTCTTTTCATGTTAACAGATCATGGAAAGCCCAGTGGGATCAGTCTTCAATAGTGAACAAACATCAGGTTGAGAATCCTTCTAAACGAGTAGAAGGATTTGATCTTCCAAGACGACAGTGGAGAATCATCAATCGGATAAGAACTGGACAAGGCAGATGTGGTTATCTGTTGTGCAAATGGGGTTGGACTAGGTCTGCAGATTGTGATTGTGGTGCCTCTTCTCAGTCAATCCACCACATTGTTGCTGACTGTCCAATTCGAGCTTTCAAAGGAACGCTAATGGACATTCACCGCACATCGGATGAAGCAGCTGATTGGGTTAAAATTCTAGACCTAGAGTTATAGTATTGTACGGACTTGTGACTACGCACATTTACCCTGAACTATATACATGTGTGTACATAGATTCATCATACGATAAATAAATAATAATAATCATGAGGAGTCCATTTCTTTAGACATAGATTCTGTAGCTAATAGGTTCAATTCTAGGGTAGAGATAAGCAAGTCAACTTTCACTGTAAAAAATGTAAACTGAACTTTATTTACGATTAAATAAGCCTTTTACCATCATAATCTTGCAGAGGTGCAATGAATATTAATTATAAAGCAATTGAAGTAAATGAAATACCTGTAGATCTATTCATTGGCAGTTTATTTCTTTGAATGTCTCGTATTTACACGATTATGGCAGAAACCCTCCGCCTGAGACTGACTGAAATCCAAGTCTAAGAAAGTGGGTAGGATCCTGGCTTTCCTGCTTCCCGTTCTTCAAGCTGGCGTTCCTTCCACTGCACCACTTCACCAGGATGAAAAAGTGGACTGGTTTTGAAAGTACACTCAGGATGACATCTATAAATCTCAGTTTCTGGTGTGAATACGTCATAAATCGGTATAACTCTCTGTACAGCTAAGGGAGACTGAATCCGCTTTCAAAGCTGCCGACAGTGGAGTTCGAATCCGAATGCAAGTTCATAGTTACGCGACCCTATCCGCACGGCCAACTCGCTCGGTAATTAGGGATTAAATTCAGATAGTACTTCAGTGGAGCGAATTTTAATATTTGGAAAATAGGTATTGAAAAATTGATAGAAGAGTATAGGGTTGAAGAAGCCCTAACTAGGCAGAAAAGTGAATAGCAATGGCAAGAAAAAGTATGAGGCTAAATGCAGGTAAAGCGCAGATACAAATGGGATGATATAGTACAGAATGTGGAAAGAAAAAGGAGACTAGTTATGAAGGCACTCAGGAGATATAGGATAGATGGAAGGCAAGTAGCTAGAAGCGAATTTTGCGAAAAAAGGAAGGAATACAGAGAAATGTTAAGAAAGATGAAGTTGGATTAGCAATAAAAGATGGCTACAGACATAAATAAAAATTGCAAGGAGAACGATAGCAAGAAAGTATGGTATAAAATAAATCAGATAACCAAGAAGAGCTCGGATGCTGGGGCGAACCAATATAAGTCATTGTACATGGGTTCAGTATTTCGAGAAATTATTGAATAAAGAAGGCGAGAGCCTCCGTGGCTCAGACGGCAGTGCGTCGGTCTCTAACCGCAGGGTTCCGTGGTTCAAATCCCGGTCAATCCATGTGAGATTTGTGCTGGACAAAGCGGAGGCGGGTCAGGTTTTTCTCCGGGTACTCCGGTTTTCCCTGTCATATTTCATTCCAGTAACACTCTCCATTATCATTTCATTTCATCTGTCAGTCATTTATCATTGTCCCAGAGGAGTGCGACAGGCCTCGGCAGCCGGCACAATTCCAATCCTCGCCGCAAGATAGGGGCTTCATTCATTCCATCCCTGACTCGGTCACTGACTGGAGAACAGGTTGTAGGTTTTCATTGAATAAAGAAGGCAAATGGAGAGATCATAATGAAGGGTTTGTGGTTCCGGAGAAGTTTGAGTTTCGCTCTACCTGAATTAAATGAAGCTATTTCGGCTCATTTCGACTCAAGAAATACGGAACCCGTTACTAGGAGCCAAAAACGGAAAATCAGGATCTATTTCACATATGTATTTTGGAAAGAGATGTAAAAAATGAAACGGAATAATAGAAATGTTGACGAGGATACTCAATAAAATCTTCGAAAAAGGGGTATTCCAGAAAGCTTTATTAGATTCATTGACTAAAATATACTAGTATACTGGCAAATTGAGAAATGAGCTGGGGAGAGAGACATCCAATCCTGTCGAAATTTCAAAGTGGTTTCTTAAGAGGGAAAAGAACACCAGATAATTTTTTATTGTGAGAACTCTCATTGACAAATATGTAACGAAGAATAGGAGGTAAGCTGTATATAACTTTATTAGACTTAGAGAAAGCATTTGATACTGTGAACAGGGGATCAGTCGTTACTGAGACAGGTTGGAGTATCGTGTAAAATTATAAGAACGATGGAAGAGATATATCGTCGTTGCCGGGACAAAACCTCCTATGTGATAATATTTTTGGAGATATACTGACCCGCATCACATACATTATGAAGAGCGCGAATACCTTGACAATATTCACACAATATTGCACCTTAGACGACAGAACGTTACCGGCCAAAGTTCTAAGCTAAAATATTTCACATAGGAGGTTTTGTCCCGGCAGCGACTATATGCTGAAGTAAAATGTCTAGTGATAGTGAAAGAAGTAGTTGTAGCAGGAGAGTTTAGAAAGGACGGACGGACGGACGGACGGACTGACTGACTGACTGACTGACTGACTGACTGACTGACTGACTGACTGACTGACTGACTGACTGACTGACTGACTGACTGACTGACTGACTGACTGACTGACTGGCTGACTGTTGTTTATTAATGATATACTAGAATTTGAAGGTTAGGAGAGATTTTCACGGCATATTTTGGAAATCCGAATATTCCTTTTCTTATCTTTGCTGAGGACATACTCCTGTTTACAATAACACCAGCTGCATTGCAAAAATGTATTGACGGTATCGATAAGTACTGTAAAGGACTGGAATGTGAAAATTAGAACACAGAAGACCAGAGTAATTGTATGTAAAAAAAGAGAACAAATTAGCAAAAAAAAAAAAAAAAGGAAAAATGGTATCTCGAAGGAGTAAATATGGAAGTAGTGAACAAGATAGAATATTTAGTGATTATAATATCAGGAAATGGAAAATAATCTGATCACGTCAAGAGGGCAAAAATGATTGGTGCCTCTAGCTAGTATATGAAGTAGACAACAGAATCCCTAATATTGATTTTAGGAAGCAAAGAAATTTATGCACTGCTGTAATAAAATCTAAAATATTATACGATCCAGAAGTATGCAGCACGGAAAGAAAATCACAATCAGTCACTAGTAGATTTATTAAAATAATTACAGGTTTAACAAGATGTACAGCGAATAGTGATGCAAGATTACTGTGTACGGATATTAGTATAAGGAGTGGATATAATTACGAGAGTAATACCAGTACACTATTGGAGGAGGAGAGATACTAGATACAGTTTACCGACACTAAATGAGGCACCAAGACGAATACTGGGCGGGTACTTAAAGCAATTGCTAGAAGTAATTGGAATGGGGAAATATTAGGACAAAAATTTAGAATGAAGAAAAGTCTGTAGAAAAGTGGCACAGAGAATAGCAGATATAAAAATACAAATACTAAGAGCTGATGGTAAAAAGGTGAACTCTGGAGGAATTCATAGATATATAAAAATTAGGCATTTAAAGAAGTTATGAATATATGTTTATTGCGTAAGAGAGAGTTGATAAATGCACATTCCTTGAGACAGTGTGAACGTACAAGAGCATTACGGGTTAAACATTTGGAAACAGAAGAGAGAAATAAAATAAAAGAGAATTTGAATAACATGCTATTTTCATAGTCACGAACAGGGAATGGAGAAGGGCAGGGAAACTATCGAAATTATTGATATTGTAAAAAGCTTGTGGGAGAAAAAACGAAAGGGTTGAATGAGGGAATGCTACGTACAGTTGAAGGTGCGAATAATTCGGGACTTAACCTTAGCAAATAAGAGTCTAAAGACAGTGGAATCAGCAATAGTACACGTGGTTAAATATAATAATGGGCAGTTAAATGGCACACATAGAAATGCATGCCAATGTTTCAGGATGAACCAAGCCTTCTCTCTCCTGCATCGGTCAACCGAAGTTGGAAGAGAGAGGTGGTGATGGTGATTATTGTCTTAAGACAAAGTAAAACTCGGCAACCATCCTCTATATAACACTAATCAGAGAGAAAAAAATTGAAGGGATTCGACACTTCGAAGAATGAAGATATCGGCCAAAGGAAGACAAGGGCCACGAAGGGCGTGAAAATTAAAGACTTCCTAGGTTTAGCAACCTAATACCGTCGGGGTCGAAAAGAACAAAAGTTGACCAAGTGAGGTCGGATAGGATAGGTGAAAGTGAGAAGCCTGGCACAAGTAAGTGAAAGCAATGCCAGGACCCAGCTAAGGGTCTCGTGGTCGCCAACCCAGTTCAGAGCCTTAAGATAGGCAGGGGATACCGTGGGTGGAAAAGAGATACCAAATTTTATTATTTCCTTGTACATTAAATAAATAGTTAAAAATTGGACATATGTGAGTAGAAATAAATTTACGTACAATTATTAACTTCATAAAAATCACCTCTCTATAGAGTAATAAGCACAAGGTTTCGTAATGATGCATGTCCAAAACACAAAATTATGACTTACAAGTATGGAACAGTGTAGAGTCAAAGTCAAGGTCGATAATAATTATAAATTTAGCATCTTGTTCTGATTTTTTTATTTGTTCAGTTATGTTCGTGTTCTTTACATATTGTATGTTTTCTAGCTGGTAGTATTTCTTTCAAATTATGTTTGTTGGTTTGTTCGGCTACAATAGGTATATGCCTAATTGCCAATTTTCTGGCGGTATGGAACTGGGGGAGGGGAGTATTCTAACCAAACCAAACCAAACCAAACCCCATGCTGCAACAGCCCTGAAGGACCATGGCCTACCAAGCGACCGCTGCTCAGCCCGCGGACCTGCAGATTACGAGGTGTCGTGTGGTCAGCACGAAGGATCCTCCCAGCCGTTATTCTTGACTTTCTAGACCGGGGCTGCTATCTCACCGCCAGATAGCTCCTCAATTGTAATCACGCAGGCCCTCAGATGCAGGTGAAAATCCCTGACCTGGCCGGGAATCGAACCCGGGGCCTCCGGGTAAGAGGCAGGCACGCTACTCCTACACCGCGGGGCCGGCGTAGGGAGTATTCTATTCTATGAGTATTTTATTCTATTCTATAGATATTCCTCCAAGGAATCACTTACCGTACATTAAAAACATTTTACAATTGTCTTTCAGTTGCGTCCTTTCTTCATTTGAAAGTAGAATATCTCGAAGCGCCTAAAAGGCTTCAATTCACATCCAATTTATATTCATTTTACGGTTGTTTTCTATTTTTAAAATACAGGATGCGGCAATACAAAGAGTATTGAAATTTTAACATGCTGTGAACATCCAGATACGTAATTATAGCATGCAAGGTGACGACAAGGCGTATCTAACTCATTACAGCATGTGTTCAAAATGTGCACCACACGTCTCTCAGATTGTTCATAACAATCATGTAGACCGTAGATTGTCGAACATACTGATGAACACTTGTAGCCGCAAGGAGAAGAAAAATGACTGTATCTCCTCTCGGAAATCGGAAACATTCTAGTTGGGACATCTCGCCGAAAAGAGTGTTTGTTCAGCATGCCCAGTATGTAGGCATCTGTGGAGTGAGAGTCGGGGAACGGGATGGGTACGGTAATTCCGTTCCACGAGAAACTAAGCGATCTCCAAAGTGTTCTAACAGGAGGAAGTGATCCCCTCACGATGTGCGCTGTAACTCAATTTGGCCGAATCCATTTCGTTGCAGTGTCAGGTTTCTGACGGCATTCAGAACTATTTGATTTTTTTTTACAAGTTGCTTTACGTCGAACCGACACAGATAGTTCTTACGGCGACGATGGGATAGGAAAGGACTATGAGTGGGAAGAAAGCAGCCATGCCTTACTTAAAGAACAGTCCCAGCATTTTCCTGGTGTGAAAATGGGAAACCACGAAAATCCATCTTCAGGGCCGCCGATAGTGGGGTTCGAACCCGCTGCCTCCCGAACCAAGCTATATTATTTGATGTACAAAGCATGTTCGTAATTTCACGAATGTTTGTTTTGCCGCATAATGTTCATTCAGGACTCACAATCTACTCTCTCGTTCTTTTTATATTTCTTTTCAGGTTCTCTTTTGAATGAGATTTGTTTTCAACTTGAAGTAATTTTAAGGGAGGAAATGAGTTGCAGATAGAAATATCAATATCCATTAAACCAAACCCAATGGCGCAACAGCCTCGAAGGAACGACAGCTGTTCAGCTCGAAGAACTGTGAATTACGAGGTGTCGTGTGATCGGCACGACGACTCCTATCGGCCGTTATTCTCGACTTTATATACCTTGGCCGCTATCTCACCGTCAGATAGCTGCTCACGGTAGTCACGTAAGCTGAATGCATCTCAAACTAGTCCTCAAACACAGGTAAAAATCCACAACCTGACCGGGAATCAAACCCAGGACCTCCGAGTAAGAGGCAGCACGCTACACTACATCACGAGTCCGGTATCGATATCCATTAGAACGCCGTAAATCATATTCAGGTCACACTAGCATGACCTTTATTGATAAAATCATTAAAAGTCACGTTATTAAAAGAAACATATCTCATTGGCACAACCTTCATGAGTAGTCAGTCCAAACATACTGTATGTCACAATGGTTGGTATGGCATTCATTGAAACATCTATCAAAAGAAACAGATGATCTTTAGGAATTAAGGTTACTATGGAGCTAGATGATGGAAAATAAATTCCCCTCTCCAAACTGAGATGGTTCTTAATAGCTTCGGTCAGATATTTCAAAACTATCTCAGAATATTATCTGCTCAATGATATTTCAACAGTGGTTTAATTGCCCATGTTTCACTGTTCTTTTGTAAAGCAACTACTCCTGTTTAATTTGGACATAGTAGGAACTTAATTAAGCCTGGTTTGAAAATGGGAAACAACGGAAATACATATTCAGGGCTACCGATGGTGGGGTTCAAAATCATCTAATCCCGAATACAGCTTTAAAGCCCAAACCCTGCAAGAGAATTGAGGATCTTGGGAAATCAGCCATATCTATAGTCAATCAAGTGAATGCCCTCCACTTATAATCAGAGATCTATCATTTAAATCCACAAGTATGCAATGTTCTATTGAATTGAAGAAACTATACACTACTAAAGTGGACCTAAAACTGGAAAAAGAAAAGGAAACAAAAAATGGGTACATGTAGCAAAAGAAGAAACTAGCTGTACAGTTGTCTACAGAAAATATCCTTCCCTGCAACTAAGATTCTTGTAGTATAATTTACCAGTTATAGGGCACTTGGATTGTAGTCTAAACTATCCTCCACATGCCTGATAAAAATGTACTTAACGGTAGAAGGTACCTTGCATAAATGCTCTCTGGCTCGAGAAATTGGCACTTTTTGAATTTGCCGCGTGGAGCTATCATGATTTACCGATAACATCTGGCTTGTGTTAGCCACTGTGTAGGGATTGCATAAGCGACGAGTGCATAATCTGTTTGAGTCCGTTTATATTTGAATAAAGGTATGTATGCTACAATTTTAACAACATTATTTTCACAATTCCAATTGTATGCAAGGTCTAAAAATAAGCTGAATTGAAATTCATTTCTGACAAGGGTCAGTTACCTTGCAGACTAGGAGTTCTGCTTTCATAATTTCAAAGGCTGTATCTAGCCTCATAGTATGAACAAGGTATAAAAATGATCTCTGAAATATTGTTTTTCTCTTGAAAATAGAATCATATTTTTACATATTTCGGATAAGATGTTATATTCATCTTTGTACTGTACCCGACCACCTTGTCCTAAAGTACGCCTGGCTAAGCTCATCAGTTCAGGGTGTAGAGCGTCCGGATTGGGCCTCTTAAAACAAGCTGTCTAATCTTAATCTAAATGGGCAGGGATCTGAGAACACGAATGTGAATGAGAACTATTCGACGTAGTGAGGTAAAAACATGTTTATTGAATGCGGGAAGTAAATCCTCCGATATAAACACTGTACAAATCTCTCGCTGGAGTGACCATGGGGGTCTCGTACCCTATGAAATTAAATATTCTTCCTTGGAACGAGAGATTTCACTATAGCACGAAAACGGCCTAACACATAAGTCGCATCAGTATTTGGCACAGGGCGCTCTAATTAGGTGTCCATCAACATGAACGAATACTATAACTTTGTATACATTGTTGTTGTTTGGGTCGTCAATCCACAGACTGGTTTAATGCAGCTCTCCATGCCAACCTATCCTGAGCTAAACTTTTCATTTCTACGTAACTGTTGCATCTTACATCAGCTCTAATCTGCTTATCATATTCACACCTTGGTCTATCACTGCCGTTATTCCCTCTACACTTCCCTCAAAAACCAACTGCACAAGTCCTGGGTGTCTTAAGATGTGTCTTATTATTATATCTCTTCTTCTGGTCAAATTTAGCAAAATCGATCTCCTCTCACTAAATCTATTAAGTATCTCTTCATTCGTGATTCAATCTATCCATCTCACCTTCAGCATTCTTCTGTAACACTACATTTCAAGAGCTTCTATTCTCTTTCTTTCTGAGCTAGGTATCGTCCATGCTCCACTTCCTTACAATGTCATTCTCCAGACTAAAGTCTTCAAAAACATCTTTCTAATTCATATATCAATGTTCGAAGTGAGTAAGTTTCTTTTCTTAAGAAAGGCCTCCTTTGCTTGTGCTAATCTGCATTTTATGGCCCTCTTACTTCTGCCATCATTAGCTATTTTACTACCCAAGTAACAATATTCATCTACTTCCCTTAAGACCTCATTTCCTAATATAATATTTCCTGCATCACCTGACTTCGTTCGACTGTACCCCATTACTTTCTATTGGACTTATTTATTTTCATCTTGTACTCCTTACCCAGGCCTCTGTCCATACCATTCAGCAATTTCTCCTGATATTCTGTAGACTCAGATAAAATAATAATGCCATCAGTAAAATAGATGTAGCATTCAACTGATAAGCCCACTGCTACACTGGAGCGAAATGCTGGTAATTTCAGGATTGAAAAAGCCTAAAGAGTGGTGAGGAAATAACATTGTCAGGTTAAGGGGTCTTTGAGGTATCGGTTTCCGGCCTCATGAGCCGTGTCTGGTCGTGACATCCCACGGAAGGGTGGTAGCAGTTCCTCACCAGGGGTGATGTCGCGACTAAACAGATTTAGGATATAATTAGTATAGATTTAATGTAGTTAAGTAGTTAGTTTAGTTAGATGTAGAGGTAGCGTGTTGCATGTTGAGATGGCTATCCACCCATGTGTGAGATGCCACATAGTAGATTTAGTGGCAGTTAAGTAGTAAGTAGTTAGTGCTTAGCTAAAAAATATTCTGAATGTAGGGGTGGCGTCTTGCATGTGGACTGGCCATCCGCCCATGTGAGAGGCCACATAGTAGATTTAGTTTGATTTAATTTGTTTATAAATGTTCACTTCTGTTGTTATTTTGAATTTGGAATAGGGGAACATTGTAATTGGGTGAAAATTTGTTATGTTCAATAAATACTATTAGCTATTGGAAAAATCCTAAAGAGCTTAAATGTTAACATTTGCAATCGATGAAATTAAATTATGGTTCCCTTCTAGGAACCTAATTTTTTGTTACAGGCCCAAGGCAGGCATTTGTACAAGTGGAGGCACACGCTGCCCCTAGTGCACAGTCACAGCACTGCCCTGCATGGGAGGCTTGCAATGGTGTCCCAACGGCGCGCTAGCGCCAGCGTCTTGTAAAGGTGCAGCATTCCAATTGAAGAACCCACTGCTACACTGGGGTGAAATGCTGGTAATTTCAAGACTGAAAAGGCCTAAAGACTTAAAGAGCTTAAATGTTTTTATCATCAGCAAATCTCAGGGTTTTGATTTCCTCTCCTTGGATTGTGATTCCCTTCCCAAATTCCTCTTCAATTTCCTTTACTGCCTGTTTTATATAAACATTGAAACGAAGGGGGACACACTGCAACCTTGCGTCACTCCTTTCTGGATTGCTGCTTCGTTTTCAAATCCCTCGATTCTTATCATTGCAGAATGATTTTTATACAGATTGTAGATTATTCTTCGTTTTCGTTCTCAAATTGCTTGGTCCAATCAAAATTATCGAATGCATTTTTAAGATCTACGAACGCCATGTATGTGGGCTTGTGCTTCGATCCCCTAAAAGCATACGTAAAGTCAGAATTGCTTCGTGTGTTCCTACATTTCTTCTAAAGCTAAATTGATCTTCTCCCAACTCAGTTTCAACTAGTCTTTCCATTCTTCTGTCAATAATACGTAATAAAATTTTTCAGGCGTGAAATAGTAAACTAATATTGTGGTAGTTTTCATACTTGTCAGCACCGACCTTCTTGGGAATAGTTATAACAACATTCTGCCGAAAATCTGATAGCACTTCTCCTGTCTCATACATCTTACACACTAGATGAAATAACCTCTTCATGCTGGTTTTTCCTACGGCAGTCAGTAATTCAGAGGGAATGTCATCAATTCCAGGTACTTGTTCCTATTTAGGCCTATCAAAGCTCTGTCAAATTCTAACCTCAAAATTTGGTCTCCCATTTCATCAGCATCAACAGCCTCTTCTAGTTCCAGAACCATATCATCTACGTCTTTATCTTGATACACCTGTTGGATATATTCCTGCCATCTTTCTGCCTAGTCTTCCTTCCCTAGAAGTGGTTTTCCATCTGAGCTCTTAATATTCATACACCTAGTTTTCTTTTCTTCAAAGGTTTCCTTGATTTTCCTGTGTGCAGCATCTACCTTTCCTAGGACCATACAACCTTCAACATACTTGCACTTCTCCTTCAGCCATTCTTCCATAGCTGTCCTGCTCTTCTATCCTCTCCATTCTTTAATCGCCTGTATTCCCATCTGCCCTCTTCATTTTTTTTTGCATTCTTGTACTTTCGTCGTTCATCAATCACGTCTAGTATCTCCTGAGTTATCCATTGATTCTTGGTTGATCTTTCCTTTCTTCCTGTCAGCAGCCCTAGAGACATCATTCTTCACGACTGTCAATTCTTCCTCTATCGTGTTTCCTTCATTCTTTTCATTTAGTCCTTGTGCAACATGTTCCTTGAAACAGCCCCTCAAACTCTTTTCTTTCAATTTGTCAAGATCCCATCCCCTAGCATTCATTCCTTTCTTGAATTTCTTCAACTTCAGACGGCATTTCATTACCAACAAGTTGCGGATAGAGTCCACGTCGTATCCATAATTAAAGACAATCCCAAAACGTACAAGGAACACAAATACATATAAAAACACAACTCTTGATATGAGACCGTTTCCTGTAACCCCAAAAATAACAATGAGTCTACTTTCATGGTCGTGGCCTGGACAGCACAGAGGATCAGAACCCGCAACCTTGAAATAGCGCACGGCGCTCGCATTCCTTAGCGACCAAAATGACCACAACAAACACAATAACAAGATACAATACACAGACAATAAAAATCACCACCCACAATAACAGACGTATACCTGAAAACAAACATTTACATGGAAATACACTCATCGGATGTAGCGCGAACGAGGCTCGACCCCTGTGCAATCAGGTCCTTTACTGGTAGGCGGCTTCTTCTCGCCAACCCGCTAATGACTAGATATGCATCGGCATTCCTCATAGCGGGGGCATCACTCTAGCTTTCTGAATACAATTCTTCATTACGCAATACAACTATTTGGTTCACTGGCCATAGCCTCTAATTGAAGGGCTTATTTCCAAAGTGACGCATCTCCAAGAAACATAATTTTTCAAGAAACACCATTTTAATTACTTGATTTCCTAATAACATAGAGACTTCATTTTTCCTATGTAGTATCATCACTTCGAACAAAATCTGCTTGTCATGGTGGCTAAAATCTTAGTGCAAAGAATACCATAAGAATGGACGGGGGATCTTGGATTTACGTCGCTTTGGAAGTGAAGACTGGCTCAAAATACGAATTATGCAGAACGGTGTAGGGTAAGTTTCTTCGTAGGTGCTCAAATATTCAAAATATAATGCCTAATGCTTCACAAACGCTGTATTTATTTACAATTTCAGAATTTCATGCATATAATATGAATAGAAAATAAAAATGCCTACAATGTAAAAACATACATTTCATTTAGCAAAGCTTAACATATGACTGAAAATAAACATAAAGAATATTGTCTCGTATTTTTTAACACAAAATTTTCGGAGGAAAATGTTTGGAAGGACCTACTGGTCCATACACTTCACATGTTCAACTCACAAAATAAAATTTTTAAAATCATTATTACATTCGAGTTGAAGGACGTTAATGTTTCTCTTTGTGGGTTTCAATATTCAGCAGTTGAATTAGAAGGGAGCATTGTATCATAAAATGGCATGGTAGGATGTCCTTCACGTACATCAAGTTTATCGAGGAGGCTCTCAATATCCTTGACTTCGTCTTCTTTCAATACATTGCCCTATGCTCCTTGTTTCCCTTCGAGAAACAACCACTTCCTACCCCGTTTCAGAAGGGTGTGTTTGCACACTACAAAATCACAAGTGAAGGAGCAGAGTCCCACCACAATCAGTATGTTGTAACGGGATATGTGGAGTAGCGGCACTTTGGAAATACAAAACATCGATGACTTGCGTTACTTTGGAAATAAGTACAACTTTTGGATGCCATTTTAATCACGATATACTCCACTTTGAAAATAAACACATCTCCATATGATAAAGAACTGTTGTGGAATACATTTTCACTTTTAACTTAAAATCCGAAAAAAGTGGAGTTGCGTTAATTTGGAAGTAAGCCCTTTAATTATGAATGAGTAAGCGGGACAGTCTCTCTTCAAACACGGGCTTTACTTACCTGCGAACAGGTGAGATTCCCTTTTCCTTTCTTTCGCTCCCCCAAGATCCCTTGCTTGGTCAAGCTTTACTCTATAAATATGCCAGTCCACTTGGGCGACCTCGCAATTCCGCTTTCAAATTCGGTTATAAGTCTGTTCGCTGCAGTTTCACGTCTGTTTCACTCATTCAGACACTAATATTTCATCAATGGACCGTTCATCATCACTTTCAATAAGGCCATCTATTTTCTTTTCTTAAATTCTCAGCATTTATCCTCAGATCCACGCTCGATTCCACTACAGACCCGTGAACCATTCAGCCGTTGCTTTCCTCAAAACCCTTACTACTCAACGCTGGGAAATATACTTGCCAGCATCTCCTTGATTCGGATGTAACATCACGCTGTACGGAAAATAACAAATGCATGCATAACCTATCTTTACTTTACATGAATGCCTCCTTGACTCCGAGTCCCCGGTTCAAATCTCTATGAGGGCGTTAACGTTTCTACACATCAGATGAGTCTACGTATATTCATGCGCACGTACATTAAAACACATACAACTAAACGTGGTGATCTAACTCTTATGTACAACCCTAAATAACTATTTCCAACTAAGTCATTCCACGAACAAAAGAACAAAGCGGCTCATAAATGAACACGCATTCCGGTCACATCAAAATTAATTTGCACTATAAAAATCTCGACTTGATAAGCGTTATTGAATTACTATCTACATATTTCCAGAAATGGAATGCCAAAAGTACTCCCCGTATTATACGTGATTGACTTATCTGATCAAAAATCAGTCAACGTTGATCTGCATTTAGGACAGTCACCCAGGTGACAGATTCCCTGTTTGTTTTCCTAGCCTTTTCTTAAATTATTGCAAAGAATTTGGACATTCATTGAACATCTCCCATGATAAATTATTCCAATCCCTAACTCCCCTACCTATAAACGAATATTTTCCCCAATTTGTTCTTTTGAATTCCAACTTTATCTTCATATTGCGATTTTTCCTGCTTTTAAAAACACCATCATTTCAAGTAATACTAATCCCGTGTTGACTATAATCAATTAGTAAATATTCAAGATAAACTTAACTTAGTTACAATATTTAAGTTTATCTTGAATATTTACTAATTTAAAGACAGCACTCATACTTATTCATCTAATGTCATTCCATGCCATCTCTCCACTGACATCTCGAAACATACCACTTAGTCGAGCAGCTCGTCTCCTTTCTCCCAAGTCTTCCCAGCCCAAACTTTGCAACATTTTTTCAACGCTACTATTTTGTCGGAAATCACACAGAACATATCGAGCTGCTTTTCTTTGGATTTTTTCCAGTTCTCGAATCAAGTAATCCTGATGAGTGTCCCATATACTTACTAGATACTTATATGCCCTCTCCTTCACATCCTTACTACAAACCCTAAATACCCTCATAATCATGTGCAGAGATCTGTACCCGTTATTTACAATCCCATTTATGTGACTACCCCAATGAAGATCTTTCCTTATATTAACACCTAAATACTTACAATGATCCCCAAAAGACCCTCTGATTCCACTTGTTTTCTCATATCATTTATATATATGTAAGAAAACATAAAGGCCCAATAATACTGCCTTGAGGAATCCCCCTCTTAATTATTACAGGGTCAGTTAAAGCTTCACCTACTCTAATTCTATGAGTTCTATTTTCTAGAATTATAGTCACCCATTCAGTCACTCTTTTGTCTAGTCCAATAGCCCTCAATTTTTCCTGCAGTCTCCTATGACCTACCCTATCAAATGCCTTATATAGGTTAATTGCAGTACAGTCCATTTGACTTCCTGAATCCAAGATATCTGCTATATCTTGCTGTAATCCTACAATGTGAGCTTCAGTGAATTAACCTATTCTAAACCTGAACTGCTTTCTATCGAACCAGTTATTAATTTCGCAGACATATCCAATATAATCAGAAAGAATGCTTCCCCAAAACTGTTTTCCATCTAGAGCGCTAATTCAACCCCTTAGAGGCTCCACATGGGAATTCAGCTCACCATCGAGCTCACGGCGACGACAGGAGAGGTTCTTGGTTCCATCCGGCGTTATCAATCATCTCGTGATGTCGACTTCTTAAGGT
This sequence comes from Anabrus simplex, assembly GCF_040414725.1. NCBI lineage: Eukaryota > Metazoa > Arthropoda > Insecta > Orthoptera > Tettigoniidae > Anabrus > Anabrus simplex. The sequence goes on along the minus strand of NC_090268.1, from coordinate 352,542,084 downwards.
TAATGGTGTGGTGACGTGGTCCTGTGCAGCTGAGCACAAAAACGGAATATGGAACCTAGTTCGTTCCCAATAAATGAAATTTAGATGGTTTCCTACAAACAGTATTGACTGATATCTAATACAGTCACTCCTGATGTTACTTCAATATTTTAACTGACACAAGAATATTAGTCCGTTCCTCTAATATTACAGTGAATACTGCTACCACTGCTGATACCTATTCTCATAATTTCACTGTCTACATTTCTGAGCTGACTGCGATGTAGCCTGACGTGTGCGCTATGACTCGTAACATTCAGAGGACATGCTGAAGGCTTGATTCTTCTGTATTTCAATGATCACCTCCTTTCACATGATAAGTGTGAATCCCCGACAAACATTAAAATCCCTTTCTTATATGACGTACTTCGCCCAATGGACACTAAAGTATTCATCATTCCTTTAATATCTGCGTGATTACAGCTAGTTGTAGGTCCTAGATATTTGATAAATCCCACAGTAATTTAATTTATTTCAGTGGCGACTCGTGACTTCTGGTTTAGTGGATGTAACCGAAAAAAAATTCAAACATTTACGCAAACAGACCGTCATTCCAAACACATTCTTCAAGAGAAAACAACAAAGAAGTCCGACACAAATGTTTATTTAAGAATTCACATCCACTAACCCAACGGTCTGTTTCATAAATATTCCTATTAAATGACGAACTCACGACTAAAGTTTTGTAGTTATATTCAGAGTTGGACGCGGTTGCCCTTCATTTATAATTCTGCTTTTCTCCGTATAAGAAAGTATGCTAAATGGTTCTCTTAATAATCATTCAATTACACAATGGTTAGAATTCAATTCGGACTGCACGGTAGAAACGCGTGACCTTGGCGCTCTTAAAACCATGCCTGTTGAACTACTCTCTGATCGGTGTGATGTGAGCCACATCCCCTCCCATCGCGGAAACAATCCCAACGCAAATAAATAGCATGAGAGAAATTGAGGCGTAGATCGCGACTAGGAAAGGCCAAAAAAGCCTTGAATTAGAAAAGAGCCTCTTTATAAATTAAAAATAGTAAGAGACTAATTCTATAAGTAATAAAATTCAAGTACATGTAATAAGGGTTTATTAAAATCATAAAATAAAGGTAGGAGGAAAGGAAAATAATCAATTAAAAGGATAAGAACGGGTACATACATAAGCAGTCCTGGTCCAGTTGATGGCACAACATTGTTGTGTGAGCATGAAGTTACAAAACCCAAACAATATTAAAACATTCGCCGAGCTCACTCATTTAAGTACAATACCATTATTGAATGTGCCAGTATTAATATTGGTGCCACAGACCAAAAGAGATCGTTCTTTCCACGAGAATATTTCAATTCATTTTTCACACAACAGCGTTCCGACATCACCCTCATAGTAACAATCACCACAGATCGTCTAACTCCCAAGCATCAAGGAGAAAACCCCGAGTTGTAAAGGAAAATAAAATATACAAGATATCAGAGAAATAACTCCGGACCAAGGAGATAATATTAATAACCAAAGGGGAAAATCCCAGGCATGCGAATAGCCTAAAAGAAAGAAACATAAAACATGTAGGCCCTATAGGAAAGCGAGCGACCAAGACAGGTGCGAAGGCAAAAAAAAAAATAGCACCATACGAAAATGCACGAATGATACAGAAACAAGTTCAAAATGTAAATTAACCTGATTGATACGTTATTCTTTCACTCCCCTCCCATACTAATATTCGCGCACACATTCAGGTACAGCCGGGATCGGCAAGCAATATGACCACCAGCGTCAGTCAAATGACGAACTCAATTTCATGTAGCATGACTCCAAGGTCACAAACGAGGTCTCATTTATAACTGAACTTGTGTGCACAGGACAAACGAATTCAGCTGTGGGATCAGAGAAATCCCGCAGTTATGCACAAACCCATCAGGGTTCGCACTTCGTACGACACGAGTGGAAGCTCGCGCCGACACAAAGGGCAAAGAGTCTTCAAGATGGCAAATTACATAAAAATGCAGCGCGCATGAACAGAAGTAATATAAGACCCAAACATCAACATATCATAATCACAATAACCACAAGAACAACATGCAGTCCATTCATACTGCTGATCGAACGACACGTATCAATCAGCTATAAATAATAGAACAAATAATACGAAAGAATACCAGTACCTGAAGTATATTAACCAGCAAGGAAAAGAGAAGGATGGTAGTATAGGCTAAGTTTGAATCGTTTAAAGACTTTTCTGTAAGTCAAAAACGCAACTCCAATCTGCGTGGGGTCCAGTTTTATTCTTCACTCAAAACCAAAGCAGATATTCGAGTCAATGAGATAAAATTCACATCTCGTCGGAAAGATAAGACAAATCGTGTCCAACATCGAGGAAGCTGCCCTCTAGTGTAATCATGGAAGTTGTTAAGTCATTCAAGGTGAAGCCAGAAGAGGCCATTAGCAATAACAGAACAGTAATATTTATGAACTTGCCATACAGATATGGCTCAGATGTAATTTAAAAATCGTATCATTCTCCCATTTTTGGTTTGATATTTACGCTGCAAGCACACGAAACTGAATCATTTATATTACAACAACACATTTGTCATATATCATCATTTATAGTACAAGAAAAGAACCACTCACAAGCAACAACTCCAGTATTTCACGAAACATCAAATAAATCCCAGCCTCACGCGATAAGTTAGAGGATTCCACCTTACACCGTCCTCTTGACGGATGTGGCTGTTCGTTCCTCATTCCAACCCCGCGAAAGAGATCAACAAACAACAAGGGTCCAATGCTCGTGCTGCCGACTCTGGAGTAATTTGGCAATTAGTATCAGTCACTAGCCAGCGAAGCTAGTTTCATCCATCTCTGAGTATAGATAACTGTGCGTTTGAATTTTATGCAAATAACTTCCATTAAAATATGAACAATTAATACTTATTTTCGTTGAAAATACAAGGGATGTAACACATCAATCGCATGTATGGGAAATTCGCCACTGCTTTATTTTAGATTCGCTCCAAGCAGTCTAATAACGGGAATCGGAGAATTTTCCCAGATGATTTCAGTATTGCACTCCCTCATATTATATTCACCACAGTTGGCAGGCGGAAGTCCCGAAACAAATCCAACTCTCTTTCTTTTCCAGCGGTTCGCGTTTCTCTCTCTACGGCGGCGCGCTCCCAACTTTTTCTTCATCCACCTGGCTCACTAAAATGAGAACTCACTCGCGATTCTCTGTTCATGAACCGGCGAATGCTTTTCGTACACTAAATGGTCCTAGTATCACTGTATGATACGGTTCAGTACAGAGCTTGTTCTGAAAGTGGGGTTATATTTATATTTCATGCCATGTTTACAATTTTGTAATATTATTAACTTTAAAAAATGGCTAGATAGGACTTTTTCTAACTCAGCCGAATACCTAAATGCTAAATGTATAATATATATGCAGTATATACGTAAAAATTCTAAATGTATTCATATGTTATACGGTACTGGTACATATAAAAATAATTGAGTTATACAATTTTAGGCCATGTGACTTACTTTTGTGTGATTTTTAATAAACAATTACTTTTCTCTGTTTGATTGCAACAAATGAGCAACACTGTTTATTTCCATTGTAATTAACCCTACTAACACTAAAGAGAAAAGGGACCATATACTTGCTATTATAGTTCGCAGTAAATGCTCATTGGCTAGTACATGTGCCACTGTATAATTAAGCCCCTAATGATCTTTAAGATCGAATTTGTTTTCCATATGTATCATTGTGACATATTATAACCGTTTACTGTATAGTGAAAAGATTTAAATATCTCATTGACAAGAGTTTTATCCTACAAAGGGTTAAAATATTAGCAGGACAGGGGAAGTTGTCACGCTAACCCTTTCTTCAGCGCTTTGATACAAATAACTTATCTTATGATTTCGTCGTCGAAGCCATACATTGTCTGCCAAGAAAAACTACGGATACCCACACATCATTGTATCTGAAAGCAAAGCAAAAACATCTCCGTACAGGCCATGAAGGCCCCTTGGAGGGGTGGAAGGTAAAGGCTTCCACTATCCGTAACCTCGGCACTTGATGGGGTAGAGTGGTTAGCTCTACGCCCGGCCGCCTTTGCACCCAGGAATTAACCTGGTACTCATTTTTGGTGTAGGGTGAGTGAACCTCAGGGCCATGTGCACCTCCGGAAGTGGAAATCTCGTTTCTTAAAATTTTACTACTTCCTGTCGGGGATTCGAGCCCACGTCCTCCCGGGGGAACCGAGCACGCCTTTACCGCCTCGGCCAAGCAGCTCCTATTGCATCTGAAAGACAGGTTCTTAAGTCAACTTATGTGCAAGTCCTCTCACGCGAAACGTGGCCACTATCGTTTATTGTGTACTGTGTCGTATATATTAGAAGTTGTGTATTAAGAAGTACAAAAAATCCAGACTCCGAGCTACAGGAATTAACCAAACGCGATTAAAATGCCTAGTCGAAAATCGAGGCCAGAGCCCTCTGAACTGGAGATCAATAGCCTACGCTGGCAATTTAGCCAAAGCTTTTGTTGGACAATATTGCAGAAAATATCTAATCGAAATGCGAAAATTTTGCAAAATATACCGAAAACCAGTGAATAGAGTTAAAAATAATTTCGGCAGTAACGTGATATTTAAATGGTGACTAAACTGGAGACCCCTTTCTTTATGAAGAGTTTTTGATAGTATTAAAGAATAATGTTCTTACATGTTCATAAGTGGACTAATTATTATTATGAATACTTTTTAAAACAATTTTGAACACTGGCGGAAAAAATATCTAAACGCCATGAAATAAGGAATGTAAAATACGGAAATTTTGGCAATATATTTTTCGAGGTAACATATTTAATTGATTGCAAGTACAAGATTACAGGTTAATATCCGCGCCAGAAAACCAATCGCAAATGTGCCATGCTGGTCCATTAACAACAGGTGTAATCGCCTGACTGTTGAATGCAGGCATGCAAACGTTCATGCATTGTGTCGTACAGGTGACAGATGTCAGCTTGTGGGATGGAGTCCCATGCCTGTTGCACTTGGTCGGTCAATACAGGAACGGTTAATGCCGTTTGTGGATGACGCTGGAGTTATCGTCCAATGATGTCCCATACATGCTCGATTGGAGACAGATCGGGCAACATGTCGAGATTCTGTAGAGCACGCTGGGTTACATCAGCGACATGGGGGCATGCATTACCCTGTTGGAAAACACCCCCGGGAATGCTGTTCATGAATGGCAGCACAGCAGGTCGAATCACCACACGGACGTACACATCTGCAGTCAGGGTGCTTGGGATAATCATGAGAGTGCTCCTGCTGTCATAGGAAATTGCTCCCCAGACCAGAACTCCCGGTGTAGATCTAGTGTGTCGACGCTGCAGACAGGTGGAATGCATGCGCTCAGCTGGCTTCCTTCTAACCAACACACGACCATCACGGGCACCATGCCAGAACCGGCTTTCATCGGAAAACACAACGGACCTCCACTCCATCCTCCAATGAACTCTCGTTGACACCACTGAAGTCGCAGACGACGGTGGTTTGGGGTAAATGGAATACACGCCGCAGGGCATCAGGCTCGGAGATGTCTTCAAGTAACCGATTTCGAACAGTTCGTTGCGTCACTGTGGTGCCAACTGCCACTCGAATTGCTGCTGCAGACGCAATCCGCTGCGCAACAGCCATACGCCGAATACGGCGGTCTTCCCTCTCGGTGGTGCCACAGGGATGTCCGGAGTCCGATCTTCTTGCAAGTGTACCTTCTCGTCATTACCGCTGCCAGCACGTATGCACAGTTGAGACATTCCTGCCATGTCGTTCTGAAATACCGCAGAAGGAAAATCCACCTGCACCTAGCCCTATTATACGACCTCGTTCAACCGCAGTGAGCTGTTAATAAAGGCCTCTCCGTCGTCGTATAGGCATTCTTAACCCCCTCATAGTTACTCCGTCCAACCTCACAGATAACTAACGCTCTCGCATAATACAGCCCGTATTTAAAGTAAACCTGATGAGCAACGTCATGGGGCCACTACTAGCGCCACGCTATTGCGATTTGCGGGTGAAACCCGGTGCCAGCACTTAGCCTATTCCTCTAGAATAGTACCAAGGGGTCTGCTCAAGCCTTAACGTCACCGTCCGACGGATGAATCACCATCGACACGTCATATACCCTCACTCCATATGAGCACTTCGGAGAGGTTTTTGGCACGCAATCTAGTGTTTAGAGATCGTATATCACCATATCCCGTACCCTGCCGGCTAACATTCTGATGGTGAAAATGTTTTCGCCCAACGGGACTCGGTTCCAGACGGTTTAGATTCCAACGCCTTTACGATCATTGCCACCAGGCGGGCTGTAGAAGCAAATAAATCAATCGTTATCCATTTGAATTTAATTTATTGAAATGCATGTTTATGATCATTTGGTTTTCCCAATGGAAAATCTTACACTATTTGTTTTAAGAGATCCACAGCAATGGGATCCCCAGACCGAAACAATAACCTCTTATACTCGTCGGTGCCCGTGGTTTGGCAATGAGTGGAAAAATCGCTAGGTACCTACTGTGGTGGGGAAAATCTATACCGTCCTATTGGGGGTTTGCGGTAGGTCAGAAGTGAAACCCCCTCGGTTCTAGGTCATCAGTGATTGTGGCAGATGAGTCGTCTTAATTTTGATATTAATTAAGAAAATAACAAGATAGTTTGGAAGGGCCAAAAACGTATTTTTTGTAAAGGATCCATGGCCCACGGTATTAGCAGCAAGTGTTGAATTTCTTGGTCCTAAGTACCCTCTTGAGCAAGTTGATGGCATCAAACTGTGATTGGGTTAGTAATATCAGAGACTTTATCATTGTAGTAAGTTTGAAAATTAGTTTATTTACGGTTAGGATGTTTAAATCCCTGTGATTATATTTGTACTATGGGGAGTTCGTCATTTGACGCAGGATCTTTTTTAAGTACCTGAAGCCGTCGCAGTGGTGAATTTGGAATATAGCGCCAGGCCTTACACCCGTAAAGTTTATTGAAGAGTAAAGGGCGCAAGACAGTCACTCTGGCGTTTGTACGCTGTAGGGCCTGGTCTATATGCCATTCTAACGACAGTGACTTGTCCAGGATTGGCAGAGATTCTCTCTCTCTCTCATGGTAATTCACGTTTTCTAATCTTTAAATGACCAAGCTTCGGTCTTCTTCTCGTGAAGAAAATGTCCTGGGATTTTTCCGGATTTATTCTAATTGTATTAATAATACACGATTTCCAGAAGGTATTAATCCACGCTTGTCTTTTCGAGGGAGAATCGCTCGATGGTACAAATGCGGTGGCTTCCCTGGCCATGGCCTTTCTTCTCTTGTTTTCATCGGAGCACCCTCCTGTATTAGAATTCATGGAGCTCAAGTCTGCAAATTGCTGAATTTCAATTCCTGCCAACATAGTGATACCGAGCTCGATAGCTACAGTCGCTTAGGTGCGGCCAGTATCCAGTAATCGGGAAATAGTGGGTTCGAGCCCCACTGTCGGTAGCCCTGAAGATGGTTTTCCGTGGTTTCCCATTTTCACACCAGGCAAATGCTGGGGCTGTACCTTGATTAACGCCACGGCCGCTTCCTTCCAATTTCCAGGCCTTTCCTCTCCCATCGTCGCCGTAAGACATATCTGTGTCGGTGCGACGTAAAGCAAATAGCAAAAGAAAACATAGGGAGATCAGCGAAATAACCCTGTGGCACACCCTCTAGGAATTGCCGAGGGGTAAATGTTTCTCCATCGCATGTTACAAATATTTCTGGCTCTGTTCGACTTCAGTAGTTTTTATCAAATAATGGGGAAACCGAGATCAATTAGAGTATCGTGCCAGACGGTGTCGATGCTGACACCTTGCGCTTTAAGTCAAACGACCTCGTAACATACTGAAAGGAGCATGAAACAGCTAGAGGATTAAGACGTTTGTCCCGGAAACAAAACGGCTCCGGTCGCACTATGTTATTAGCAGCAAGGTGGTTGTTGAGCCTTTTGACAATAAGCCTCTCAAAAATGCTACTGAATTGAGAAATGCGACTGCTAAGACTTCAGTTTTGCGGAAATAGCTTGTCTTTCCCCGGCGTAGAAATGACAAAGACTTTGATTGTCTTCCAAGCTGCGGAGGAAGTAACCAAATTTAAGACAGGCTGTGAAGATGCTAACCAGGAAAATGAGTGTTCTATGGGGGTAGGAATACTTCCCTTGAAAATCCACAGCCTGTTTCCAGTCATTCGACCGGGTCAGGAATGGAATGAATGAAGCCCCCATCTAGCGGCGAGGATAGGAAATGTGCCGGCTGCCGAAGCCTGTCACACTCCTCTGGGGCAATGATAAATGACTGACAGATGAAATGAAATCTTAATGGAGAGTGTTGCTGGAATGAAAGATGACAGGAAAACCGGAGTACCCGGAGAAAACCTGTCCTGCCTCCGCTTTGTCCAGCACAAATCTCACATGGAGTGACCGGGATTTGAACCACGGTATCCAGCGTTGAGAGGCCGGCGCGCTGCTGCCTGAGCCACGGAGGCTACCGGAATACTTCCCTTGTAGTCACTTATTATCCCCAGGAAGCTTATTCTTATTTACTCCTTTAATGACCTTGCGTACCTCCGCAGGACCAATGTTAGTCATGTGTTGTCAAGTTTTGTCTAAACGCTGCAACCTCGCGGGCTATCAGTCGTTCAATAGTGTCACCATGGTAAGGCGTTCGTAGGTTTGACACTAATTCTAAATAGAGTCAGTGAAGGCCTTAATTCTTTTTTTCCAAGGAGGGGAAAACAAACTACGGTGGCCGTGAATCGCACGCCCAGGTGCATGTGGATGAGACAGACTGCAAATTACCCACCAGAACTCGTGCTCTGAGCCATTTTCATAGAGGGTGTGACAAAGTATTTACATTTCTCAAACTGATGTTTCAATAGTTTCAATAGACCTTAGCAAGTTATTTGTATTCATCCCGGTCAGCTGTGTCACCGTAAAGTTGCTATTTCTTCCTGTTGCAGTTTTTAGTCTGAATTAATTCCAAAAGGAGATCGTATAAAACATCCTCTGAAGTTGCATTTTGAGCCAAATTGGAATGTTGAGCAGTGGCCTGGATGTATTTTCTGCCATTGAAAATCTTAGCAGTAAAATGCCCAGCGGCCTTGTCAACATCATCCTTGCTGCGTATATCAAATATCATGAAATGCTTATCAATATGTGATCTGAATTTATGACAATCCAAGTTGATCATCGCAATAGGGTGAGATAGCTCGTTCAGTCGGGCCCAGGTAAAATTAAAAATAATGGTATTATGATCCGAGTTAAGTTTATGGGGAACTTCAAAATCGAGTACTCTGTTATACAGTTTGGAGATTGACACATCACTGACGTCTGATAAACCATTTACTGGTTAAATGGTTGATTCCATAGGAGCGCAAACGAAGATGTCACTACTTCTCATATATTGATCTAAGATTATTCCCATAAGATTAGACATCCTAGAGGGCTTGGATTTGTGATCCTCTACTACTAGGGTAGGAACATGAGCAAATTTATTTAAAAAGGCATCTACTGTAGTTCTTTTCGATTGAGAGGCGGTGAAGGAGGTATTTACGCAGTAAATATAGTATACGGTAATGGATTTCGCACTGTTGGATTTCAAGACCATTGGTTTCAAATACGGAGTGAGGTAGGGGATCCAGCAAATTGTGAGTAACATAGCACAGCCAAAATCCACAACCTCCCCTCCCCTACTCTATTTCTCTTCGTCCTTGCCATTGCGGTAAGTTGTCGCGTTTTTAAATCCTGAAACGCTTATGCTTTTTAACCACGTTGCACCCAATAGCATGACATCTACTGTATATTATGATCAGAAATAAAGTTAGCCTATATCATCGTCCAGTGCATCTGTCTGTTGCACAACACTATCACAGACAGAAAAGGTGAAATTGATTTAAATTAACGAAATGAGCAGTGCATAAATAAATTGGCAGAGAGAAGTCATTGTGACATACGAAACTTTAACAGAGATTGTAACTAAGATGTAGCGATGTACTGAAACACTACCGACAGATGTCTGACGAACAGTAGACAGTATGTGCTTGACGATCGTCATTTATTTCTCTAGGTACTGATGGGCAGAATCGAATACTTTCCAGAATCGATTACTATGCATCCGAGAACCAAGACCAACTCCAATCCTCAGACCAGACCTTAATGCTACTCTCGATCGAGTAGCCGGAATTGTTGGAAATGTGGGTTTGTTTTGGTTTGTTGTTATCGTATGTAGTGGGTGTAATTTTATGGAAGTTGGCGATAAACGTTAGTTTCTTTGTAGAATATAAGTATGCGAGAGTATTTATATGAGTCAGTGGACACATAGGATCTGTAGTTATACGCAGTAATGTGAGAATGTGTTTGTTTTTTTGTGCTTTTACCCATTAAAGAACGTGAGTGCACTAGGTGGACCAGGTTTTAGTCTAACTACGGCAATGCCTCTCATACAGCTATTCTTAAGTTTCCTATGGGAATAGAACATGAAAATGGATTAGGAATGTACATCGTGAATATTTTGAAGTCCATGACAAAACTGTGGCGTTCATACATCATTTTGAGAATAAGTCTGAGTTTAGGGAAGCCATTCTCTACTTCCAAACTATTCGTGTTCCTTGAAAAATATTTAGATAGCATATAATTGATATTGTGTTATTCCGTCAGTGTCTGTGTGCTTCAACGTGTCGAGTGATTTATATGCAAGTGTATTTTACAATAATCTGTGCTTTGCCTGGGAAATGTTTGGCTGGATCTCGGAGTATAACAAAACTTATGTGTGACAGATGGAGCAATCTGTATACTGTTACACAGAAGAAATAGAGACTTAGAGGGATTAGCTGGGTTTGAAACGTAGGGTTTTACACCTCCAACACCTTCCGATTCATGCTGTGGTTATCTGTTATCAAGCAAACTGCGCCGAACTGAAGCTTGTGCATGTGGTTAAATATCAATGTTTAGTCAATAGAGATTTTGCACTCATGTTCTTTAGTGTCCGAACGTTTCATTACTAAGATTACTATCATTGAGTGAAGTGCTGTTATGCCATATGTCAACATTATGTTAACATTACCAGGGCCGTCCATTAGGTTAACATAATCATTTCAGGTGTATTTGGGCTGAGTGACTCAGACGGTTAAGGCGCTGGCCTTCTGACCCCATGTTGGCAGATTCGATCCTGGCTCGGTCCGCTGGTATTTGAAGGTGCTCAAATACGTCAGCCTCGTGTCGGTAGATTTACTGGCACGTAAAAGAACTACTGCAGGACTAAATTTCGGCACTTCAACGTCTCTAAAAACCGCAAAAAATGGAGTTAGTGGGATGTAAAGCCAATAGCATTATTATTTCGGGTGTACTTCCCATTCATTGTGTGCTGAATTTAAGAAATTGTCCACGACTTCAAAACTAAGACAACAAATTACGTTTCATAGTTCTCATGAGAGCGAATAAATTGAGGAATTTCGCACCTTAATTTATTTTGGAACATTCAGAATGATGTTAGAAATATAATTTTAACAGTTTTGGGGGGCCGATGACCTAGATGTTAGGCCCCTTTAAACAACAAGCAAGCTTAACAGTTTTATGTATTTTCATCTATCCAGCGAAGTGAAATCTAAGAGAAAACGTTATTTGACGAATTAATATATCTAAATAATCAGCTTGTTGGTCTCTTTTCTAGTAGAATATATGTGATTCTAGTTGATTATATGTGGTGTGTACTTGGTGGCGAAGTGTTTTCATACGTGTAAAAGTGATTTTCCCTATGATGTTACATTTATCATGTTAAATTGCAGCCGTTTGTATAATATGTACGTGATATTTTCGTGTTAGCCAATGCCAGCAGTCCAGCTACTTCAGCCGCCATGTTTTTTTAATATTACGGTCTGAGGATTGGAGTCGGTCTTGCTCAGACCTTAATGCAACTCTCGATCGTTCAAAGATGGCGAATCGAGTAGCCGGATATGTTGGAAACGTGGGTTTGTTTTAGTTCGTTGTTATCGTATGTAGACGGTGTAATTTCATGAAAGTTGTTGATAAATGTTAATTTATTTGTAGAATATTAGTGTGCGAGTTTATTGATATGAGCCAGTAGACTCTTAGGATCTGTAATTATACGCAGTAATGTGAGAATGTGTTTGTTGTGACCAGGTTTAAGTCTAACTATGGCAATGTCTCTCATACAACTACTCTTAAGTTTTGTATGGAATAAAACAGTAAGAGAGAAATGGATTAGAAACATACATCGTGATTATTTTGAATTCGATGACAAAACTGTAGTGTGCATACATCATTTTGAGAATAAGTCTGAGGTTAGGGAAGACTTTTCTCTAATTTCAAACGGTGAACCACCGGGCGAGTTGGCCGTGCGGTTAGGGTCGCGCAGCTGTGAGCTTGCATGCGGGAGATAGTGGGTTCGAACCCCACTGTCGGCAGCCCTGAAGATGGTTTTCCGTGGTTTCCCATTTCCACACCAGGCACATGCTGGGGCTGTACCTTAATTAAGGCTACGGCCGCTTCCTCCCCACTCCTAGGCCTTTCCTGTCCCATCGTCGCCATAAGACCTACCTGTGTCGGTGTGACGTAAAGCAAATTGAAAAAAAACTGTGAACCTATTCGTGTTCCTCGAAAAATATTTAGATAGAATATACAGTAATTGATATTGTGATATTCCGTCAGTGTATTATGTTCTTCAAAGTGTCGAGTGATTTATATGCCAGTGTATTTTACAGTAATCTGTGCTTGCCTTCGGAATTGTTTGGTTGGAGTATAACACAACTTATAAGTGTGACCGATGGAGCAATCTGTATATTGTTACACAGAAGAAATAGTGCTTTCGAGGGATTAGTTGGGTTTGTAACCCAGGGTTTTACACTATCAGTACTTTCCGATTCATGCTGTGGTTATTTGTTATCAAACAGCCTACACCGAACTGAAGCTCGTCCATGTAGGTTAAATATCAATGTTTAGAGTCAATAGAGTTTTTGCACTCTTGTTCTTTAATGGGTAAAAATCTAATATATCTTTTTTTTTTTTTTTTTTTTGCTATTTGCTTTACGTCGCACCGACACAAATATGTCTTATGGCGACGATGGGATGGGAAAGGCCTTAGGAATGGGAAGGAAGCGGCCGTGGCCTTAATTAAGGTACAGCCCCAGCATTTGCCTAGTGTGAAAATGGGAAACCACGGAAAATCATCTTCAGGGCTGCCGACAGTGGGGTTCGAACCCACTATCTCCCGATTACTGGATACTGTCCGGACTTAAGCGACTGCAGCTATCGAGCTCGGTATTATATCTTTAGTGTCTCATCGTTTCATTACTAAGGTTACCATCATTATACTATAGGCCCTATGTCAACATTATGTTTGTATTACCACGGCCGTTCATTGGGTTAACATAATTATTTCGGGTGTACTTGAGCTGAGTGGTTCAGATGGTTAAGGCGCTGGCCTTCTAACCCCAAGTTGGCAGGTTCGATCCTGGCTCCGACCGGTGGTATTTGAAGGTGCTCAAATACGTCAGCCTCGTGTCGGTAGATTTACTGGCACGAAAAAGGACTCCTGAGGGACTAAATTCCGGCACCTCGGCGTCTCTGAAAACCGCAAAAGATAGTTAGTGGGAGGTTAAGCCAATAAAATTATTATTTCGGGTGAACTTCCCTTTCATTGGGCGCCGAACATAAGAAATTGTCCACCACTTCGAAACTAAAATCGTATTTCATAGTTCTCATCGGAGCGAATAAGTTGAGGAATTCTTCACTTTAATTTATTTTTAAATATTAAAAATAATGTTATAAATATCATCTGAACAGTTTTATCATGTATTTTCATCTATCCAGCGAAGTGAAATCTAAGAGAAAACGTTATTTGACTGCTTGAAATTTATAAATAATCGGCTTGTTGTTCTCTTTTCTAGTATATTGTATGTGATTCTAGTTTATTATATGTAGTGCGTACTTGTTGGCGAAGCGTTTTAATACGCGAAAAAGTGTTTTTCCCTATGATATTACATTTATCATGATAAAGTACCGTCGTTTGTATAATATGTATGAGATATTTTCGTATTAGCCAGTACCAGCAGTCCGGCTACTTCGGTCGCCATGTTTTTTCATATTACGGTCTGAGGATTGGAGTCGGTCTTGCGAGAACATTTATGAATCGAAACTTTCATTCGAAACCAAGTTCTCGAATCTTACATGACTCGAGGAACAGAAATGTAAGCGAACTCTGGATATCAAGAACACTTAGTGTCCAGGAAGCGTTTTAATAAGGACTAGCCTTGTACGGTGTACGGTATATATATTATTTGATGAATGTATAAGACATTTTACAGCAGTTACGAGCGAGACATCGGGAAGTGCAGACGTGTGAATGAGCTGAGGTGCGCAATATGGGAATAACGATACAGCAATACAGGCTAAGAATTGGAAGATGGCATGGTGCAAGGCAGTGTTGGAAGGAAGGTGGAGTTGAGAGAGGAAGAGAAATTAGTGGTTATAAAGGACTGTTGGAGATTATGTTGTGTGCGACGGTTATTGCGACGCTGCTGGTGGTAGGAGGTATAGAAAAGAATCCGGGTCCAAACCAGGGACCGTTCGGCTGGGAGGAGCTTGAAGAGATCAAGAGAGTGGTGAAGGAAGCAAGCAAAGGAGAAGAAATTAAGGAAATGATGCAGGAACACCAGGCAACCCAAATGAAGGAGATGAAGGACTTAAAAAGTTTTATAAAAGAAGAAATTGGAGGTGTAAATGACAAGTTAGCGGAGATAGAAGATGAGGTAGAGAGCTTGAAAAAGAAGGTGGTGGTACTGGAAGAGGAATTAACAGCAATGAAGAGAGAAGTGAGGTTAGCGAGGAACGAATCGGCAAGAAAAAATGTGTTTGTGTATGGTGTACCTGAGGAAGGAACAGAATCAAAAGTGGAATTAGTATTGAAAGTGGTGGACATAGTTTCGAACAAAATGAAGATAAACTTTTCTGAAGTTGATATAGATGATATATATAGAGTGGGAAGGAACAAGGGACATAGGCCGGTGAAGTTAAGATTAATATCAACCCTGATGGCTGATATACTTCTGAGGAATGCTGGAAATTTGAAAGGATCGAACATTTATTTGAAGGCTGAGATAGAGAAAGAAGATAGGATGCGGTTGGAGGTCTATAAGCGGCATATGTGGCGTGCTAGAGCGGAGGGATTGCGAGTCAAGATAGTGGGGAGGTGTCTGGTTACTTCAGGCAGAAATTGGTCGCGATCGTGGACACAGGAGGAACTGCTGAGGATGGAAAAATGTGAGGAGGAAATGAGTTGCAGAAATCGAGAGCAGGGCGACATCAGTACGGAGAAGGAAGAGAGAAGAGGGGACTGCGGTGTCAGCGGGCAGGTAGCGAAGACAGCAGAGTCCTTGGTGAGTCAGAACAGCCCAGGAAGGAGTGAATCAACAAGTAGGACACTAGACCGAAGTGAAGTGGACACAGGTAGTGAAGAGGTGACGGGAAGGGAAAGGAGTCAGGGTAGTGACTTAACCTCCCCAAATAGGAATAATGCAGAAATAAACCTGGAGAGAAAGCAGGCGTTAAATAAGGCGAGATCCTTAAGTTTAAAAGATCTATGGGGTGGGAAAAAAGGCTCTGGCACGGAAAAGGGGAAGGATGGGGGTGAGAAGAAAGAGAGGGATGGGGTGGAGCCAAAAGGAAGAATCACGAGAAGTAAGGGGGGAAGTGGTGAAATGCAGAAGTATAGGGAGGGAGGGGGAGGAAATAAATAACTAGATATGGTGATAGGGATGCTGAATATTGAGGGGTTGATGGGGAAGTTAGGGAATAAGGAAATTGTGGATTTAGTGAAAGATTTTGAGATTATTGCTCTAGTAGAGACGTGGTTAGGGAAGGGGGTTGAAATTACATGGGACGGTTATAGAGTAGTTAACGTGTTAAGGGAAAAAATAGGGAAGAGGGGCCGAAACCCAGGGGGCATAGTAGTTTTAATAAGGAATGAGATAGATGAATGGGTGGAGACGTTACAGACTAGGGTAGAAGGGGTAGTGTGGTTGAGAGTAAAAATGGGGAAGGGGGCAGCGGAAGCAATTTGTCTGGCACTGCTTTATAACCATCCGAGCGATTCAGTGTATGCAAATAAACATTTTTTTGACGAACTGATTGAAGAAATAAACACAATTAAAGGAATGTATGTAGAAGATGGGATAATTTTATTGGGGGATTGGAATGCGAGAGTGAGCAATAGAGTACCGGTATACGGGAAAGAAGTAAAAGTAGACGGGATACTGCAAAGGAAGAGCAAGGATAATGTTGTAAATAGTTATGGAGAAAGGTTATTAGAGTTATGTGCTCTAGAACATTTATTTATTTTAAATGGGTGGATGAAGGGGGATAGTGTGGGTGATTTGACGTATATTACAACAAATGGAGGGAGTGTGGTGGACATAGGAATAAGCTCAGAGATAGCGTTAAGGAGAATAATAAGTTTTGAGGTGTTAGAATATGGGTTGACAGAACATATGCCTATCAAAATAAAATTGAGAACTTTGGTTGCTGATGAGAAGGGAAAGATGGAGGAAAGTAAGGAGAGGTATAGGAATGGAGGATGGAAGTATGTATGGGATGATAATACCAAAGAGAAATTAAGACGGCATTTGAAAGAGGAGGGAGATATATTAAGGGTAGGAATTGAAAGGGCGGTAGAAGGGAATGATATGGATAACGTGTTAAAATTAATTGAACTCCCTGTATGGAGGGTGGGGAAGAAAGTGAGGAGAAGTGTAGAGGGAAAAAAGAATAAAATGAATGGATGGTTTGATGAAGACTGTAGGAGAAAACGTGAGGTTGTAATGAGAGCCCTAGCGGAGTTTAGGAAGGAGGGTACGCAAGAAAAAAGGAAGGAATATTGTAAATTGAGAAGGGAATATAAAGAGGTATTGAATGAGAAGAAGAGAGGATGGAAGGAGGCGGAAGCTGAAAAAATAAATATATATTGCAGAGAGAAGAAATTTGAGAGGATTTGGGAGTCAATAAACAAGATCAGAAGAACGAAACCGGAGGGGAAGGGAGATAAAATAGGAGAAAACGAGTGGGTTAGGCATTTTAAAAGGCTTTTAGAAGGGGAGAGGAAATTGGGTAGAGAAATAGACAAGTCACAAATTGGAAGGGAACTGGAAGTAGGCATTACAATATTGGATGGGGAGATAACAAGGCAGGAGGTAATTACAGTATTAAAAAATGCTAGACCCAAGGCTGCAGGAGGTGTGAATGGTATTTCCAATAGTGTATGGAAAGAGGTAGGGGCAAATGAACCGATGTTGAGAGGGATTGTGAAATTCTTTAATAGGTTGCTGGAAAGGGGGAAATTTCCTAGAGAATGGAGGATGGGGGTATTATGCCCTATTTATAAAAATAAAGGAGCTAGTAGTGATCCAAACAACTATAGAGGAATTACACTCCTAGACTCGCTGTCAAAGGTGTACACAGGGGTTTTGGCGAATAGGATAACAAATTGGGCGGAACAGTACGGTAGGATATCTCAGTTCCAAAATGGATTTAGGAAAGGATGTAATACAGTTGATAATGTTTGGATTCTGGACACTTTGATTACAAAGTATGTGAGGATAGCAGGGCGTAAATTATTTATAGCAGCGATTGACTTAGAAAAAGCCTTTGATACGGTCAGTAGGGAGGCGCTATTTTTGAGATTAGGGGAGGTTGGAATGTCGAAAAAAATGAGGGTGGCAATTGAAACTATTTATGAGGAAGTGTTTGTGATGATTAAATTGCAGGATGGAAGGTTGAGTAAGTGTTTTGAATCGAAAAGCGGGGTGAGACAGGGATGTAAGCTATCCCCGATATTATTTATATTATTTATAAATAATATTTTAGAGGGTCATGGTGGAGATGCATGGCATTGCCCTTGGGTAGGGAAAATGGAGGTTCCGGGGTTGCTATTCGCGGATGACCTATTGATTTTGGCTTTGACGGCAAATGGTTTGCAAAAAGGGTTGGACAAGGTAGTTGAATATACTAGGAAATGGTCTCTCAGAGTAAATGTAAGAAAGACTCAGATATTGGTGTGTAGGAAAAGGGGTGGGAGAAAGAATAAGGAAGTCTGGAGGCTGGAGCAGGAAGAAATTAAACCAGGGGGAAAAATTGAGTACCTAGGTGTAATAATTAGTAAGAATGCTTCTTGGAAAAATCAGTGTAAGAAGGCAAAACTTAAAGGAAGAGGAGCGCTTGCGGTAGTAGAGGCATTAGAAAAGAAATTTCCAGACGTTAAATACAAAATTCAGAAAACGGTGTTTAAATCACTGGTAATGGGCAAAATGCTATTTGGGGTTGAAGTATGGGGAATGGAGGAAGATAGGAGTGAACTAAACCAGGTGGTGGCGAAATTTAGCAAGATCATGATGGACCTACCGAATTGTACAGCCAATGCCGGGGCCAGATTAGTCTCTAAAGAATCGATAGAGGTTGAAATAGCTAAGAGGGTGTTCAAGTACTGGATTAGATTGGAGGAAGGGAAGGGTGGGGCGTTAGTACAAGAAACGTTTAATTTTCATAAAAGTATGACGAATGAAGGTTACTGGGTGAATAAGTGCAAAAAATGGTTACAAAAGATTGGATTGGGGGTATATGGAGAGGTCTGGGGGGATGGTAGGAATAAATGGGTATGGGAAAGGATAAAGGGAAGACTACTAGATATGGAAAGACAGAGCTTAATAGGGGAATGTAGAGAGAGAGTCTCTTTATCAGTTTTAAATAAATTGGTGGAAGTAATAAACCCGAAAACGGAGTTTGAGGGTAGAAGGGATAAGAGAGGTTTGTATTGGTGGTTATTGGGTGTTCCGAGGAATAGGGGTTGGGTAGGTAGTGAGAATAGGAATAGATGTGTGTTATGTGGAGAGAAGTGGGAGGACCTGCATATTTTTAATCAATGCCGACCTTTGGCGGAGATAAAGATCAAACTACTAAGTAAGAAGGAGCTGCATATGGTAGGGGAAAGCTATAAGATAACATCTTGGTTATGTAGAGAGTGGGAGAAAGGAACGAATATAACGAAATTCTTAAATGTGGCCAGAGCTATATTTATAAAGAAATTGAGGGAGTAACAGGGGTTGTGCAGATAATGTGGTTTGTGCTGAGGGAGAAAGGGGGAAGGCATTCTGCTCAGAGGAATGGATATCCGCCCTGAGCAAATGCGGGAAGGGTATCATGGTAATCATGATATCAGAAGAGGGGGCTTTAGTGTTAGGGGAAAGGGGGAGAGCACCTTGCCCTGTGGAAAGGTGATCCGCCCGGGGCAAAGGGAAAGCCTGAGAAAATTAGGTAAGCGTTGAGAAAAGGGGAGGTTGAGTAGGTTTGAGGATAGTGTAAAGCTTAGTAAAAAAAAAAAAAAAGCGAGTTGACTGAGTGAACTAATGGACTTGGAATGGAGTACTGTCTGTTGGTGTGTAAATGAGGAGTGAAAAAAAAAGGGATTGTTTGTGAGGAAGAAGTATAAAGAAGGTATATGTGATAGAATTGAGATAGATTAAGTGGGAATGTAGTTAAGGAGAAAATGTTGGCAGTATGGAAATAATGAAAGTAGGTAAAAAAATAAATAAAAATTAAATGGTGTAGATGCCTTGATGAAGGGTGTAAAATTGAGGGATTCTTGATGTTTATGTATTAAGTTTAATGTGTAATAGTAATTGAGATAGATTAAGGGGGACTGTAGTTAAGGAGAAAATGTTGGAAGTATAAAAATTAAGTCCAACGGTTTGAGGCAAGTGTGGTGTTGTAGATTGTGAAGACTGAGTGAACTGATGGACTTGGAATGGAAACTGTCTGTTTGTGTGTAAGTGAAAAAAAAATTGTTGATGTTTAAGTCTTAAGTTCAAGAAGGTGAGATGTAGTGGGCGGGAATAGTGCGAGAGAGGAGAAGGTGGCGTATCAAGGGAAGAGGGACGGGTTGGGGCTTGACCCAACCCAAAGAAGCTAGGCTTTAGCATGTCTGCACGGCAAGAAAAGAAAAAGAAGAGGGAAGGTAGTGAGCTGACAATGAACAGAGAAGGTGTGACGTATATAGCGGAAGTGTGTGACAAGCCATGTGATGGGTCCGGTTTCCGCCAAGCTGGCTTGGCACACATGGTAGGTAAGGAATACATTGTCAGCAGGTGTAGGTGAGAAATAAGATCAGTTCTCACGTGGCGAGGCTGGTCCCTGCGATCAACGGGTTGGTGGGCATGTATTCCATACCAGGGCTGACGCAGAGACCGGTCTACTATATATATTTTTTTCTAGGTGGTTGGTAGGAATAGGGGAATAGGGAAATAGGGTAATTTGTAGTGCGGTGCTTCCTGCACGTTTGCCGGCTATCCGCGTGCGTGTGGGAGGACACTGAGTAGATTTAGAGGTAAATAATTTTGCTAAGTAGTTTTAGGAGAGATGTAGTGCCTAGTGTTTGTTTGTTTGTTCTTTTTGTTTCTGGGTTTCGCTCTGTCTGTCTTTATTACCTGTAAAGCCGATGGTGTATTCTAGGGTGGGTAATAAAGATATGTATGTATGTATGTATAAGACATTTTAAATAGCAGTTATTTTATATAAGTTTGATATTACGCCATTGGTTGTTGTGTATTTTCATTCTCTCAATCACCCTATTAATTCTCTCAATTCTCTTATTACCGTACTGTGTATTTTCATTCATATATTATGTAATATTACATATCAATTGTGTTAACTAACATTTTATTTCACCGAGAGAGTGGCCGTGTGGGTAGGGGCACGAAGCTGTTAGTTTGCATTCGGGAGAGAGTGGGTTCGAATCCCACTGTCGGCAGGTCTGAAGAGAGTTTTCCGTGGTTGCCCATATTCACACAAGGAAAATGCTGGGGCTGTATCTTAACTACGGCCACGACCACTTCCTTCCCGCTCCCAGCCGTTTCTTATCCCATCGTCGCCATAAGACGCGACGAAAAGCAAATTCCGAAAAAATAAAATAAAAACATTTTATTTCTCCTTATAGGAAGTATAAAGAAAGCAAACAATTGATTGCGAGTGATTTGCTTTTAGATACTGACCTATAACCATCATTACAATTAGATATTGGCGTAGCTCAATCAGTAAAATTATATTCCAGAACTTCTCGTTCTTCCGTCTGACAGAAGCATTCGAATATATCGAGAACTTTTTCGTTCTCCTGTCTGAGAGAACTATTCGAATACATCGAGAACTTCTCGTTCTTCTTTGTGAAAGAAGCATTCGAATACCGTATATCTGAGGTAAATACTCATATGATGTGCATTACTCTCTTTACTGGTACCTCCATCATGAGTACAGAGGTAGTTCTGATTTACGTCCAGAGATGGCGCTACAATTCTGACTGTTCTCAGATACTGCATAAAGAGAGACCAATGTGATTATCATTAGTGAATACCTCAAGCGAAAGTATTCGAATACTTTTATCAGATATCGAAATATCTCGAGAACTTGTAAGAATCGAATTCTTCGACATTTTGGTCTCGAATACTCCCATTACTACCTTAAGGTTTTTAATGAAAGTTGCCGAGTTAATTGATGAAGTTATCAATTTCGTTACGACACCAAAGAAAATAAGAAAACTGTGATGCCTAACGATTACAGTATTCCAATGTGCCAAAATCATGGTCAATCCTACTCATACCATCAATTTCATAAGCAGTAGCCCTTTCTTAAAAAGTAGTTGCATGCGCTTTGACGGCAGAACCTAAGAAATAAAAGTGTGACTCGTAATATCAAGGTCAGTTCGAAGCATTTTGCAGTTGAAGATTTTATTATTACTGAAATTGGTAAATAAG
Organism: Anabrus simplex; assembly: GCF_040414725.1. Lineage (NCBI taxonomy): Eukaryota > Metazoa > Arthropoda > Insecta > Orthoptera > Tettigoniidae > Anabrus > Anabrus simplex. The sequence goes on along the minus strand of NC_090268.1, from coordinate 352,520,169 downwards.
CTAATTAGTTCTAATTAAGAAATAATTTTATAGTAAGTTAGTGATATTCTGAGTGATTAATATGATCTACTGTACTTCAATAATTTTAGGTGAAGGACGAAGACATAAGGATGACGCTGTCCCTTCGATATTTTCATGGAGTGACAACGTTACCTCGGAAAAAGCTCCCAGAGCAAGAAGATTTAGAAGTAGTGAAGCAGCCCTAACACTGCGTGGCAGAGAGTAGTCATCGTGACATACGAATCCTTAAAAGAGCTTGCAACTAAGCTGTAGGGATGTACTGAAACACTACCGACAGATCTCTGACGAACAGTAGACAGTATGCGCTTGACGATCGTCATTTGTTCCTCTAGGCTTTTAATGGAAGTCGCCGAGTTAATTGATGAAGTTAAAGTTTCAATTTCCCTACGACACTGAAGCACCATCAATTTCAGACTTTCCAAAAAACGAAATAATTAATCAATTTTATATTTAAAACTAGCAGTTACCCGTGGCTTCGCTCGCCTGGATTTCGTCATCTGATAAAAGTAATCGTTCCTCGGTGCTGTACTAAGATATTATCTGAAAATCCCTAAAGTATAAAAACTCACCGAAGAATTTAATTTCATTTACTCCAGAAAGTCTTTGTAAACCACGTTTGTTCTATTTCCTTTAGGGTTCTAAGATGCGACTTAGAACTGTAGGTGTGAGAAATAGTCTTCTCTCAAGTCGAAAAAAAATGTTCATTTTTAAAGGAGATTCCAATTACCTATTTGCACGTCAGTAACATCTTCAGTTTTTGAGATATAAGTATCCCCATAAAAATAGTTCAACCCCTTTATCAGTCCTACCCCCACCCCCAATCCACCTAAGTAGAGTTTACGAAAACAAAAAACATATTTCTTTATTTTTAAAGGAGATTCCAAATACCAATTTTCACGTTTATAACATCTTCAGTTTTTGAAATATAAGTATCCTCATACAAAGAACTCAACTAATTTTTCAATTCTTTCACCCCCTTAAGTGGATTCTCCGAAAACAAAAAATACATATTTCTATAGTTTTAAAGGAGACTCCAAATACCAATTTTCACGTCTGTAAAATCTTCAATTTTTGAGAGAATTCCACTCCCTTTTCACTCCTTTTTACACCCTCTCTTAAGTGTTTTCTCCGGAAACAAAAAATATGTGGTTCTTGATTTTTAAAAGAGATTAAAAATACTAAATTTCACGTCTGTAAGATGTTAAGTGTTGAGATGTGCTATCGATACGCTCATTTTAAAAATTCACCCCCTTTTTCAGTTCCCCTTAAGCGGATTTTTCGAAAACAAATTACCTGTGTTTATTACTTTCACAGGACATTCGAAATACCAATGTTCACGTGTGTAAAATGTTACCTTTCTGAGAAATACTGTAGATATATATAGTCTTTTAAAAAACTCACCCCCTTTGACAATGCCGTTCACCCCTATTACACTGAATTTTCCAAAAATAAAAAATGTGTTTATTTTTAAAGAAGATTCCAAATACCAATTTTAACGTGTGTAACATCTTCAGTTTTTAAGATATAAGTATCCTCGTAAAAAGTATTCAACCTCTTTTTAACCTCTTTTCACCGCATCTCCCTTAAAAGGAATTTCCGGAAAAAATCCAAAATTTAATTTCTTCATGTCCAGTAGTTTTGGCGATGATGAATCAGTCAGTCAGTCAGTCAGTCATAACTAGAGATGGGAATTAGAGGCACGAATAGGTTAGAATGAAAAGTATTTGAATAAGGTGCAAGTATCATCGAGCCGCTCAACAACAGTGTAAGATGAGTTGCATAAACTTTAAGGGGTTCTGATAGTTCAGATCGCTAATATTTATGCAAATCTAATTACAGGACCGTCGGGCGGGTAGAAAACATTTGCGCCTAGTTCAAACACTTTGCATTCTAACCTATTCGTGCCTATAATTCCCATCTCTAGTCATGACAGTCATTTTATATACTGGGTAGGCAACCCGCTGATCGAACTTGTCTTGCGGTTTTCTTATCTTCCCCTACCTTATTTTCTTCCCATATTTTATTTTTCACCCCTTAGTGCCGAACTACCAATCAGATTTCGTTCAAACCACTTCAAAATCCCTCCCAGACGTAATGAGAACAAACTGTGAAAATTTCAGCGAAATCGGTCCAGTAGTTTTTGAGTCTATTAATTTCAAACATACTGTACCCGGAAAAGTGTTTATATCTTTGAGGCGCTTGATATTAAATTAATGAGCATGGATTCTATCTAGGGAGTGGCTTTATCATTGGAGTTGGTACAGAGAGGGGTATAGTTATCAATCTTAATTTTTTTAATAATCTGAATTTATTGATTATTGAAAGCAAATTGATATCACCTTCGTACAGCAGCATGGAAGTGTTGTGGCTGGTTAGCAACTCTGAGTCCTGAGATGGCGCCGGATATAGCCTGGGCGGGGACCACGCCTGCATGGATGAGAAGTTCTAGAATTTCTCGAAGTTCTGGACTTTCTTGAAGTTCTGGAATGTCTCGAAGTTCTGGAATGTCCTGAAGTTCTGGATGCACACGTTCAGAGTTCGATTTGAGATGTGATTCATATGTGAGTTTTCTGCACGGCACTCCACACATTCATGGCACTGTTTAAACAGATACAACTTTTCAATGATTGTTACTACACTCTTAACATTGAATCGAAAACGTCCAGCAATAATCACTCGGAGAACAGGATGATTTTGAAAAGCTTACAGTAAATCAGAATGTTCTGTAGCATTACAGTCACCACAGTTCTTAACGCATAGTTTCTGAAGATTTAAAACACATTGGCACATTGGCAATGAACTGAATAAATGAAATAACACTCTGAAACTGTTCCGTCAATAGGCAAAGCGAATAATGATATTTGAAAAAAAGTCTAATTTCATAAATTATGGATTCACTCAAAATGCTGGAAAGTTCTATGCTTTCTGGGAACGTGACATGCGTATTCTGAGTTATCACAGTCTTTAATGAGGATAAGAATCTAAACACAAGTCCCGATGCAGCACTTGGAAAGTATTGAATATTTTCACAATTAAACGTAATGTTTGAACGTCCCTAAGTTTCAAAATTCTTCACAGAACGTAAATTCGAGGGGCACTTGAGAAAAAAAAAAGTCATATAGTTCACACGAAAGTTTATGTTGGTAGGACTCAAGTTCAACCTACACGGTCGGAAAATTTCTATGTTCATGAAAATACAAGTTCGAATAAGTTCGAAACATAAGTTCCAACGTGGTACACAACACTCATGAAAATTCTAAGTTCTTTCAATCATCGTCGGATAACCAAGTCCCAACGCAGCACTTCAAGAAAATGACAAAGTCCCTACGTGGCACTTTAAGAAAATAACAAAGTCCAATGTGACACTCGAAGAATATGACAAAGTTCCTCTGTCACTTTAAGAAAATAACAAAGTCCAATGTGACACTCGAAGAATATGACAAAGTTCCTATGTCCCTTTAAGAAAATAACAAAGTCCAATGTGACACTTGAAGAATATGACAAAGTCCCAACACGACACCTTGAGAAAATAACGAAGTTCCAACACTTGGATTTCGAAGACTTTTAACTATAAGTTCGGCACACACAATGCTCCTCCCGTCACCTGTATCGCAGAGACGGTGGAGCGACAGATACTGAATTCATAGGTCGGGTGTCCTCCTTTTATACCCGTTCGCGTGGAAGTGTCTAGAACCCGGGTATTATCTACCCTTATATCTCCTAAAGTATTCGGTGGATTTCCCTGAAATCTTGAAAGATTGCGTCCATAGTAATGGTTTTTATGATGGCAGTGTCGAAATAGCGATAGTTTAGCGCAAAATAGACTTTTGCGGGTAAGCTAGGACATTACCATATATAGTCACGTATAGCGTGCTCAAGGAGGTCACGTCACTCGCTGCGTACGTCATTGAGTTCGGCGGGTTGCATACCTTCCACCTCGCGCGAAGTTCAATAAACATACTTCGGACTTCTCTCGTAGCGGCGTTCCCGGTACAATACCAACATCCAATTTTATATAGATAGATAGATAGATAGATAGATAGATAGATAGATAGATAGATAGATAGATAGATAGATAGATAGATAGATAGATATTCATATCTGTTTTATGACTTGAAACACGATCTTGAAACTCGTGCACTGAAGGGAAATACAAATTGAGTCGAACTGGATGTAGCCACTTGTACGGCAGTCGATCAATTACGTGAGTGATGCACGCCTCTAACCTAATATATATCAGGCAAGTCCGCCTCCGTAGCGTAACGGTCAGCATTATTAGTTGAGCTGCCATCCTAGGGGGTTCGGGTTCGATTCCCGGTACTGCCAGAAATTTAAGAATGGCAGAAGGACTGGTATGTGGTTAAAAAGGCACACGCAGCTCACCTCCAATGGAGATGTGCCTGAAAAGAGCTGCACCACCTCGGGATGAGGACACGAGTTTACTAATTATTCAAAAGGTCATTTGTACTCATAGAAGTCAATCCTAATAAAAATATCAGAAGGAAAGGTTGCTACATTTACGTAGTCATTATCTTTCAATCAACTGTTGCTTCTTTTCGGATATTTTTCCGCTCCTTTGCTTAAATTCAGCTTTCAAATCCGCAATCGTCATTGCACCTTTATTATTTCCCATCTCTTTCAAAAACGTCAGCAGAACATGGCGATTCCATTGTCATGCATTTAAAGTAAGAGTTTCGTTTCAATTATCATAAATTTAGAAACAGTCCGTATAAGTCTCATGTAACACATACGAGAAGCGGAAAGAGCATACCGTCTGTTACCATCACGCTGCCTAGTGGACTTTTTCTTTTTCTCTCTCTCTCTCTCTTTTTTTTCTTTACGTCGCACCGACACAGATATGTCTTACGGCGTCGACGATGGGATAGGAAAGGCCTAGGAATTGGAAGGAAGCGGCCGTGGCCTTAATTAAGGTACAGCCCCGGGATTTGCCTGGTGTGAAAATGGGAAACCACGGAAAACCATCTTCAGGGCTGCCGACAGTGGGGCTCGAACCCACTGTCTCCCGATTACTGGATACTGGCCGCACTTAAGCGACTGCAGCTATCAAGCTCGGTAGTGGTCAAGTTTTGTGTGATACATGCGTATTAGAGTAAGAGAAGTTCTTAAAATCCATTTGCTAGAAAACAGACTCTGATTTTATGTTATGAACTACAACAATAAGCAATGCTAAGTGCATATTATAAATATTGTATTACAATAATCATCTTTATCACACTTAGTTCTCCGCTTACTTCGAATTTCATTAATGAAAATGAAAATGAAAATCCACAGCCTGTTTTCAATCATTCGACCGGGTTAGCAATGGAATGAATGAAACCCCCATCTAGCGGCGAGTGTAGGAATTGGGCCAGCTGCCGAAGCCTATCGCACTCCTGTGGGACAATGATTAAGGAATGACAGATGAAATGATATTGAAGAGTGTTGCTGGAATGAGATATGACAGGGAAAACCGGAGTAACCGGAGATAAACCTGTCCCGCCTCCGCTTTGTCCAACACAAATCTCACATGAAGTGACCGGGATTTCAACCACAGAACCCAGCGGTGAGAGGCCAGCGCACTGCCGTCTGAGCCACGGAGGCTCGAATTTCATTAATGTTCTTTCCAATTAATCAGATAACTGTTATGATACATTAAAAATATCAGTCTGAGAAATTATTAATATTTTACAGATCTTTTGGTTTTCCCTTTCGTATCCTTGACTTGTCAAGACACACGTAGTCTACATTATACACAACGGTACACTCTGAGGAAGGAAATCGTTTATCCAACGAAAACGACCGAGGATTGCCGAACTTACCCGACAGCCGCTGGTCACAAATACTTTTGTTTCGCTCCGCACCGCTATTATGCACATCCTTCCCCCTCCCCGCTACTATAATTCTGCGCATGCTGTTACATTACTTTGATTCCTCTGCTTTCGTCCCCTCCACTATTCTCGCTCCTCGCCGCTCCACTACAATCGCGTTGGATCGGGAAATGAACTTTGGAATGTAGTCAAGTCGAAGTTAAATGCAACTATTCCCTGAATAGAAATGTTCGTAGATGAACTACTTTATTTAAAGACACAAGTTTTATGTTACTGACAGCTCCACAGAATTCTACATGGTCTCCCCAGTCTAAGATTATTTTCAATGCGTTTTTCTATGTCCCTTTAACTGTCCACCTCGCTAAAAACTGAAGTCCCCAGAATCGGACTTGGTCGAAAAATCAACCTTTTCCTTACTTGTGCTGATATGCGTGGTTTCGCTCTGAAATCTTTTAGAACACTCGTGAAAACCAACATGGCCACCCTCGTGTTATTACTTCGGCTGCCCCCCACCCCCTCCACCTCCCAGGCTTATAAGTCGATGTAACAACGGAACACTTTTCATGCTCAGAAACGTTCACGTAAAAATGATATCCAGCTGGCGTGCGAAATGTGGTTTGGAAATAATTAGTTGCCTGATTTTAGCATGTAAATGCACGGTTTTAATGGCACTAATTCCTACCCTGTCATGACGATGTCATAGAGTCGTGTTGGATTTGGCGCGCATTTCCAAAAAGCCTCGTTCTTCTGAAATTATTGACATGAAATTTCACTGATGAGCTTGTGACTGTATCATCTTCGATCCCAGAAATTTCCTACCTCTAGTTTTCACAAGGGCTTAACTGCTGTGGAAATGGTTCACGCCAACATTTCCGCTTTGGTGTCCCCGATCCACACATGGCAATGAAGTCATCACGCTTCCCGTGGGAACAGAGTTGAGATTCCACCTAGTCATTGTTGTCTCACAGTGAAAAAACGTAATATAACTAGAGCTCTCTCTCTCAGTCTGCATTAAAATATTGTAGCTCATTCTGCATTTTTAAAAACCTCTAGAGTTTTTGTTCTAGCTCAGACTTCACCAAAGTTTATGGGTTAAATACCTCATCACCTCATTTGACTTGGTAGCATGGGAACAGGCAGATATTTCCTTCAGTATCACTGACTCCTAATCCTCCCTGCTGTCTTATTATTATTATTATTATTATTATTAAAGCGTCTTTATTGTGGCGAAGTTAGGGCTCCCGGCCCTTTCTTACACTTAACCACTTCATGTATATACAATGTATATTTTACATAAAATTTAAACATATGAAATCTTTACAACCTAAAGTATAACTAAAGCAACTAAAGTATCACTAACTAAACTAAGGTGAGTAAAGTATAACTAAATTATATACAGGAACACATTGCAATAACAACCATATTCACTCTCATTCATGCATCCCATTCACACTCAAGAAAGACTGGAAGTGCTTAAAAGATGACGCTGGCAAAGGATTTTAAATTTTGTCTTAGATTTAGCTTCCCTGATGTCATTGGGGAGTTCATTCCACCAGCTCGTGGCGGTGATAGTGAACGATCTATTGTAGGTTGCGGTTCGATGCACAGGAATTTCTAGCGTACAGCCTGACCGGGTATTGAACAGGTGCAGGGAACTAAGGTAGCGAAATCTGGTGGATAGGTAAGGAGGAGTGTTTTCAGAAAGCACTTGATACACCAAAGTAGTTGCGTGGAGTCTACGTCTGTCATTCAGTTGTAACCAAGATAATTGTGTATAGAATGGGGATACATGGGCGTATGGTTGTATGTCGAATGCATACCTGATGCATGCATTTTGGGCACGTTGCAGTCTCATGCTTTGCTCGTTATTGATATCAATAAAAACTGTATCACAGTATTCGAGAATTGGAAACAAGAGTGATTGAATGAGCTTTATTTTCAAGGACCGAGGAAATATATTTTTAAACCGCTTCAGAGGATGCAGGCTTTGATATACCTTTTGGCACACTTTCATCACATGTTGCGACCAGTTCAATGTTTCGCTTATAGCCACACCAAGATTCATAACTGTTTCACAAAATGGAATAATGGTATTGTTTAGTGCTACAGGAGGAATTTCGTATTGTTTTAAGATACAAGATGGCGCCAACTGCTGCTGTTGTGTGAAACGCCTCTCCAGTAATCTCGTTAATTAGCAAGATTAACAGCCAACAAGTGCCATTTGTGACTTTCTCAGTGTAACTAAACTGTCATTGACCTGAAGCATCATTCAGTATGTCCGCGAAAGAAGCTATTCGTCGTGTAGCGTCTATTGAAGATGTTATGAAGGACTTCCAAGGCCGCCTGGAACACGTCGCAAGCTGCACCTGCCGCGCGGATGAGCTGCAGCGGCTAAAGGCTGAGTTCTCCCAGTTCCAAGAAAAGGTGTCTAGTGAGTTGAAAGACATAACAAAAAAACTGGAATTTACTGAACAGCGCCTCGAACAACAGGCCGAGCTGCTTGATGAAGCTGAACAGTACAGCCGGCGGAACTGCTTAGTGCTGCATGGTATTCCAGAGGAGCCGGCAGAGAACGTTTATGATAAAGTTATCAACACGATGAAGGGCAAGTTAAATGTAGATATAACTATGTCTGATATAGATCGTTGCCATCGTTTAGGAGTGCTAAAACGAACCACAGCTCAGGTTGTTGCTACGGGTAAGCGCCCTATAATTATAAAGTTCGTGCGTTACCATGACCGGGACAGAGTTTGGAGGGCCAAGCGGCTGTTAAAAGGAACTGGCCTTCTACTGACTGAATCCCTGACAGGTATCAGAAAAACTATTCTAAACAGGGCACGTGATCACTTCGGACTCCGACGGGTGTGGACACAGGACGGCCGCATTGTTGTTTTGAAAGACAATGGACAGAAAATGTTTGTTAGCAGCATGGCACAATTAATAAGCCTTATGTGAGCGACGAGATTGACTAGGAAAAACAATGAGTGATATAATAGCGTATAATGTTTGTGTATGTGAATGTGATAGTGTGTGTGAGAGTGATTGTGTAAATATTTCTGGAGGTGCTTATGAAACAACTAGGGTGAGTAGTTTGAATTTTTCTGTTGACAATGGCTAACGTAAATGAGTCAATTATTTATACCGAACAGCATGTCCGTGATGTCATTGACACTATCCCTCTTCATTGTCGTCCGCCTTCACCCTTACCTTCCCCTTCACCAGCTGTGGCAGGAGACATTCTTAAGGAAATGTTAGCTCCCCACCAACAATATTTTCAGTGTTGTCATATCAATGCACAATCGCTTCTTTGTCACTTTGACGAAATACAGGCTCTATTTAGTAACAGTAACTTGCATTGTATTTGTGTAACAGAGACATGGTTACAGCAGTCACTCAAATCTGATCTCGTAAAGCTGAATAACATGACGTTACATCGCCTAGATCGTTTAAATCGTGTAGGGGGCGGTTGCGCTATATATTGCCGTAGCGACTTAAAAAGTAAAATAATTATGACCTCAGATCCTAAGACTCCATTTCGACCTGAATTCATGTTTGTTGAACTCTTGGTTAGTAATCAAAAACTACTGATCGGAGTGGTATACAAGGCGCCGGACATACAACATATATCTGACCTAGAAGTGGCATTATCGAAGTTAACTCCGCTGTACGAAAACATAATCATTCTTGGTGACTTCAATACTAATCTCCTAGTTACAAGTAACGAATCAACATACTTACAAAACTTATTCCATGGCATGGATTACAATATACTGACACTAGACGCGACTAACCATGTTCACAGAATAAACCACACGTCTCACACACTGATTGACCTTATTATAACAAACAATCCGCAGAAAGTGGTAAAACATGGACAGCTTGCTGTACCAGGTATTTCGACCCACGATCTCATATACTTATGTTACTCTCTCAAGGCACCAAAGTACAAAACCAGGTACATAATGCGAAGAGACTTCAAGCATTTTAATACTGAGATAATACGAAATGAAGCATATCAATTGCCGTGGAATGACATTCTACTGACTAATGACATTGATGATAAGGTTGACAGACTGAACTCTTTAATATTAGGACTGTATGACAAACACGCTCCGAAGAAGCAAATTCGAGTTTCTCACCCTTCGTCTCCTTGGCTAACAAATGAAATTAAGTCGGTCATGGCAAATCGTGATGCTTGGTATAGGCGATTTAGGCGAACTGAAAGCACTAGTGATTTCGAAAATTACCGTATTCTCCGAAATCAAGTTAAGAAATTAATTCGTAACAGCAAGTATAAATATATTCAAGAGATAACAAACAGACGAAATTCAGCACTAATATGGAAACATTTGCATCAGATGGGTATAGGTCGCAGCCTGACCATGCAGACACCCAGTATACCACTTGATGATCTAAATTCTCATTTTACGAAAGCAGCATACACTAATAATGGTATTACTGACAATAATGACTATGATGCTAACTATCCTAATAATGATAATAATAATAATAATAATAATAATAATCATCAACCAGTTGATGACCTAACTGATGATGATATTAACGCCATAAATGCTCATTCCCGAGTAAATCAAGTAAAATTCACTTTCAAGAAAGTTGAGGCGAACGATGTGAAGCGTGTAATTTACTCCCTCAAGTCTGATGCTCCCGGTAATGACGACATACCATTATCTTTCATAAAAAATATTATTGGTGCCATATTACCTATTCTGACGCATATATTTAATCATTGCCTTGTACAGGGAGTATTCCCAACTGTGTGGAAGCACGGTATCGTCATTCCTATTCCTAAGAAGAATTCTCCTAGTTTACCATCAGATTATCGCCCTATATCCATTCTCCCACCCCTTTCCAAAGTACTAGAACGCTTGGTACACGAACAAGTCCTCACTTACTTGACTAACTTCTCACTGCTTGACCCTTACCAATCTGGTTTCAGGAAAGGACACAGCACAACGACTGCCCTACTGAAAGTAACTGATGATATCCGACAGGCAATGGACACTCGACAAGTGACTGTACTGTCTGTTTCTCGTTTTAGAATTAACAGCATGTCGGAGGTGATTTAGATTGTTTCGGTCTTCATGCGTAGTGAGCGGTCTTCTGGGGGCCCTCGAAAAAAAAGTAGGTGGCACTCCATTCCACTGAGAGCTTCGTAACCATAAAAGTCATTCGGAACCCTTGAAGATGCCAAAGCAGTCTTCGGTGAAAGGTCGGGAACATCATATGCTCCTAGATCACGGCCTACAAGCTCCGGAAAATAGAGACATTGTTCAAGGTCATCCTGTTCTATACTAGGTCGATGTGTTACTAGGAGATCCCCAATTTTTGGCGAAAGCTTCCTGTGATATATTTCTATCGTAAAACGTTTAAAGTTTTTATCAGCGTTCAATATTGACCTCACACATTTCTTGCGTACCGTATATTAAAATACCGTTACTGGTACTGGAAAAGTTCATAGTAAAATTTCTCCCTCCTCTTCATTCCGTCTCTTTTAGAACCCGTTTCAGAATTATTATTGGCAAATGCACGTCTGTTTTTCCACATTTCAACAAATCGTGTAAGGGGTGTTTAGGTCCAGGTAGCTTATCCCCTACTTCCTGTAGTACTTTGATGAACAATGTATACAGTTCATTAAGTTCAACAAAACATGATTGTCTTTCTAACAATGCTATATGAGAGCACTGTATTATTCAGTCTGGGTATTGTAAGTACGTCTATGAAATGCACTTCTTATATCTTAAACGAGAAAGAAGGCACCACAGACGTGAATTTTCACCAGCCTATACCCGTAGAATTTCGATAAAACAGTACATTCTTTGAACAGCCTTTTGGAACAAGGTCAGTTTAGGAAGGTCTGGTCACGCTACCACAATCCTTTGCGGTGGCGGCGATATTGAGTCTTAAGCATCGTTATGATGTGGGTGATCCCGATGTCATAATGTTAAATATATTTGCATTTTCAAGGAAAATAGGGTACTGAATTCCACCAAATTGTCAGAATAAGTCAGTCTGTTGGATTAGAGTGTTTCGCTTTCTAGTGATAAGCAATGGTGAGCTCAGTGCATACGATACAAAATTACATGCGTGATAAATGGCAATCCAACTTATAATTCCGTCTTGTTAGAGGTTAGTAAGTTATTACAATGAAAATATTCCTGAAGAATAATATATTAAGGCCTATATGAACAATTTTTGTATTTGCGGGTTCCATTACGTATTTTCTTCTGATATCATTTTGACGAATCGCAGTTTTAACAGAAGAGTGTAGATGGACAGAAACACAAGTGGAATTCCACCCCAAAAATGTACCTAATTCACCCAAGTCTTTAAACTGTTCTGGGAAAGCTTTCAAACTAAGAATGTTTAAAAGAAGCAAGCAGAAGCAACTGTATAATAAGATTATTCGTCTCTCCTTTCTCGAGTTAACTACACAAGAGAGGTCGTTTAAAAAAAAATTACGGTAAGGAGCCTGGCACTAGTAGACTAAGGGAAAAAAGCCAGGATTCATCTAAGGGCCGCTTAGTCGCCAACCTACACTTCGAAGTTGAGACCACGGGCCATTCTTAGTCGCCTCTTACGACAGGCAGGGGATAGCGTGGGTGTTAGTATACCACCCCCACCCTCAGGGGATAAAAATTATGAAACCCTATACAAGCAGGTTCGAAGTTATCTACCGCAAGTCTTATACCACTCCTACAAAAATGAAACATGTGATTCGAATGATTAGCGCAGCCCAATATTCACATAATACCTAAGTATTCTTCTTCTTCCTTTTCTTTACAATCTGCTTTACGTCGCACCGACACAGATAGGTCTTATAGCGACGTTCGGATAGGAAAGGACTAGGAATGGTAAGGAAGCGACCGTGGCCTTAATTAAGAAACAGTGTCAGCATTTGTCTGGTGTGAATAATGCGGAAATCACGGAAAACCATCTTCAGGACTGTCAACACAGTGGAGTTCGAACCCAGCAATGCAAGTTGATAGCTACGTGATCAAAACCGCACAGCCACTTCCTCGGTCTTCTTCTTCTTCTTCTTCTTCTTCTTGTTCTTCTTATGATGATGATGATGATGATGATGATGATGATGATGAAGTTGATGAATATTCCACCCCACACATGATTCAACGGCCCCGTATGGCCATGGCCTACCAAACGACCGCTGCTCAGCCCGCAAGCCTGCAGATTATGAGGTGTCGTGTGGTCAGCACGGCGAATCCTCTCTGCAGTTATTCTTGGTTTTCTAGACCGGGGACGCCATCTCACCGTCAGGTAGCTCCTCAATTGTAATCACGTAGGCTGAGTGGACCTCGAGCCAGCCCTCAGATGCAGGTAGAAATCCCTGACCTCGCCTGAATCGAAGCCGGGGCCTCCGGGTAAAAGACACGCACGCTACCCTACACCGCGGGGCCGGCCTGATGAATATTACCTTGAGTTTTTTCTTGCCAAAAGCCAACTGTAGACCGTAGCCTTACAAATTATGATCACCAGTTTTCAAATGATGTTAACGGCTTTGTACCATTTTGCGGGGGCGGTAGAATGCATCCTCTATACCCTTCCTGTCGTATGATTTGACTAAAAGGGGGCCAATAGACTAACTTGGGAGCGTGGATTGCGACTACGGGGTCCTTACCTGAGTCATGGAACTGCTTGCAATTACTTGTCTGGCTCCTCATTTATTCTATCCTACCCGACTTCCCTTGATCACTTCTTATTCTTTTCCTACCCCGACAGTATAAGAGCAGTCGAAGCCTAGGCAGTCTTTCATTTTCATGAACTTCGTATTTCTTTGGTCGATACCTTCATTTTTCCCTCTACTGTTAATAGCGGATGGTTGCCCAGTTGTACTTCCTCTTAAACAAACCACCACCAGCACTTTGTACTATTTAGCTGCATGGGTTATCCATAAACTAGTTAGAGTAGCTAAGAACATCACTCTTGTTATATACGGTATGTGAAGGGTAGTTTTGCCTCAAAACCCAACGAATTTACCACATGAATCGATAGCAGCAGTTAGCAAACATAATGTGCACTCAACTCAAAAGGCAGTCAATGTTTGTCAACGTGCTGAAGTAACCTCTTAGAAACACAATGCCGGTAACTACTTTCTTAATAAAGGAAATGCCGAAGGTAATTTACTACAACTGCCTTTAAGTACATTAAATTCAATATTTCACATATTCATAATATAACTGGATACTGTATAGATTTCTATGTTTCTGTCAATAAGGTTACGGTACGTATTTTTACAGATTATATTAATAAGAAGCACAGTAAGACCAAGTTGTATAGAAGTAAAAGAGTATAACTTACATGAGTACTTCTGCTGATTCTCGATTCTCAAAAAATGAAATTTTGATTCTATTAATTATGTTCGTATTCAAATATTGTGAGAAACCAGTAATATGTGTTCTTTGTGTTGTTTACTTCCTTGAACCTGGTTATGTAGGCTACTCTTTGGAAATGGAGGACTGGGGGAGTGTGTAAAAAGAAAATGGTGTGATTGTTTGAGGTTTGCAGATGTCTGGAGAATTAAATCTCGTGTGAAAGTATGTTCTGTGTTTAGAACTGTGTTTACATGTATAGATGACGTTCTGTAGTTTTTTAATGTTGGTGCAAGGATCTGTGACACGGGTAGTGCGCGAGTGTCTAACCCAACATTTAATTTGGTGACCCCGACGTGATAAGTATAACTGTACGTGCCACAATGGAGAATTTTTGTAAGAAACGGAAACCTGTGAGGATATCATTCACGAAAACCTCCCGACTTTTACTAGATGAGCTAAATAAAGACGCGATAAATGACGAAGATGTTAGGTTAATGTCCGTAAAATTGGAACGGTTATTTCAAGAACTTTCGATGTTAGATGAGCAAATACTGGACTTGGTTTTGCAAAAAGAAGGCAGTGATAAGAAATATGAAGATGAGTATGCCAATATTGAAGAATATAGGGATAAAATGGACGCTGTGAGATTCAAAATAGAAGCACACACTCAGAGGTTAGGTGTAACCCAAGAAAATGATAGGTTTGAGATGGCATGTTCTGTTGAGTCACATAAAAAGAAGATGAAATTACCAAAAATAGAGTTGGTTAAATTTAGCGGTGACATAAAGGACTGGCTTTCCTTTTGGAGTCAGTTTCGCAGAATTCATGAAGATGAAGACATAGCATCAGAAGACAAATTCCAGTACCTGATCCAGGCGACAGTTCCAGGAACAAGAGCACGAGAGATCATCGACAGCTATCCACCGACTGCAGAAAAATATCAGAAGGCAGTGGACGGACTGACTGAAAGATTTGGTAAGAAGGAGTTGCTGACAGAGTTCTACATCAGAGAGCTCCTAGGTTTGGTCATAAAAAATGCCACCAGTGTGAAAGGTAAGGAACATACTTTACAACTGTACGATAAACTTGAGTGTTACTTAAGAGCGCTGGAATCCATTGAAGTGACTTTTGACAAGCATGCGGCAATTTTGTTTCCACTTGTTGAATCAAGCATTCCAGAGGAGCTTTTGAGAATCTGGATGAGGAGTAGTTCAAGTGTGACTCAGGCAAGTGATTACAGTAAAAATTGAAGATGTTGCTAGAATTTCTAAAGGCTGAGGTGGAAGGAGAGGAGAGGATAATGTTAGCTAAAACTGGGTTTAAATTGACTCATAGATCAGGTAAAACCTCCAATGAAATAAAAGATTCAGAGGATGAAAGTGTACCTACTGCATATAATCTGTTGACTAGTGAAAAACAGAATACACGATCAAAGGTTTGTGTATTTTGTGAGAAGTTTCATGAGAGTAAGGAGTGTTTTAAAGCCCAAAGGATGTCTCTTAGGGAAAAGACAGACATGTTAAAATCTAAACGGGCTTGTTTCACATGTTTAAAACCCGGACACAGGTCTGTAAGGTGTAAATCCTCACTAAAATGTTTGATCTGTGGGAAAAAAATCATTATCCGATAATGTGTTCTGATCTGCCTAGAAATAACGAGAAACCAATATTGTCAGAAGAAAATAGGAGGGAAAACACGAGTGTCGTTGGTGCAAACCACTGTTGTTCTCCAGACGTCCTGTTGCAGACTCTAATGGTAGTTATCACAGCTAAGGGTGGACGACGTGTGGTAAGGGCGATAATAGATACTGGATCCCAGCGTTCCTATATTCTAAAGAAGACTGCTCTGGAAATGGCTTGTTCTTGTGTTGGATCTGAGAATCTCATACAAGTTCTGTTTGGGGGAATCTCGTCGCAAAGACAAGTACACAAGAGATATCGAGTATCACTTCATAGCATGACAGGAAATTATTCATGTGAGATTGAAGCCTTAGATCAAGTTTCCATATGTGGTTCAATTCCTCGCATTAATCAAAGTGCTTGCCTGCAAGAATTAAAAGAGAAGGGCATTGTAGTCTCTGACACTGGAGCTGGTCATCCTACTATTGAAATTTTAATTGGAGCTGATTATGCAGGAAGCTTATTCACGGGAAATATGGTAGGACTACAGTGTGGCTTAGTGGCACAAGAAACTCATCTTGGCTGGGTGATAATGGGATCAACACAAATTACAGAGCATGGTAACATGGCTAACCTGGTAACATCCTTACTAACACATAGTGAAGATCTGGCAAGACTCTGGAGGTTAGATGTGCTCGGGATTACAGATCCAGCAGACAGGAAAAACAGAGAGGAGGTGGAGTTAGCAGTTCTGAATCATTTCAAGAGAACAGTCGCTGTTAACAAAGATGGTAGATATGAAGTCTGCCTACCCTGGTGTGAAAGAAGAGAGGATCTTGAGAATAACAGAATGGTGGCAGAGAAAAGACTTGCATCGATGACTTCAAAACGTGTCGCCGAGAACAGATACGAAGAATATCATTCAGTACTACAAGACTGGCTAAAAGAAAATATAATTGAAGAAGTTGATGATGACATTGGAAACAAGCAGGGATACTTTATGCCTCATCGTGGAGTTTTCAAGAGTGATTCAACTACGACCTGCCGACCCGTGTTTGATGCTTCCAGTAAACAAGGAGGAAAGCTGTCCCTAAATGACTGTTTGGAGAAAGGCCCCAACTTGCTGGAACTTCTACTATCCATCCTGCTGCGATTTCGAGAAAGGGAAATAGGAGTAGTGTCAGATATCAAGAAGGCATTTCTGCAAATCTCTGTGAACGAAGTGGACTGTAATTATCTGAAATTCCTTTGGTGGGATGATTATGCGACCAGGAAGATCAAGATTTTTCGCCACTGTCGCGTGGTATTTGGTGTAAATTGCAGCCCGTTCATTCTAGGAGCTGTTATAGAGCATCATCTTGATAACTGTCCTGCTGGGTACCGTGAAACTGTAGAAAAATTCAAACATTCATTTTATGTGGACAACTGTGTTGCTTCCGTCAGTTCGGAAGAAGAATTAAACTCTTTCATACAAGAGGCTTCTCGTTTGATGGCCACGGCAAAGTTTGAGTTAAGAGGTTGGGCGAGTACTGCACTAAATGAAAGCGATGCGATTCAAGAAACCATACCGGTACTCGGATTACTATGGAACAGAACAACTGACAGCCTGTCTTGTGTAGGAAAAATACAAAATATAGAGCCACCTGTAACAAGAAGAAAGATTTTGTCTGTCTGTCAGGCAGTATTTGATCCTGTAGGGTATACATGTCCCGTCACTGTTGTACTGAAAAAACTATTGCAGGAAAGTTGGAAAGAGAAGACAAGCTGGGATGCTAAGGTCTCGGAAGATCTGCAAAGAAACTTCGAGAGGTGGTTAGAAGAATTGCATTGTTTGGCTGATGTTGAAATTCCTAGACGATTTAGTTCAAGCAGCGATCGAACATCATACACTTTACATGTCTTCTGTGATGCTAGTGCTTCAGCCTATGCAGCTGTTGTATTTTTAAGAAGTGAAAGTAACTGTGGGATGACAGTGCAGTTGTTAATAGCGAAGTCACGAATTGCACCAGTGAAGAAAGTAACTATGCCTAGACTAGAATTGTTATCTTGCTGCATTGGTGTCCGACTGCTAGTCACTGTCAAGAACAGTTTAGGTCTCATGGAGACTCCTCAATATTGTTGGACTGATTCGACTATTGTATTGAGTTGGATTAGGAGGGATGGAAGATGGGAAAGCTTCGTAGAGAACAGAATAAAGGAGATACCAAACTTCACACAAAGGGATGAGTGGAACCACGTTCCTGGGAAACAAAATCCTGCTGACTTCCCGTCGCGAGGATGTTCGGCTAAAGAATCTGCCTGGTGGGAGGGACCAGCATGGCTAAGGCTACCTGAGGAGGAATGGCCTAGTAATATGGCTGTGGACATAGAGTCCTCTTGTCAGGAAGAGGAGAAAGGGGTAGTGATGACAGTTGGTAGTACTACCTCATGGTTTCTGGAGTACTTTTCGAAGTATACCAAGATAGTGAGCATGGTGGCATGGATATTCAGATTTGTGAAGAATAGTGCAAAACAAACAAATGAAAGGTATAAAGGGAAGTTAACAGTGCAAGAGATAGAAAGGGCTGAAAAGAAGCTTATACAACTGGTACAAGAGGAAACGTTCACCAAAGAAAGGGTTTCTAGTTTGAAATCTCTATGTGTCTTCAAGGATGCAGAAGGAATCCTGCGGGTGAAGACGAAAATTGTGGAAAGGAAGGACGATGATAACTTCAAATGTCCCGTCGTCTTGCCAAACAAGCATAAACTAGTTCAGCTTTTGATTCAAGAGGAACATGAAAGACTGCTTCATAGTGGAACTCATATACTACTAGCTCACTTGCGCCAGAGATACTGGATACTGAAAGGTCGAAGGACTGTTAGAAATGTGATTGCATCGTGCAAGAAATGCAGACGACATGAAGACAAAGGTATGGTTCCAGAAGTGCAGTGCCCTCTTCCAGAAGATAGAGTGAAGGACGCATCGGTGTTTGAAGTTGTAGGAACAGACCTTGCAGGTCACTAATCCTCAAGGGAGGACAGAAGTCGTGGATTGTACTATTCACTTGTGCCGTGTATAGGGCAGTTCATCTAGAACTAATAACCACTCTGTCAACAAATGGATTTATTATGAGTCTTCGTAGGTTCATTGCGCGAAGAGGAAGGCCAAAGCTAATTTACAGCGACAATGGAAGCAACTTTGTTGGGAGTAATAACCTGCTCAGATCCATTGACTGGAGCAAGATAGAAGAAGATGCCTCGTTGCTACGAATCCAGTGGAAGTTCAACCCTCCAACCGCTGCCTGGTGGGGAGGTTGGTGGGAACGGATCATCCAAACAATCAAAAGAGCCCTTCGTCGTGTGCTGGGAAGAGCGTCTCTAAACTACGAAGAACTACTGAGTATAATATGTGACTGCGAGGCTCTGATAAACTCTCGACCACCCACTTACATGTCAGAAAATCCTGAAGATTTGAGTCCAATCACGCCTAGCATGTTTCTACAAGACCTGCCTAATGTGAGTACTCCTGATTTGGACTTGATAGATGAGAAGTGTTTAACAAAAAGGATGAGATATATCCAGCAACTACGTCAGGACTTGAGGAAACGATTCAGGGATGAATATCTGGGTCAGCTTGTACACTGTCATCAGAAGTCAAGTGGTGAAACTACAAAAATCAAGGAAGGGGACATTGTGCTCGTTGGTTGCGACCAGAAAAAACGGATCGAGTGGCCTATTGCCAAGGTGCTTGAGGTATATCCTGGAAGAGATGGTGTGGTACGAGTGGTACGGTTGAAGACTTCTTCTGGTGAACTTACCCGCCCTTTACAGAGACTCTACTTGTTGGAGGGATCCTCACCTTCAGATGTTAGTCCTGTCATTGATGTTGATGACAGAGACCGACAACCTTCAATGTCTCCACTGAGGGAGGTACAGGTGGCGAGAAGCGGAAGGAGAGTAAAATTTCCTGAGAAACTGAACCTTTGAGCATAGTTGATTGTTGCTTCGTGCAACAATCAAGGGGGAGGATGTGAGAAACCAGTAATATGTGTTCTTTGTGTTGTTTACTTCCTTGAACCTGGTTATGTACTCTTTGGAAATGGAGGACTCGGGGAGTGTGTAAAAAGAAAATGGTGTGATTGTTTGAGGTTTGCAGATGTCTGGAGAATTAAATCTCGTGTGAAAGTATGTTCTGTGTTTAGAACTGTGTTTACATGTATAGATGACGTTCTGTAGTTTTTTTAATGTTGGTGCAAGGATCTGTGACACGGGTAGTGCGCGAGTGTCTAACCCAACAAATATCCGTGAATGTATTCATGTCATTTACGGGTTATAAAGTTATATACACATGGACAATAGATGCTCAGTTAAATTCTACATGAAAAATAGTTGTTCGTTTGTCTTTATTTCAATGTTTGGTACCTAAATCCTCTAAATTCCAATACACTTGCCTTTGGTTAAGCTCACATAGAGACTTAAAATGGCGGCTCAGTAAGTAACACTCGTGTCTTGACCTCCCTAGACTGACATCGTTTTGGAATCGCCCTATGTGCTGCCATCTAGTAGGATTGTAAGGTTGTTATTAACTTGCACAAAAAGATAGGCTTCTTTGTCATTTCCCTGATCCACTCCATTATAATATGTACTCTGGCAGCACGATGGCGGGCGATTTGCAAGTGTAATGTTTAAGTTATTCCTGAATTCCTGGGTTTCTAATGGTCGGGGTGTGAAGATATGCTGCTTCCCTTTGAGCTTTAGGGTTTCCCATTTTTATTGGGAGCCGTCAAAAAATTTAGGAGTTAACTGTACAGTATTGTTTTGTTGATGTGTAGATCTTCCAGAGTGCTTTTATAGTTGTGAGATTCTTCCTGAAGTTGATAATTTAAACAAAATACTCAGTCGCAATGGAAACCAAAAGAAGTTGTTTTCTGATATCTGAGGACGGAACGCATGATCCTATTCCATTACCACATGACGAAGTTATTACTTTGGGTAGAGGACCTGCCACAAAAATAACCGACAAAAGATGTTCCAGAAATCAAGGTATGTAAAAACTTTTTCTAACCTCGAATGATTGCATTCTTTAGTGGGGGAAAATGTAACCTTATTCTTTCTGGAAGAATAAGTTCATTCAGGTAAAGGATTTGCAGAAGAAGAATTGTTATTCTTCTCCTCCCCCATATATGCTCCCATATATTCAACCTTTGCTTGTTCTTGTAAGGTTAACAGGACAAGTAACATTAGGCCTGTTAGTAAATTAGTCTGTTGGTATATAGACTACAATTTAATTTTAAATTATTGTTTTATTATGAATTAGATAAAATGAATAGGTTATAATATGTCTAAGTTGGTTGTGCTCTACATCTTGGGTCATGTCATTTGTATTACATGAAAGAAGCAATTTCACTGTTTCTTCCCATATGATACTTGGTGTGGTGCATAAACAGTCTACAGAAATACCTGTAGAAATATTTGAGTCTCTATTCTCAAAGAATGCTTCACAAATTTTTACCACAGCTCAACTACATAACCATTGTGTGATATGGGAAATCAGGTGACAGATAGGCCTATAAACTTACCTTGTGTAGAAAAGACTTGAACCACTGATGTTTGAGTTCATGAGATCTTATGAAATGTACTATCAGAAATTTTGAGATTCATCACACAGGAGATGTCCACTGACTTCTGGCAGAGGGCTTCCTGATTGGGAATATGGTGTATTGTCAAGGGGTTTGTTAACACCACTGGCATCACATTCCACATTGAGTCTTCCAGTGAAACCTGCATTTTTGCTACACACATTTTTCCCACCATCTGCTACAACACATTTGAGCCAAGAAAGAGGAAGGTTGTACTTTCAGATTAAATTTTCTGCACTCCTGTAGAGGCATGTTCACCTGTTGTACTGCAGGGTAATTAGATTTGTTAGTTCCTCAGTAACTTCATACTCTCTACTAACACCTCTGAAGAACAGCAAAACTGAAGCCATGTCAGTGACATTGTAGATTCATCAAAGACTATTGAGAACCATAGAAATTTCAAAGCTATTTTGTTAGCTGAGCAAAAAAGTTGTAGCCAATGTCTTCAACTTGATACCGTATGCCATTGTGTTTGCCGAATGTGGAAACAATGGATGTGAAATATTAATCTAAATTATTTGTGAAGAAGGAAACCATACTTTTCAGTGTCGACTCAGTAAATGTAATTAGTGTTAGACAGACTGTAAAGCTTAAACTGTACATAATCTAAATAAATCAGCTGTACAGTTCAGTATACTGACCTGATTCAAGTTAATGGTTTAACGTTAATAAGTACTCATATTAGAAGTTGAGGCTTAATAAATTAAGTGATATTCACTTACACTCAGTTCTAAATGTAGGCTATGTCATTAAGTTATATGGTATAATAAAGTACAAGCCTAACCTAACCTGATGCTAACCAGTATATGTCAGCTCTCCACTAATAATACAACAAGTTGCTTCCATTTATAATAGCAGTAATGAAAAATTTTTTAAAAAAACATATATATAGGTATTCAGAATATAATTTTCTCATTCTGATTGGTTACATTACTTGTGTTCTTACATTTTCATTTATGCCTTTCATTATTCTACCTGAAAACCTATCTGTAAATGCATTGAGTTGCTCTGAGTGGCCTAATAAGTGGTCCTGAGAGTCAGGATACTAGTTGCTATGGAATACGAGTGGGCATTCCGGATATATTCTGAGTCATGGCCTTCCTTGTGCTGAGGTGGCTAACCTGTCAGAGGAGTGATTCCCACTCAGACTACTGTATGTGTAAGTAGGGTAGTATGCTGCTTCACAGAATTTTTCACGAGTCCGTCTACCGCGTTTTAAGCAAGCCATGGACTTATGGAAGTCATAGAGTCTCACTTCCATTTGACAGGCAAGGGACTCCTTGAAAACAACTTAGTGAATGGAAATGGAATTTGATAGGGAGCTACCAATATTAATGGGGCTTATGGAAGAAAGAAGGTAGAATTGGCTGAGTCTCAGCAAAGAGGATGCATCTGGATATGTTAAGAGTTAGACCTAACAATATTCGGGTATAATGTTTATAATGTGTTCTTAGCAGGTGTTAAAAAGGGACGAGCAGAATATTCATCAGAATTATTAATGCACATAACTTAGTTTCTGTTAGGCACGTAAATGAGTGAGTGATGTGGGTAGATTTAGCAGTTCAAGGAATTAGGATGAGAATTGTCTGGATCAACAGTAAGGACAGGATAGTGCTAATGGGCAACTTCAGTGTGAGAGCTGGAAACAGACCTGAAGGATAGGAAAAGGTGATGGATAAATAGATGGAAGATACGGAAGCTAATATGAAAGGAAAGTGTTTGCTGGACCTCTGTGCTAGTATGGGATTAGCAGTTACAAAAACATTTTTCTAGCATAAGGTTATTCACCACTGCACTTGAGAGGATAGGAACACATGATCCAAATGGGACTATATAATAACCACCTTTGAATTCAGGAAATCTGTTAGGAGTGTATGGGTATTCCTGGGCTGGAATTTTTTTATGATACAGACTATTATCTGATCTGATCACTTGCAATAACGGCTACATTAATGCAACTAGGAACTTGGAGCAAGAACGTACAATTTGTTTGCATGATCTAGGTATAGAAATGAATGATCAAGTTATGTCCAAAAGCAGCCATCTTCCCAATGTAAGGAAGGTCCGACAGATACTATGAGACAGAAAAGTTCAGTCATGGACGAAGCTGCCGCACAAAGGAAAGGGCGTTGGACTCTTCCAGGAATACACGCCAGGTAGCAAATGGATAAGAGATCACCGAGGCTTATCCTGTGCGGATGGAGAGAGGCCATCAAGATGAAAGCGAATGTGTGCACCGTTCGCTCCGTGCCGGGAAGGTCCCAGGACAACACCCTCTATCGGCGTTGCCACAGAGAGCACGAAACTCTTGCCCTTGTCCTGGGTGCCTGTCCTCACGGGGAGGTATTGGGAAATTCCCACCATCATACAAAACGATACATGATTGCGACCTCGCTGAGGGTTCACGGTGCACGAAGAGGTCTCTGGCCTAGCTACCGGTGGGAGTAACAGGCGTATTGACATGATAACCTTTCAACCAGCTAGCAAGCAAGGACTACTCTTAGATCCCACAATACGCTTCGAGTCGCACGTTTGCCAGGCCGAAGAGGTGGACGCCGAAAAGAAGTCGATTTACGAGCCAACCGTAAACTACTATAAGGATAAATATCACCTAGACAATATTTCCATCCATGGAATCATGATCAGAGCTCGAGGCACAGTCCCTAAATTTCTTGTACAGCTATGGGATTCTCTCGGTCTCAACCGGACATGACATCGCTATCGCCGCAATACGAGGTTCAGTAACCATACTCCGCAATCATCTATATAACATTTGAAGAACCATGCATCATGCCATATTCCAAATTCATTGGAAATTTATTCCATAGCCTTGTGGTGGTTATTTCTATCTGGCACACTAGCAAACTCACCAGTAACTTAGAAGACAAAATACTTTGTAGTTGACATACTTTGTCCTTGTGGCAGCTTCTGCATGGGGGAAGTTGTACTAATAAATAAAACTAAGTATTTCTAGACCTAAGATAGAGAAAGTGAAGTCTGTCTGCAGATGAGTAAGTATAGAAAATCTCCAGGATGAGGAAATTCGTGGGTTGGGTCATGTAGCTGTCAGCTTGCATTCGGGAGATAGTGGGTTCAAATCCCATTGTCGACACTCCTGGAGATGGATTCCCATGGTTTCCCATCTTTGCACCAGGCAAATGCTGGAGCTGTACCTTATTTATGGTTATGGTCGCTCGCTTCCTTGCAACATAAAACAAATTGTATTTAAAGAAAACCAGAAAACCTTCATTTTGTTGTTACCACTTGTTTGTGCAAGCATTCTTTCATGTCTGTTGCTGGTAGCATATGAATAAGGATCCTAGACTACACAGTTTTCACTCCCTTATTGCTAAGTTGGTCTGAAAACTAAGTAATGCAAGGAAAATTTAGTGTGCAGATTCATCTCCATTTGACCAAATACTACTGAGTGAGTGGAATGGGCTACTTGGGTCACTTAGCTGTGAGCTTACATTCTGGAGATGATGGGTTGAAACCCCATTGTTGGAAGTGCTGAAGATAGTTTTCAAGGGTTTCCCATTTTCTTCCCAGGCAAACACTGTGGCTGTTCCTTAATTAAGGCCACGGTCACTTCCTTGCTAATCTAGTTCTGTCCTGTCCCATTGTCTCTGTACGACCTACCTATGTCGGTGCAACATAAAGTTTTGTTTTCTAACCAAATAATAACAGCCCCATGTCTTATGCAGGATTAAGTCCAGCCCTTTCTCAGTTCAGAGCTAAACTCCCATGTAAGCTGACTGGGCATTGTATTGTATTGTTTAACATCTTGATAGAATTTGGAGTGGACTGTAAAACAGTGGAAATTATCAAGCAAACTCTAACACAGACACATTCTAAAATAAAATTCATGGGGGATTTTAACCTTAATTGGTTAATTCCAATGGCACGGGGGCTGGGTGTATGTGTTGTCTTCATCATCATTTCATCCTCATCACGACGCACAGGTCACCTACGGGTGTCAAACAGAAAGACCAGCACCTGGCGAGCCGAACCCGTCCTGGGATATCCCGGCACTAAAAGCCATACGACATTTTATTTATGGGAGAACTGTTGCTGTTGTTGTTGTTTGAACCATCAGTCCATAGACTGGTTTGATGCAGCATTCCAGGCCACCCTATCCTGTGCTAACCTTTTCATTTCTACGTAACTATTACCTCCTACATCTGCTCTAATCTGTTTGTCGCATTCATACCTTGATTTACCTCTACCGTTTTTACAGCCTACACTTCCTTCAAAAACCAACTGAACAAGTCCTGGTTATCTTAAGATATGTCCTATCATTCTATCTCCTCTTCTCGTCAAATTTAGCCCACTTGACATGGTCTCTAACGGCCCTAAATGAGAATAATAAAT
The DNA here is from genome assembly GCF_040414725.1 of Anabrus simplex. Lineage (NCBI taxonomy): Eukaryota > Metazoa > Arthropoda > Insecta > Orthoptera > Tettigoniidae > Anabrus > Anabrus simplex. The sequence goes on along the minus strand of NC_090268.1, from coordinate 352,494,361 downwards.
AACAGGTTTGCATCTGAAGTCACTCGCTGTCTTTAGCGTGACACTCTGGAGATAAAAAGATATTTTTACCTAATGCATGGATTTTCACGAAACTTTGTGGGAATGTCACCTATATAAAAGTAGAGATATCACGAACATTTATTTCATATACATCTAATAGTTTTTCCAAAATAAATTTTTGTTTTTGAAATTTTTAATTCCATTTTTTAATGAAATTTAATTAACATGTTAATGTAAATTCATAATTGTGTAGATAACACTTCTTTTGAAAGCACTACATACCGATTTTTCTGTACCTAATTTATATAAGGAGATATATCGTACTAAAATTTGTGTAATTTTTACATTCTAAAATTTTGGACTTACAAATCCCTAACACTTGAAAAAATTCTGCAATCAAAACTTCCATATGCAGATTTCTTAATATAGCTGTGATACATATACCTTACAAATTTTGTTACTTTTTGGCAGAATATTATGGGAGAAAAATGGGATTTAAATGTAAAATTAATATTGGCAAATCAAGCATTATTACAGTGATAAATTGTTTCAATTCAGCAGAATAACTTTGTGACAAGAGAAAAGAAAATCAATCCTTTCAATTTCAGTCTTTAAAAAAAAAATTTCACCAAAATGATCAAAGTATTGATTTTTATCTCTGGAGTGTCGCCTTAACATTCCTGCACTTTGATCTGATTTCATACATTGTATTGCTCTCTTAGGAAAATCAAGCACTTGAAATAAATTAACCATTGTTGTATACCACTTTTAGTTAGATACCTCTTTTGTTCAGGATCATGTGATCGAATCCTAGCACAATTGTCATCATTTAATAAGGGATCCTTGTCAGTTGATTTACTGGTGGGTTATGGAAAACCTTGGTATACTAAAATTCTATGTTGTAGATGCCTATTAAACCATTAACATTTAAAAGTTATGTTAAATATATTATTATTATTATTATTATTATTATTATTATTATTATTATTATTATTATTATTATTATTATTATTACTGCTGGGCAGGTTCGATACTGGTTCAGTCCGGTGGTATTTGAAGGGGCTCAAATACGTCAGCCTCGTGTCGGTAGATTTATTGGCACGTAAAAGAACTCATGTGGGTCTAAATTCTGGCACCTCGGCGTCTCTGAAAAACATAGAAGTAGTTAGTAGGACGTAAAGCCAATATTATTATTATTGCAAATATTGCAGTTATTGAAATACTGATTTACAAATACCGTACCATACTTGTGCACTTCTGTTGTAACTAGATGAAAATATAAAATTTCAACCTATTCAACACTATGTAATGTAATCTTATAGATTACTTAATTGACATATTATATTTTTTTAAATCTACATTTCTTGTAACTTTAATTGTTGCTTCAAAATATTAAACTGCAGGTTTTCAACTGAGACTTTATGAGAAGATCGCCTGTCACTTGCATTATGTATCCCTTGTAAGAAAAGGATTGGAAATTAATCATTTTTATGACTTCAAAATTTCTCATGTCCATTTTCTATTTGTTGTGTACCATTCTCAGAATTTATAGAGAAGGTGTATAAGCCCTATGTCAACAGAATTTGTTTTACAGCTAAATGCTGGTTGTATTGTACTGACCAAGTTGGCTATGCTGTACAAGTCATGTAGAGTTGGTAAACTTCCATTCAGAAGATGGTAGGTTCAGACCCCACTGTTGGCAGCTCTGAAAGTTCTCTGACTTTCCCACTTCACACCAGGAAAATGCCAGGGATAGAAGTTAATTAGGGCCATGCTTGATACCTCCCTGCATCTAGCCATTTCCCATCCTGCCATCATTGAAGACTTGCATTTATTAGTGTGATTTAAAACTGTTGTGGTGGGAAGAATATTTACGTTAACAGTGCAAACTCATGAATGCTTCAGATTGCTAACTTAAAAATGGGTTATAGAGTTTGGAAATATTGAGATTAGTGACTTAAGAACATGATTAAATACATACATATAGAAGAAAAATTGCATTTTGCAATAACCTTCATTAGAGAAGAGAGAAAGACTAGTTTTTCAAATTATTGTTTATCTAGACACTACATGAAAGGGATAGAAAGGGTTTACTCAATACAGCAAATGTGTCAGCGTCATTTTATTGTGTCGCATTTAAATAGCCTGCTTACAGTTAAAACGGAAGCTTGTCCTATATCCCTAACGCTTGTCTCTTAATCTTTATACTGTAGCTTTATGCTACGCTGTCACTTCCCATGACCTTCGTCTATACCACCACACCGCATCCCTCTAATATCCGTAGCTAAAGTCCCGCTGCAAATGAATGCCGACTCTAATGATTGCATTTGTAACTCCCTTTCTTATGGTAACATTAGAAAATTTATGTCTATGGCATTATTTGAACTCTGTTATGTGTAGGCCTATATCAATAGTATTCCACAAGATGGTGTCTGGCTTTTAATTGTTCTCTTTTGGTTACTATGCGGTATAGTCTGTTAAGCTGAGTGGCTCAGAAGTGTGTTGATCAGTTCAATCCCAGCTCGGTCTAATAGGATTTGATGGTGCTTAAATACGTCTGCCTCATGTAAGTAGATTTACCAGCGTGCAAAAAACACCTACAGGAATAAATTCCAGCACCTCAGCATCTCCAAAAACTGTAAAAATAGTGAGTAGAATGTAAAACCAATATTGTTAGTAGTAGTAATAATAATAATAATAATAATAATAATCGTATGGCCTCTGCTACCATGTGCGTGCATTTTAATTTGATGCTATTTGGTTGCTTGCTTATAAGTTTCGACGTTCCATTTTACTCTAGGCTTATTAGATGGCAGAGTAAACGGAATCTCCCTTTGACTGAGTTTTAATTATTTTATCAGATGAATACCAAATTTGTCTCCAGAGATCTTTTATATTCGGACATTATACAACATTGAGCGTCAAATGGACAGTTTTTCCGCCCTTCAAAATTCCGACTGCCTTTGCTCTGTAAAATAGTTAGATATTTAGAAGGAAGTCTGAATATGATACCATATTCATTGAAAAATTCTGGTGTAGAATATAATTTTTTTGATTGTATTGACTTTCATTTAAAGCTTTTTTTTTTTTCTTTCCCTTGCAGTGGAACTTACAGCTAATATGATCAAGATGGAAGTGAAATTAAAAGCTGTTGGCGCAAACAGAGTGGGATATAATAGTTGTGCTGTGGAACGTAACTCCATTATTACTTTGAAGCACGGTGACAAGGTAGAACTACTCTTGGGTCAGTTCAAAAGCAGAGTTCAGTTCACTCCTCCACCTGTAGATAGTAATGAAAACACTTCTGTACGGAAGAGAACGCTGAACAGTGATGATGATATTTCTGCAAGTAAGAAGCTCTGTGAAAAGGCTACCGGTAGTGAATATGAAGAGAAAAGATACACTAATGCATTGAAGACTGAACCTACTATGGAAGACAAGTGGGAGTCCATTGATCAAGGAAAACTATTAATTTACACTTCTACAGGAGTTAAAGGAAAATCTAAGGTTAGTTTCGGTTTATATATATACTAGCTGTAGTATACCTGTCGTTGATGAGCATGTTTTTTGTAATTGCAGCAGTAGTGACGCCTAGCGGAGATGAGTGACAGCAGAAGAGAGAGTGGTGGTAGTGGTGATTGTTGGAAACTGAGCACACCTCAGCTAATGATAGTCTGTTGATGTAATGTTATCGTTGATAATTTTTTGCACATTGCAGGTCATCACATTTCATTTTATTCTCGCTCTGTGATTTTAAGGCATCTGAGATTAAAGGTGTCTTTCTCCCCCCCCTCCTCCCTTTTCATGACTCTCTTCTTCTTCTTCTTATTCACATTTCCCTTCCCATTTCGATATCATTTTCATTATCTTCCTGATCAGTGTGGTTTTATACCTTATAAAAAAGTCATGACAATGATGACTACTTGTTATTATGACTATTGAACAATATTTCCATGTCAGTGATGTTCGGCATTGATAGACTTGTCGCTAAAATCTAAGCTTGTTTATATCTCTGATATAATAGACCATCTGGTGAAAATGCAGCAGACATGAATGTTCGGAAATGGTATTTTCTATAACGTGCATTATATGCGGTTTCTAAATCGAACTAACATTTTCGGATATAGCCATCTGAAAATATGTGAAAAATGTAATAATTGAAAATATCTCCATTACAATTTGTAGTATGGTAAAAAAAACACGCATGAAACCTAAGAGATTGGAAGTGACATTTTTCACAACTTTATGTACAGTTTGTTGATACAGCTAATGGAGAAATTTGACATGTAGTGTCTTGGTCCCTTTAATGTTGCTACACTGTATATAATAAAATAATATATAGGCCAGGCTATCCCTGAACTTAAAAATTAAAAAAAAAAAAAAAAAAAAAACAACGGGCGTGTTGACCGTGTGGTTAAGTTTAATGTCAAGAATTTCATTTTGGTCCGTATTGAATTGAAATTTACAATGTTAATTAAGGATAAAAGGTTTCCACCTGTTCAATACATTGTAAATATACATTGTAAATGTATTGAACAGGTGGAAATCTTTTATCCTTAATTATCATTGTGCGGTTAAGGGCGCGCGACTGTGAGAATGCATCTGGGAGATAGTGGGTTCGAACCCCACTGTCAGCAGCCCTGAAAATAGTTTTCTGTGGTTTCCCATTTTCACACCAGGCAGATGCTGGGGCTGTACCTTAATTAAGGCCACGGCCACTTCCTTCCCATTCCTAGGCCTTTCTTATCCCTTTGTCGCCATAAGACCTATCTGTGTCGGTGCGACATAAAACAGGTAGCAAAGAAAAAGGATTTTATAAAAGAGTTTTGAGATGTCATCACAAACAAACAAAAAAATGGAGAGATATAAAAAAATGAACTGCACCTACTTAAGATTTTAGTACTGTATTCCTAATCTGAGATAAAAGTAAAGTATTAGATAAAAATTTGAAGGGTATAGACAAAATTATAATTTGATTTTGATAAAATTCTAGCTTGGAAATGTTGTGTGTTATGAGAATAGAAAGAATATTTAAGGCTATTGAAGTAACAGCTGACTCGTGGCACTCTTGTGATCGTGCCAGGCTAAGCTGCTCAGACGCCAGAGTGCTCGCCTTCTCTGCTCAAGTCGGTGTGTTCAGTCCGGTGGTATTCAAAGGTGCTTGAATGCATCTCGTATTGGTAGATTTACTGGAATGTAAAAGAATTACTGCAAGACAAAATTCTGACACCTAAGGGCAACAGAGATACAGAAGAGAAAGAAATGGATGACGGATGAGATACTGACACTGACAGAAGAAAGACAGCTTGCAAAATTCAATGTAGATGATTATCAGCAGATACAAGGAGAAATTAGAAGAAAAATCAAAATAGCTAAAGAAAAATCGGTGGCAAAAATGTACAAAATACTTACCGAGATAAGTGAAAAACATGCATAAGAAGTTCAAGGAGATAGCACAGTTATACGATAAATCAACATCAGTCACTCTTCTTGACAATGCCAACAAACCCATTCTAGATGAGCAGGAAATTGCACACACTTGGGAGAAATTCATAAATCAACAGTTCTGGGGTGATAGAGGCAAGAGTATGAAATTCAGTAATGCTGATGGCCCAGACATAATGAAGGATGAACTACCGCATGCTCTAGCTGTAACTCCTAATAATAAAGCACCAGGGCCTGGTCAGATCCTGTCTGAAGTTTTAAAATTGATAACAGAAGACAGTATTGATCAGACCACCAAGATCTAACACAATATAATAATAATATAACAAATGCGCACATTTGTGCATTTTTAAATAGTTAGTTCTCCTTGCTGTGCTCTATGAAAGATTTCACTCTTTTTGCACAACTGAGTAGATGGTATCTTGTACATGTTTTGTTGCAAAGTTCACATTTACACTTATCACCTGGCGTATGGAATGACTTGATCACGCATATTTTATGATGGAGGCCATTGACCGCGTAACGGGTTACCATATGCCTGAGCTCATAGTTTGCCATCGTCCAAACTCTGTTCATCATGACTTTTCTCACAGAACATATTCATACAAATGGATATTACAACACGCACAACAGGGTCAACGAGGCAGACCCAGTGGTGGTATCACATGTATGTCCAAACCACATCTGGCACCAATAGAAGTTTTATTCAGAGGGGAAAATACATTGATCACCAAGACTAAGTACTTAACAATCATTGGAATATACATGCAGCCAGAATTCGCACCGGAAGGAGTGATAGAGGCACTAAGTGAGGCCATAAGTAAGACAAATGAAAACGATCCAGTTATAATAGCGGGAGACCTTAAAAGTGATATGGTGTTCTCGTTCCTTGAAGAAGAAGGCTTCCAATTGGTGAATACAAAAACACAACCAACTTATATCTGCTACAATGGCACCAGTACGATTGATTTAATATTCATAAACAAGAACATACATGTACACTCATGCAAGATTCAGAACTATCCATTGGGGAAACACCTTCCGGTGATCATAACCTTAGTATACAATAATATAGTTTTATTATGAATCCACCTGTTCAATACATTATAATGTTGTTACATTAAAATAACTTCATTAGTTAAAAAGTTATATATGGGACATGTTTCGCTCCCTTATAGAGCATCATCAGCCAAATCCGAATCTCAAATAATTGTTATTTACGTAACAAAGACTTAAGAACCATTAGAACACTTTTGACAAACTTAAAACTTATTCTATTCAAAAATCATAAAATATAAAATCCTTGTAATACATAGCTCAATTACATGTGCTTAATAGGAACATACATTAAAATTATGGAGGAGAGAGTACTAAAATATAAAAATAAATAATATATATATCATGTCCAAAATCCTAGAAAGATGTGAAGATCAATCTAGGAACCAAATTTGTGGATCTTCTTAGCAATGAGATCTGGTGAAAAAGTTATTTATCCCTTGTGGATAAGAGTCTATAAAGATTCAAAATTTATCGTCAAATTTGATGATTGAACTTTTAACAGGATAAATGTTGGTCTTCAAGAAATTTAAATGCTTGTCATGTGACCTCGGCGAATGCTGTTGAAAAGATATGTTCTTATAGTTGTCAATGACCGTTCGTTGAACTAATGGATTTGATAAGGATGATTGAAAGGGACGTAAATCAACGTTTGTATTGAAAGCTGCTGCTTGGTTTATCTTGTTGAATGTCTGTAACAAGAAAAGGAATCTTGTAAGTAATCGGAATTTGTGTTGCTAGTTAAGAGTGTGTTTCTAGAAACTTCACTTACCCCTCCAATTGCTGTTTGTCGGTTTGGTGTTGTCCGAGGTTATGTGGTGACTGTCTGTTCTGTGTCTACTCCTTGTGTTGTAAGAGTGAGGTGGTGGGGGTTGAGGGGAGGGAGTAGGGGTAGGAGGAGAAATGTTTGTGGGTGTGGTTTTGGAAGGGGAATTTCTAGTAGGAGCGCAGGGAGGGGTTGAGTTTTTTAATGTTGGATGATTATTAGTTATTTTGGGAATGAAAACTTTGGCAAAATTACTTTTTTCTAGATTAAGCGTCTTTAAGAGTTTCGGTAATTGTTCGTGCAACGGATTTCTTATTTCAGTTTCGTCATTTAAATTTTTTTCCTTATTGAAATACTGGTCTAAGTGGATATAAATATTTTCTAATTCTGTCATTAGTTTACCTTTTTCTATCTTCTTTATAATTTTTTGGTCTTTCTCTATGGTTGTAAATTGGTGGCCTGACTCTCTCATGTGAGCACTCATCGCAGAATGTTTGTTGTGCTTTGTAGCATTAACATGTTCTAAGTATCTTGTGAGAAAGTTACGGCCAGTTTGGCCAACATATGAACATTTACATTCTACACATGTTAATCTATAGATGCCAGAACTTAGATAAGGGTTCTTGTTGGAATTTATACTATTGTGGTTGAAAAAAATGTTTCTGTTTGTATTTTGTGTTTTGAATGCTACATTCACATCTCGTTTTTTGATAGGATTAGTTATTTGAAAAATGGCTGGATTGGTGAATGTAAATGTTGCGAATTTGGACTGCTTAGTTTTTTCGGGAGTAAGATTAGTTACTAACTTTTGTTTTACTTTATTGATGATCCGATTGACTGTATTTATTTTATATCCATTAATTGAGGCCAGATCTTTTATAAAATTGAGTTCCTTTTTTAAGTTACTCTCTGAAAGGGGGATTTTGAAAGCTCTATAAACTAAACTGTAAAAAGCCGCCTGTTTATGTGATTTTGGGTGAAGAGAATCATTTTTTATCGTTAGAGGAGCGTATGATGGTTTTCTAAATATTTGAAATTCAAAACTATCTCTTATTCGTGTTACATTAATATCCAGGAAGTTTATTGAGTTGTTAGTTTCATCTTCTTTCGTGAATTTTATATTTGGGTCAATATTATTTAAGAAACTTAGGATTTTTTCACTATCATTTTTTTGGCTATCTATTATGACAAAGGTGTCGTCTACATACCTGATCCAAAGGCAAAGTCCATTTATTTTTTGTGTTTATTTTGTTTTGCTCCAAATGATCCATATATATGTCTGCCAGTATGCCCGACGTGGGGTCTCCCATTGCTAGGCATGTTTGGTGGTAAATCTTTTTATTAAATGTGAAGTAATTATTGTTAACTACATTGAAAAAACAGAAGAATTCTTTTCAGACAAAACCTACACTGTCGTAAACCAGGATCCCATAAATAAGATTCAACGGAATCTAAAAATTATCCTCAAGAGTTCTACTTTTTTGTTTAATGAACAAGAACACCAAAAAATGATAAATATGAATCCAAAGTTACCAACAGCTAGGGCATTGCCCAAATTACATAAACCCAACGTACCCATACGTCCTATAATAAACAGTAGAAATAGTCCCACGTATAAAACATCCAAATTTATACACTATTTCCTCAAAAGACATTACAAATTTAACAACGAATCAACAATCAAAAATTCAATAGAATTTTGTAATAAACTAAGAAAATTCAATTTACAACCACAACATAAAATGGTTTCATTCGACGTAACCAACATGTATCCAAATATACCGGTTAAAGAAACCATCAATATCATCAAACACAATCTCCTTACATACAGCAAATTAAGTAGATGTGAAATAGATGAATTCGTAAACCTACTGAAATTTGTATTAAACAATAATTACTTCACATTTAATAAAAAGATTTACCACCAAACATGCCTAGCAATGGGAGACCCCACGTCGGGCATACTGGCAGACATATATATGGATCATTTGGAGCAAAACAAAATAAACACAAAAATAAATGGACTTTGCCTTTGGATCAGGTATGTAGACGACACCTTTGTCATAATAGATAGCCAAAAAAATGATAGTGAAAAATCCTAAGTTTCTTAAATAATATTGACCCAAATATAAAATTCACGAAAGAAGATGAAACTAACAACTCAATAAACTTCCTGGATATTAATGTAACACAAATAAGAGATAGTTTTGAATTTCAAATATTTAGAAAACCATCATACGCTCCTCTAACGATAAAAAATGATTCTCTTCACCCAAAATCACATAAACAGGCGGCTTTTTACAGTTTAGTTTATAGAGCTTTCAAAATCCCCCTTTCAGAGAGTAACTTAAAAAAGGAACTCAATTTTATAAAAGATCTGGCCTCAATTAATGGATATAAAATAAATACAGTCAATCGGATCATCAATAAAGTAAAACAAAAGTTAGTAACTAATCTTACTCCCGAAAAAACTAAGCAGTCCAAATTCGCAACATTTACATTCACCAATCCAGCCATTTTTCAAATAACTAATCCTATCAAAAAACGAGATGTGAATGTAGCATTCAAAACACAAAATACAAACAGAAACATTTTTTTCAACCACAATAGTATAAATTCCAACAAGAACCCTTATCTAAGTTCTGGCATCTATAGATTAACATGTGTAGAATGTAAATGTTCATATGTTGGCCAAACTGGCCGTAACTTTCTCACAAGATACTTAGAACACGTTAATGCTACAAAGCACAACAAACATTCTGCGATGAGTGCTCACATGAGAGAGTCAGGCCACCAATTTACAACCATAGAGAAAGACCTAAAAATTATAAAGAAGATAGAAAAAGGTAAACTAATGACAGAATTAGAAAATATTTATATCCACTTAGACCAGTATTTCAATAAGGAAAAAAATTTAAATGACGAAACTGAAATAAGAAATCCGTTGCACGAACAATTACCGAAACTCTTAAAGACGCTTAATCTAGAAAAAAGTAATTTTGCCAAAGTTTTCATTCCCAAAATAACTAATAATCATCCAACATTAAAAAACTCAACCCCTCCCTGCGCTCCTACTAGAAATTCCCCTTCCAAAACCACACCCACAAACATTTCTCCTCCTACCCCTACTCCCTCCCCTCAACCCCCACCACCTCACTCTTACAACACAAGGAGTAGACACAGAACAGACAGTCACCACATAACCTCGGACAACACCAAACCGACAAACAGCAATTGGAGGGGTAAGTGAAGTTTCTAGAAACACACTCTTAACTAGCAACACAAATTCCGATTACTTACAAGATTCCTTTTCTTGTTACAGACATTCAACAAGATAAACCAAGCAGCAGCTTTCAATACAAACGTTGATTTACGTCCCTTTCAATCATCCTTATCAAATCCATTAGTTCAACGAACGGTCATTGACAACTATAAGAACATATCTTTTCAACAGCATTCGCCGAGGTCACATGACAAACATTTAAATTTCTTGAAGACCAACATTTATCCTGTTATAAGTTCAATCATCAAATTTGACGATAAATTTTGAATCTTTATAGACTCTTATCCACAAGGGATAAATAACTTTTTCACCAGATCTCATTGCTAAGAAGATCCACAAATTTGGTTCCTAGATTGATCTTCACATCTTTCTAGGATTTTGGACATGATATATATATTATTTATTTTTATATTTTAGTACTCTCTCCTCCATAATTTTAATGTATGTTCCTATTAAGCACATGTAATTGAGCTATGTATTACAAGGATTTTATATTTTATGATTTTTGAATAGAATAAGTTTTAAGTTTGTCAAAAGTGTTCTAATGGTTCTTAAGTCTTTGTTACGTAAATAACAATTATTTGAGATTCGGATTTGGCTGATGATGCTCTATAAGGGAGCGAAACATGTCCCATATATAACTTTTTAACTAATGAAGTTATTTTAATGTAACAACATTATAATGTATTGAACAGGTGGATTCATAATAAAACTATATTATTGTATACTAACAGATTTCAATACGGATTAAAACATGAGATTAGTCACTTGCGATCATAACCTTTACACTATCAAAAGTCGGACTCTCCATCTCGCACGAAAGACCAAAATTCTCAAGGAAACTGAACTAAGAGAAACTACCATCAACAGAGGAAACACTAGAACTAATACAAAAAGTAGAACAGAATACGATTGAGGAAGCAACAAGAGACATCACAGACAGACTAAGGCAGGCTCTCATTCCAGTCAAGCAAAACGCAAGGAAAGCACAAGAATGGTTTGATGCTGAATGTTATGCACACAGGAGACTAGTATTACAAGCACTACACAAAGTTAAAGCTGATAGTACAACCACCAACCTGGCAGAATACGCCGCTAAACGCAAAGCATTCAAGATGATGATAAAAGAAAAGAAACAATCATACCTTGAGAATAAGGCAAAACAATTGGCAGAAATAGCAAGAGAAAGACCGTTCCAAGTCCAAAACCCATGTAAACCATGATTCCCTCATGACATAACAATGGATACATGGAAGACCCATTATTCTGGTGTCTTAAATAGAGAAGGTAGAATGCATGCAACAGAGAAGAAGATAGTCACTGAACAAGATCAGACATTCCAGAATTTCACTAAAGAGGAAGTGGAAACAACAATAAAACACCTAGCATCTAATAAAGCAGCAGGCCCCGATGGAATATACAATGAACATATAAAGACCTCAATGGGATCCTTATTGAAGTATGGACCTCACTATTCAATAAATGCATTGAGAAAGGGGATATACCTCAAATATGGAGAGAATCTACAGTAAAAATCTTATACAAAGGCAAAGGTAATACAAGCGCACCAGACTCATATAGAGGCATAGCTCTGGAGAGCAATATATTCAAAGTTTTCACCAGACTCCTTACACAACGACTGACAAAAGAAGTAGATGAAAAGATTCCGGACAACCAGTTCGGCTTTCGTCGAGGAAGATCGACTCTGCTTGCAGTACAGAATCTACTAGATAGTATCGATATGTTAAGACACCAAAAACAAAAATTCTTCGGAATCTTCATTGATTACAACAAGGCATTTGACTTCCTAAATAGGTAGAAATTAATCAAGAAACTAGAAGCGATCTTAGGAGGAAATCACAGATTAGTCACCATAATAAACAACATTCTCACAGTAAACACAATAACCGTAGATGATGGAACCAGTATCTCAGACAGTATTATACAAACAAATGGAGTCCTACAAGGAGACCCAATAAGCCCAGTACTATTCAACGTGGCAACTGCAGATATTGTGGAGATGGTCATAGCTGACAATGTACCAGTAGTAATATACATGTATGCAGATAACATGGTCATCGGCTCCAGTAACAAAGAAGAACTACAAAAATCATTTGACAGACTACAAGACTGGGCTAAGCAGAATGACTTCAATATAAACAGAAGCAAAACTGTGCTAACACAATATACAGTACAGGAGAAATTACATGTGACTGGCTACAGTCAACATTCATTTCCATACCAAAGAAATTGCACACAAGGAAATGTAATGATTACCGTCTTGTTAAGTCTAATGAGTCACATGCTATGGATATTTCTACTTATTATACATGCATAAGATCAAAGTCCGATGCTTTCTTTTCTTTCACTGCTTTGCTAACCTCATTCCACCAAGGTGTTTCCTTTTCTTTCACTCTCGTTGATGTTCCTACCACTGGCTCTTTGCCACCAAGGTGTTTCCTTTTCTTTCACTCTCGTTGATGTTCCTACCACTGGCTCTTTGCCCAACTTACAAATGCCTTCCATATCTTCCACATTTCCTACTTCAGTAACTGGAATTTGTTGTTTCAGTCCCTCCGGAAATTCTTCCTGTACACTTCTTATCTTTTAATTTTTACTTATTATTATTATTATTATTATTATTATTATTATTATTATTATTATTATTATTATTATTTTGAACTTACAGGCCTCAGCCCATTACAATGCTCAAATTCATACAACCAAGCAAGAACTGAATATTAATCGTAATGGTATTAATAATTAGAGTTGAATTGTAAACAAAATGGCACACAGTCAACTCACTACTGGAGAGCTGCTTAGCCCTCAAGAACTATGAACTATTCTTACCAGGGTATGTGAGGCTTCTCATGGGACAGTATGGATTTTGAACTAATGGAGGAATTACCAGCCAGCATGAGGCTTCTCGCGTGCCTAAATATACAGTATTAGGGATTATACAGTAGTATAATGAAAACCGCCTCTACCCAAAGTGCTCACTTCTGGGTAAGGTCCGGTGCAAACCAGATACTGGGGAATGTTGTGCAATCTGCTAGGACTACTTAACAGACCAATATAAATCATAGAGTAAAGTTAAGACAATAGAACGTGAAAGAGGAATGTTGGAGCAACCATGTAAACCTACTTCTCCATCCTGTCCTGTCAGGATGTCTGGTAAAATTACCACTACACGCCAACGTTATCATAACATTTAAAGTGCCGAGTGCCAATTGCCTACTGACCTACCTATGCTGGCTCTTACATTCCCGGTATAAATGTCGTATGGCTTTTAGTGCCGGGATATCCCAGGACGGGTTCACATTCCCGGTTATTACATCATATACTACCTCGCATTTCCCTTAGACATTGTTTCTTCCCTGCGCATAGGAACTTATTCAGGCTGCTGTCATTCCTCCACTGTTTTGCTATCCATACAGTAATTTTTTTGCTCATCTTTTTGCCTACACATTTTTTGTTGCTTTACATTTAGAAACTTAGTTTCTCTGTCCCTATACAGTGACAGAGAAGGTGTAGGTCATCATACTTAGCCTCACACAGTATGCACTGCGAGCTCTCTTTGCTCCTGATCCATCCCTTATTTCTATGCAACCCCATCAGCCACCATAATATCCCACCCTTTAATCTTCCATCTCCGAATCTTATACTTAAGTTGGAGATCTGGTAGACCTTATAGAATAGGCTGAGCAAAGGCCTTTTTCTACATTCTTCCAAACAATTCTGCATCTGGGTGTCCTTAATTCTTATGGTCAGGGCCCTCTGCATTCTACTATTATTCCCCTTCCATCCCTCTCGCCAAATATATCCCATACCCAATTTCTCAACATAACTTTTAATTTTTACTAGCCAACCCTCATCATACATTTCTTCCAGTTCGTATCTGTATGCTTTCTGCAACAGGATACCACCGCCACCCCGTCTTAATCTAGACCAATAATTTAATACCCTTTTAACATAATCTAATAAACTCTCCACATAAGATTAATGCCCCCACATTCGCTGTATATTGCGGTAATCTCGTAACCGTCTTACTGAATTTATATATTATTTGGTTCAGGGTGACCCTTTTCTTTTCTAATCCCCATAATTCAACCCCATATAAGGCTCTGCTTAGGACCAGAGTTTTTAGGACTAGTGTCATTATTTTATAACTTACCCCTGGGTACTTGGTGACTAGAATTTTTATTGCTGTGAGGGCTGCCAGCCTCCTCAATTTGCACCTCTTGATGTGGTCATCCCATTCTCCCTTTCTATTTAGTATCACTCCTAAGTGTTCTAATCTTTCTACTTCCTCTATTCTTGCCCCCTGGACCCACCATTCTCTTCCTCTTTTAACCCTCTTCCTCTTACTCATAATCATCACCTTCAATTTTTTATCGTTAATTTTCAGCGACCACTTATTCTCATAATCTGCTAGTTTATCCAAACTTTTCTGCAATCCCCCCTTGGTCAGCGTCATTAACAAAATATCATCAGCGAAAATCAGGCCTGGGATCTCTACATTGCCCACCGCCGATACAGCTCAACTAGCCCCTCCGTGCCTATCCAGTATATCATTTTTAAATAGTACAAATAATATAGGCGATAATTTGCATCCTTGTTTAAGACCCAGCTTGCATTCTATCGGTTTGCTTATTACATTGCCCTCTAGCTTGACGCTGCTATATACTCTCTGATACAGCGCCTCTACCGCATGTATCATTTTCTTAGAGACTCCCAGCCTCCCTAATTTGTCTATTAACGCTCTTCTGCTCACAGAATCAAACGCTTTCTCAAAATCGACCGCTGCCAAAAATATGCTGCCTCTTCCCTGCACTGTGTATTTCTCCGCTATCAATTTCACAATCATGATATTATCTATTGTTTACCTCCCCTTTCTGGAATCCTCCCTGATATTTGGAGATTAAACCATTATTCAGCCCACTCCCTTAGTCTATTAGCTATGACTCCTGTGTATATTTTGCTCAATGAATCTAATAGAGTTATACCTCGGTAGTTGTTAGGTAAATTTCTATTCCCTCTCTTTTTATATATTGGGCATATTATCCCATGTTCCCATTCCTTCGGAATCTTCGCCCCGTTGAAAATCTGTTGAATAGCTTTACAGTGCCTTCTACCATCTGGCTGTATTTGGTTATTTGTTTCCAGCATCCCCCACGCTGATTTCATCTTCAGTTTCCTGATCACCCCCTGTACTTCTTCTGTCGTGAAGTCCCTATCCAGTTTGTGTATACTTACTTCCACATTTGACCATATGGCCTGTTTTCTTCCCTTATACTCCCAATCGTCCCTTCCTCCTAATAACTCGCTAAAATATGTCACCCACTGTGCATAGTCAATATTCATTCTCTTCAGACCCTCCCCTCCTTTATTAATCATGTTTATTCTCTACCATATTTTTTTCAATTCGATTCATTCTGCATTCCCTGTTTATTAGCTCTGATTGGTCCTTCAACCACTGCTTCTTTCTCTCCACAATTTTATTTTTGTACTCTTCCTCAGCCTGCAAAATGTTTCACGATCTTTGCCCTCCTCCCCCCCTTCCACCCCTTTTGCTCTATACTCTTTTAACACTATGAACCCGGACGTTTCAAGATGGTGTCCCTACCCTGTGCCAGCGTAATTTAGACTCTCAGAAAAAAAATCACAGTTCTGTCAGTTTTGCATTATAAATTAACAAATTTATATACGTATTGTACAAAGAGTGGGCTATCCCACGAAATCAAATAAAAAATGCTTACCTTCAGTATTGGAAAGACCGAGCTCGATAGCTGCAGTCGCTTAAGTGCGGCCAGTATCCAGTATTCGGGAGACAGTAGGTTCAAACCCCACTGTCGGCAGCCCTGAAAATGGTTTTCCGTGGTTTCCCATTTTCACACCAGGCAAATGCTGGGGCTGTACCTTAATTAAGGCCACGGCCGCTTCCTTCCCACTCCTAGCGGTTTCCTGTCCCATCGTCGCCATAAGACCTATCTGTGTCGATGCGACGTAAAGCAACTAGCAAACAAAAAAAAAAGTATTGGAAGGAAACTTAGGCTACAATATTGGTCCATTCTGATATCCTTGTTCACGCACTTGAATTTCTAATTCACTAGAAAAGTTTGATAGTTTTTAGTCACTGAATAACAGAATTACACATTGTTATTCCCAATACTTAGCTTTGGTATGGTAACACTCAAAACATTCTCCTTTGCAAAGACCTACGTCACATTTACGCCAATATATGGTTGTCATTTTCTTCACAGTACGACCGGTGTTATGTTTGGACTTGTCGTAGCTAACCTTACACGTTCGCTGCGCGTGTCCTTCCTTCTTCGCGCCTACTGCAAGTATTCGGTCTGGAAAATGATCTCTACCTACTAGCCTTCCTGCAGTTGATGCTGGTGATTCTTCAGTAATTTCGGCCCCAACACTACTCACCAAATCATCCGCTAAACGTTCACAAAATTTCGAAAGGGGAAGTTTTTGTGAAGAAGCCTTACGGTACAGTATATAGGCATTCACTATGGCAAGATCAAACAGATGGAAGAATTTTTTTTTTTTTCCACCACTTGATTGATTTCCTTGTGAATGCATAATATGCCAACAATTGGTTGGACTTATCAACACCAATATTGAATTTGTTATAGTCTACTATGCAGATGGTTCGGATTTCTCGTGGCTCCCTCTTGCTGCAGGTACTTCAATCATGTCATCATGTGCAGTGCTTAGCATATACACGTCTCGAACATCTCGCCACTTTATTGCTAGAAGGTGTTCTTTCTGCAGTGACTTTTTCACCCTTTTTCAGTTTTTTCGCGAACTCTGATTTTGGCATTCCTTCCAGTTTGCTTTAGTCTGACAGTCCCACAGATGGTCATAATCGACTACTTGAGAGATGATTGCAGACTGTTGCCTCACTACGCTTTCATTCTAAATCTGTGAAGTCAATATAATCTATCATTAGAACACACGCACATAAATTTGAGCTTATCTAACCGGAGCGTGCGAGGAGTACGTATGTCAGCAATTACGTAAGATGTAACTGAGCGCACGTGGCTACGAATCATCGTCCCTAAGTTGCACCACCAATAACTTTTGATCGACAACACCACCTAACGATAGTAAAGGAAATCGACAACACGTCAAAGCAAAAACTAATTCGATAACGTGAATAGCTTTTGAGTGGCTGAATTTTAAAGATCGTAGTAGTAGTATTACTAACAGTGGCACTCAGGCGCACGCTGCCTGGTAGTAATATTACTACCGGCGGGCGCATAGTGTTAAAGCTCTTAATGCTGCTTTTCTGCGTATCTCACATTCCCTGTCATACCAACCATAACCTTCTATCTTTTTCCTTCTGCTGTGCTCGACTGCCCGTGTCACTCTCCTTACAGGGTATTCGAATAGCACCAACGCTCTATCTATATTATTTCCCTCCAGCGCCTTTTCCCAGCCAATTCTGATTAGATGTATCTCTTTATCCATAAGTGTGTGTAGCTTTCCATTTGAATTCTCTGCCCATATATATTTAATATAACCACTATCCCACCCTTTCAGACTTTTTCTCTCTTACTCATTGCTTTCCTCTCTCCTCACCAATCTAACCCGTACTGGAGCGTGATGCGACTCGGTCCAATCCTCTGCCCCTATGCTTTTGATGTTATCTAGCACGTCCTCTGAACTCATTACTAAGTCAATAACGCTCCCCCTTGTTCAGTAAGATAGGTCATTTTACCTTCCTTCTCCCCCTCCCAATAGCCGTTTAGAATGAAAAAATTCCCGACTTCGCAAAGTTCTAAAAGTTTTCTACCGTAGTTATTAATTACCTTATCATTACTATTTCTTCCTGAACATACTATCAACTCTCCTTCTTTACTATACCTCAGATTTCGCTCGCCTATTCTGGCATTTCAGTCTCCAAGAAACAATATTCCGTCCTCATTCCTTCCTCTAATCATACTAGTTTCTAATAATTCCTCAAAAAACTTATCATTTGCATATGGAGGTAAAAGGCTAACACACATGCTTCTCTATCCCCATGTTAAACCTTATCCACATAACCCCTTCGATGTTATTCTCGATATACTCTATGCATTCATTCAAATCTTCTTTGACTAGCACCGCTATTCCTCCGGGCGGGTGGCCCAATTTACTTAATCTTTTCCTTGACTTGTGTGCCTCACCGTGAATCCCCCCCCCCCACGTTATCTCCCACCAGGTGAGTTGGCCGTGCGGTCAGGGGCACGCGCCTGTGAGCTTGCATCCAGGAGATAGTGGGTTCAAATTCCACTGTCGGCAGCCCTGAAGATGGTTTTCCGTGGTTTCTCATTTTCACACCAGGCAAATGCTGGGGCTATACCTTAATTAAGGCCATGGCCACTTCCTTCCAACTCGTAGGCATTTCCTGTCCTATCCTCACCATCAGCCCTATCTGTGTCGGTGCGACGTAAAGCAACTTGCAAAAAATGAAAAAAGTTATCTCCCTGCCTACTTCTAGCCATGTTTCCAAGAGTGCTAAAATATCAAAACTTTCTATTAAATTTTTCACATTTATAGTACCTGTTTTACTCAATACACCTTCAATGTTAACAAAGCCTATCTTCCAGCCTAGTTATAACTTTTTCTCCCTACCTTCCAAACCACCATCTTTATTCTTGCTTCTCGTCTCCCTCTCGCTCTCAGCTTCTACCTCCCTTCCATCATTCTTTGACGCTTTATTGTTCATCCTTCCTCTCTTTATATTCTAAGTCTTTATTCCTTTTCCAGGGCCGATGACCTTCGATGTTAGGCCCCTTAAAACAACAAGCATCATCATTGTATTCCTTTTCCCGACAGGTCCTTCAGGCTCCTGCTTTTCCCCTTGGTCTTTCTTGTACCCACCCCAGGTCAGCAATCACTGTATCCTCTATTCCTTTAGGAACACTATCTGTTAACACTTCCTGAACCTGCACATTTGATATCTCACTCACACTATCTTGCTCTGCACTGTTTTCTTGACTCGGTGCTTCGGCCATCGTTCCCACGTTTCCTCCCTTCTCTTGGGCACGCTCCCGTCTACCTCTTGGCCTCTTCGATTGATCCTCTTCCTGTTTTAGGTTTTCCCCCATGCCATTTAATTTTGTTACAGACCAGACACGCCACCAGACACGATTTGTTACCACCAGTCTTTGATCCCTAATAAATATTTTGAGGCCTTGATGCCTCGCTCTACCTAGATGTTTTCTTATGATTTTCGTATTCTCACTCCCTTCTCCTACCAAGTCTTGGTTTATCCAAATCCTTTCGCGTTGTAAGTTCCTTGCATTTTTTAACACTATATCCGCCATTATGGTTGACATCAACTTAAATTTCACTGGTCTCCTATCTTTCATTTTCCCTACTCTTTCGACATCGTCCATGTCAACTTCACTGAAATTGTGTTTCATCTTGTTTTGAACAAGGTCCACCACTTTAAGTATAAGCTTCACTTTATCTTCATTCCGCTCTTCCTGCAATCCATATATGTATACACACTTCTTCATCCTTTCTTGGTTGACGAAATTGAGCTCCTTCTTCAGAGATGCCACTTCCTTTTCCAGATTTTTTACCTGCTCTTTTAGCACTCCCGTTGCTCTCTCATTCTCCTCTATTTTGTTTCCCATAACTCTCCATTGTTCCTTGAACCACGCCTTCATATCTTCAAATCCCTTAGCTTTTTCCTTTCTCATTTCCTTTACCAGTACATCTCCATTATATTTTTTTACAGCATCTCTTATCAGTCCCCTGGTTCTCTCCCAGTCCTTCCAGCTCAGGTCAGGACCTGGATTCATCTCCACGCCCCTTATAATTAATAGCATAGTTATCATCGTCGCTGCCAAGATAGCCTCGCCGATCCTCCCCAGCTCTCCCATATTCGCCGCATGCCCTGTCGTCTTCTTCTGCCTGCGCCACCAGCTCCCGATCGCCGCTTGATATTGCTCAGTGCCAATCATGTTACACTGCACTCACCTTGCCACACATCCACTCTGGTTGCTTGATCGAGTTGTACTGTATCACAACCTTATGATCTCCATCAAATGCTTCTTTTAGTAAAGTTGTAATATCTATCAACTGTCTATGATTTGTCCTTTCCACCAGAAAGTAATCAGTTACTGATTATAATGTTTTGTCACCCCAGCCATATCTTGTAATTTTCCTGTTGTTTTTCTTCCAAAACCATGTGTTGCCTACAATCATTCAATTCCTCTCACATAACTCAACTAGTTTCTCTCCTTCATTCCTTTTGCCATATCCATATGGTCCGATTACTTCTGCCTTTCCTTGTCTTCGATTTCCTACCTGTGCATTTAAGTCTCTGATTATAATTACTTCCACTCAGTTACCTCCTTTTCTAATTTCTCGAGAAATTCCTCAATATTCTCCTCTTTGTTCTCTGTTTGTAGCGCATACACTTGTATGAAATCCTTCACTTCGTTTCTCATTCTTAGTTTCATTTTCATTATCCTGTCACTGATGAACTCTTATCATATCCACATACTCTTCCAACTGTTTTGAAATGATCAGGCTCACTCCATTTTTTTTGCCTCTCTGCCACCACTCCTCATTCTCTTCTCTCCTTTCCCCTTTCATTTAACTTCACTCACTAGGCGAGTTGGCTGTGCGGTTAGGGGTGCTCAGCTGTGAACTTGCATCCGGGAGATAGTGGGTTCGAATACCACTGTCGGCAGCCCTGAAGACGGTTTTCTGTGGTTTTCCATTTTCACACCAGGCAAATGCTGGGGCTGTACCTTAATTAAAGCCACGGCCGCTTCCTTCCCATTCCTAGGCCTTTCCTATCCCATTGTTACATGTTATAAACCTCATTTTAGGTCCGTATTGAAAATTTAACAGTTCAACAATGATAAAGGTGTTTTAATTTATTCCACCTATTCAATACTTATATTATCACGTATAGTTGTTACATAATTAAATTCTTAGTTACATGGGACATGTTTCGCCCTCAATTAAGGGCATCTTCAGCCTAAATACAATAATCAAAAATACAACTAAATTAAAAGTGGACGTTAAATACAATCATCAAAAATACAACTAAAATAAAAAGTGGAAGTTAAAAGTTTAGTCTGTTCTTAAATTCAGAACAATAAAATTGTGAAAAATGATAAAATAAAAAGATGCTAATGGAAAACTGTCTTATGATTAAACTATAATCTTGTCAGAGACTAAAACTTCTATTAAAATTCGAATTAAAACAGTTCATATAAAATATTGGAAAATCAAAGTGGTAGTAATAAAAAGCCAACGACATGAGGGCGTGTACACAAGCATAAACTTGATTGTCATGAATACAATCTTTCAAGGCCGTTGATGAAATTCGTAGTAAGGCAGAAGCATCTATTGAAAAATTGTAAGAGGCCGTTAACACCGGTAGGTAATAAAATGGCTGAATCCTTGCTAGAAAATGTCAACAGATGCAGAAATAAGTTTTCTGTAAGAAAAGGAAAAGAAGAAATAAGAAATTGAACGTAAGGAGAGAATTCAGTCTTACATAATTTTGAAACAGATGAGGACTTACATGTAAGTGGAAGTTGTTATTTCTTAACTACTGTTGAGTTGGTTGCTGCCCGTCTGTTGGCTCTAAGTCTGGTGTTATAACTGTGCTGCAGAGGCGGTAGCGAACTCGGAGGGGAAGGAATAGGGGAGTGCGGAAGGGAGGAGAGGATGGGTGGAGTCAAATGTGACGAGGCTGACAAAGGGGCGGAGTCAACTGCATTGCTGGAAGTAGGCCTAATATCTGTAGGTATGGGAGGAGTATTAGGGTTTGAAGAATTAAATATATTAGGTATCCTAAATTTATTCGAACTAACTGACTTTAATAATTTCGGCATTAATTCATGTAACATACTTTTATTGTCCGTGGTTTCATTGAGATTCTTTTGCTTATTGTACGTCTGATCTAAATAGATGTATAAACTTTCTAATTCATTCAGCATTCTTCCTTTTTGTATGTTTCTAATTATCGTTAAGTCTTTCTCTATGGATTCAAATCTGTGGCCAGTCTCCCTCATATGCAAACTCATCGCTGAGTATTTCCTATGTTTTTCCGCGTTAACATGTTCCATGTATCTTGTCATAAAATTTCTCCCAGTCTGTCCAACATATGAAAAATTACACTGAGTACATTTAAGTCTGTATACTCCCGATCCTAAATAACGATTCTTATCATAATTAACTTTTTTATGATTAAAGAATATGGACTGGTTAGTATTAGTAGTTTTAAAAGCTATATTAAAATTATGTTTCTTGAATACGCTAGTAATCTGGTGTATAGCTGGATTATTAAAAGTGAATGTAGCATACTCAGTTTTTTTGGTCTTTTCTGGTATCAGATTCGTAGATAATTTGTTCTTAATTTTATTGATTAATTTGTTGATCATTTCTATTTTGAAACCATTTTGTTTAGCGAGGTATCTAATATAATTCAATTCTTTCTTCAAATTCATGGGAGATAGAGGGATTCTAAATGCTCTATACCGGGCGAGTTGGCCGTGCGCGTAGAGGCGCGCGGCTGTGAGCTTGCATCCGGGAGATAGTAGGTTCGAATCCCACTATCGGCAGCCCTGAAGATGGTTTTCCGTGGTTTCCCATTTTCACACCAGGCAAATGCTGGGGCTGTACCTTAATTAAGGCCACGGCCGCTTCCTTCCAACTCCTAGACCTTTCCTATCCCATCGTCGCCATAAGACCTATCTGAGTCGGTGCGACGTAAAGCCCCTAGCAAAAAAAAAAAAAAAAAAAAAAAAATGCTCTATAAATTAGACTGTGAAAAGATGCTTGTTTATGTGAACTCGGGTGTAAAGAGGAATTGTTTATAGTTGTAGATGATTGTGTCGGTTTTCTAAATATTTGGAAATCAAAAGTGTTAACCTTACGCGTAACTGTTATATCTAGAAAATTCAATGAGTTATCGACTTCGTCCTCTTTCGTGAATTTCAAATTAGGTTCGATTTCATTTAATTTATTTAAGATTTCTTGACTATTAGTGACATCTTTGTTTATGATTACAAATGTATCATCTACATATCTCAACCATAAATCTATTCCTTTAATTTTTGTTATTATTTCATTGTGTTCGATTGAATCCATAAATATGTCGGCAAGGATGCCCGATATTGGGTCACCCAATGGGAATAGATTTATGGTTGAGATATGTAGATGATACATTTGTAATCATAAACAAAGATGTCACTAATAGTCAAGAAATCTTAAATAAATTAAATGAAATCGAACCTAATTTGAAATTCACGAAAGAGGACGAAGTCGATAACTCATTGAATTTTCTAGATATAACAGTTACGCGTAAGGTTAACACTTTTGATTTCCAAATATTTAGAAAACCGACACAATCATCTACAACTATAAACAATTCCTCTTTACACCCGAGTTCACATAAACAAGCATCTTTTCACAGTCTAATTTATAGAGCATTTAGAATCCCTCTATCTCCCATGAATTTGAAGAAAGAATTGAATTATATTAGATACCTCGCTAAACAAAATGGTTTCAAAATAGAAATGATCAACAAATTAATCAATAAAATTAAGAACAAATTATCTACGAATCTGATACCAGAAAAGACCAAAAAAACTGAGTATGCTACATTCACTTTTAATAATCCAGCTATACACCAGATTACTAGCGTATTCAAGAAACATAATTTTAATATAGCTTTTAAAACTACTAATACTAACCAGTCCATATTCTTTAATCATAAAAAAGTTAATTATGATAAGAATCGTTATTTAGGATCGGGAGTATACAGACTTAAATGTACTCAGTGTAATTTTTCATATGTTGGACAGACTGGGAGAAATTTTATGACAAGATACATGGAACATGTTAACGCGGAAAAACATAGGAAATACTCAGCGATGAGTTTGCATATGAGGGAGACTGGCCACAGATTTGTATCCATAGAGAAAGACTTAACGATAATTAGAAACATACAAAAAGGAAGAATGCTGAATGAATTAGAAAGTTTATACATCTATTTAGATCAGACGTACAATAAGCAAAAGAATCTCAATGAAACCACGGACAATAAAAGTATGTTACATGAATTAATGCCGAAATTATTAAAGTCAGTTAGTTCGAATAAATTTAGGATACCTAATATATTTAATTCTTCAAACCCTAATACTCCTCCCATACCTACAGATATTAGGCCTACTTCCAGCAATGCAGTTGACTCCGCCCCTTTGTCAGCCTCGTCACATTTGACTCCACCCATCCTCTCCTCCCTTCCGCACTCCCCTATTCCTTCCCCTCCGAGTTCGCTACCGCCTCTGCAGCACAGTTATAACACCAGACTTAGAGCCAACAGACGGGCAGCAACCAACTCAACAGTAGTTAAGAAATAACAACTTCCACTTACATGTAAGTCCTCATCTGTTTCAAAATTATGTAAGACTGAATTCTCTCCTTACGTTCAATTTCTTATTTCTTCTTTTCCTTTTCTTACAGAAAACTTATTTCTGCATCTGTTGACATTTTCTAGCAAGGATTCAGCCATTTTATTACCTACCGGTGCTAACGGCCTCTTACAATTTTTCAATAGATGCTTCTGCCTTACTACGAATTTCATCAACGGCCTTGAAAGATTGTATTCATGACAATCAAGTTTATGCTTGTGTACACGCCCTCATGTCGTTGGCTTTTTATTACTACCACTTTGATTTTCCAATATTTTATATGAACTGTTTTAATTCGAATTTTAATAGAAGTTTTAGTCTCTGACAAGATTATAGTTTAATCATAAGACAGTTTTCCATTAGCATCTTTTTATTTTATCATTTTTCACAATTTTATTGTTCTGAATTTAAGAACAGACTAAACTTTTAACTTCCACTTTTTATTTTAGTTGTATTTTTGATGATTGTATTTAACGTCCACTTTTAATTTAGTTGTATTTTTGATTATTGTATTTAGGCTGAAGATGCCCTTAATTGAGGGCGAAACATGTCCCATGTAACTAAGAATTTAATTATGTAACAACTATACGTGATAATATAAGTATTGAATAGGTGGAATAAATTAAAACACCTTTATCATTGTTGAACTATCCCATTGTTGCCGTAAGACCTTTCGGTGCGACATAAAACAAATAGAAAAAAATTAACTTCACTCAACCCCATCATATCTATAGGCCTACCCTCTTTCTCCAAAAATCTACTACTTCTTCTGCCATTCCTGTCAGGGTCATAAGGTTAAGCCCACCTTACTGGTCTCCCATTTTTCACAGTTCTTCCAGTGCTCAAGGAGCTGCATGTCACTTGCAGCAGGCTACTCTATAACCTTTTTCAAGGCAAGTTTAGAAGTACCATATCATATATAGAAATTCTCCTTCCCAGGTCATTAAATCACCAAAATTTCATTTTCATAGTGTGTCCCTTTTTTGGCATCAATTTCATCTTGAGGAACGGAAATAAGAACAAGTCAGACTAGATCTAGTGAATACAGTGAGTTGTAGTGTGTTTGCAATTGACACAAATAATTAGAAGCTATTGTAACCATATTATTTGTTCACCTTTAAAAAGTGTAATGATTGATGTCACCAAAGCGATAGTTTTGTGTGAGAACAAGTCTCAGCTAGACCCCAAGGCACGGGACTCCCCAAAAAGTGTAATGAAAGTAATAGATTGTTGTTATTGCTATTATTATTAATTGTATGGAACATGATGGCTATTTACAATGGAATGAACAGATAAATTTCAGTTTTTTGTACAAAATGTGTGGCTATTATACACATTTATTTCTAAGCAGACTAAAGTTTTATGTCCAGTGACTTGATCCACTCCACTGCTAAAGATGAGGCATCCACCAGTTCATCCCAGAATGCTTTTTCTGTTGTGGTACAAAGAGTGGACAAACTTCACACACAGTTTTCTCTAACCAAACCTGTCAAATTTAATGATAGCCTATGAATATTACCCATACCTCTAGGTATTTAATTTGTCAGTTATGATTCATATTGTTAAATATCAGTCTTCTGCCTGTATTGGGTATGTATACTCATCATGTGCCATGCTGCTTTCTGTTTTTGAGTAACTGACACTCTTTGACCCTACTAAATCATGCAATGGGGCAATATAATGTACATTTTTGTACTATTTGATATGTTTTTCTATCACAATCCTTCCACTTCAAATACAAAATTATTGTAAACTTCAGCCCTGTTCTTGCAACAAAAGGTTTATTGGAGACTCAGAAATATTGATACTACCTCTGGAGGTGATTATTGTTATTTTAAGGAGCAAGAGGATTTGATGCTGCAAATACATCTTTAACATGCCAGCCATATAGTGTAGGAGTAGCATCTTTTTGTCTTATGTGAAGGCTGTGCATTCTATTTCCAGCCTATCCAAGGGTGTTAATTTCTTGTCTCAGAGTTGAAACATGGTCCACTCAGTAAAAAAAAGAAAAGCAGTGCAGCTGTGGAAGTTGTTTCACTGACTATGTACTACTGCAATATCAGTTCGGTTACATACTGTGCACGACTGACACCTCCATGGTTTCATTAGATGGCATTAGTTTCTCACCATTCTATTTCAGATTAAGATCTTTGTGATGGTGAAATTTGTGCTGGACAAAGTGGACATATCCAGCTGGTAGATTTGCCTGTGCACTCATACTTGTTTGGGCTTCACAATCTGACCCATTGTTCAATTGGAATTCGGTTAATACCTATTATTGCCACAGCACCTTAACAATCTCCAAAGAGTCTGTCAGTTTCTTTATCTTGGTTCAATAATCGAGGATAAAAGTAGCTGCGAAAAAATCTTACCTGAACTATCGCTTGATACGTTATCCGGTTCGTAAGCAGGGTCGTCGTCACTTTCATCCATCTCTGAACCCGCTTCTCCCAATAAAATATCTAAAATATCACTATCATTGAGCCGGCGTGAAGACATGTTTACACAGTAACACAGCTGACAGCGTGATAGATTTGGCGCGCGCAGCACACGGCACACCGAGTGCTTCGGTAGAGGTCACGGCAAGGAGATAATACCCTGTTTATCGTTTTAGTTCAAAATTCCCGATAACTGCTGCATTCTAGTGGTCACTAGATGAACTATTACCTCCAACCAAGGGACGGGAACCGTACATGATACGTGCATCTAGATATAAACACACGAGAAAATCACGCCGTATCACATACGGACGCTGTCCAGAAGCAGGAAAGCAAATTTAAATTGCGATGCCCCACTGGAAAGGTTGAAAGAATCACACACCCATTTTAACCACCTCAGATCTAATAGATCCTCCAACCATCAATGAGGTAGAATTCACAATTAAGGAACTAAAAAATTATAAGGTATATGGTAAAGACCTAGTCTTTGCAGAAATCTAAAAAACACAGGGAAACCAACAATCATAAATTTACATCAGCATCTAGTCAAAATGTTGATCACAGAGAATATCCCAGAACAATGGACCTCAGGCATAATCAATTCATTATTCAAAAAAGGAGATAAAACTAAACCAAACAATTACAGAGGAATAACCCTCTTGGACTGCACATACAAAATCTTCTCTCACATAATTTACAATAGGATAAAAAACATTCTGGAACCACAACTTGGGAAAATACCAAGGAGGATTTTGCCCATACAGAAGCTGCCCAGACCAAATTCTTAGCCTGAAACTAATAATGGAATATTACAAATACAGAAATAAACATATGTTTATTTCATTCATAGATTTCAAAAAGGCTTATGATAGTATACACAGACCCACTCTTTTAAAAATTCTCAGATCATATGGCCTTCATCCTAAATTAACAAAAATTATTCAACTAACTTACACAATTTCAAAGGTAAAGTTCAGGGGAGAAATGTTAAATGCTTTTACAATAAATATGGTTCTCAGACAAGGTAACGGATTATCCCCATTGCTCTTCAATGTGGCTGTAGATTACATCATGAACATTTGGCAAATAAAGAAAACCCACCTAAAATCAAAATTGGAGCAAAACCCTCAATAAGGGTAAATTGTAAATTTGGAACAAGATTTCGCAAGCATAAGTGTCTTCGGGCTAAGTTACAGTTTTGTAGTGTTGGATCTTAGTATCTGTTACAAGCATTTTTTTGTTATAAGTTGATTAGTTTAGAAATTGTGCTTTTTTCATTTTGTTGATTCTATCTATCCATGTTGCTTTCTCGCTTAAGTTGTGCATAAAGATTTCTGCAAGGTATTTATATTGTAGCACTATGTTCATTTTTTGATCATTTATGATGACTTCGTTTGTCAAAGGGGTTTCATTGGCACGATCTCAGTTTTCTTAAAAGGATATTTGTAATCCTATTGTTAATGCAATTTTCTGGAGACTGATGATCTGAGCATGGCCTTCTTCCATGTCAAGGGCTAAAAGAGCTAAATCATTTGAAAGTGATAATAGTGATGGTGATTTATTTACTTTTTACACCACCAGCAGATTGATCCTTACATTTTTCTAATTATTGGGGTACACCATTAATTAAAATCAGTCTTACATTCTAAGAATTTAAGTACAATCCTCTCATCACAGTTTTCCCTCAGGTCATCATAGCATGCTAAATTTCCATCTGCTTGTAAAGCTACTGAATCCAAATTGGATATTCTAGCCACTTCAGCAAGAACATTCGACTTCTGGTGCTTCTTGCGGTACTGATCTCCAGGAAATCCGCAGAACTGAAAGCACTTCATGATCATTGTTGCATGACCTTCTTCCCAAGTTGAAGTGATCCGAGAAATAGCATCACTAATGGTTAATTTCTTTGCTAAATCTGATGGATGGGAACTTCATCCATACACGCAATCACATAACAAAGAATATGCTTCCTGTAGCTTAACTTTAAAAAAAAAAACTTGGATAATTTTCTGATAAAGTTGTTTTAGTTTTGCAGTTGTGTTAGATAACAGGAACTGGATTTTCTTATTTTTCAATTTCAGTTGATTGACATGGCAATGAGCATTATCTAATAAAATAAGAACCTGTCTGTTTTGACTACACTTTTTTTTTTCTTTTGTGGAAGTTTATTGCCCATTTTTCAAAAATCTCCTCTGTCATTGAAGCTTTCTTGTTTGCTTGCCATGTAACCTCACCCTTCTGTATGAAATCCATGTTTTTGAAACATCTAGGACAAAGGGATTTCCTTATTATGGTAGATGGTTTCTTTTTCCCTGCCCAAGTTATGCGGGACACAGCTGAGCATTCTGTTAACATTTTTTTTTTCACCTGCACTGTGTTCTGACTTTTTTGTCAATGATTCAAATGGTAAAACTTGAAAAAATAACACATCATTAGTACATCGTTCATTCATATCTTTCATATCGTACCCTTCAGTAAGCGAGGAGAGGGAATATTTCCCATTTTCACAAGTCTTATCACTTACTTCACCTGCCTCACCACTGATTGACCAGAAAACAAAACTGTTATGCACACAACATCTTTCAAACCAACCATTACTAGCAGTGAAACCTAAAAACATCAGTTTATTTAGTAATTTTTAGAGCCTTTTATTTTATTAGATGTTCACTAATATTGACCTAGCACTAGCACTTTAAACCATTCCAACAACAATGTGTTAGCAACAAAAAACTTTTCCTGCCACTTTTTTTATGCAACAGTTCACGATTGATTTTAGAATCAAGTTTATCTTAGTTTCGCTGCACTTGTGAATTTTTCCACCATTATTCGTACCGATTGTCCATTCTCATGCTCACAAATGACTTTCTCCCTTTTCTCTGTTAGTAATACTTTTTTCGTCTTACTGGACATGTTTCAACAACTTCACACTATGCTAGAAAATTTGAAACTGTTTAACACTGGGTCCCTAGGTTATGATTTTGCAGTAATCAAGGTTTGCAACTCCACACCATCACCCTTTCTTCCCTTTTTTTAGACTTTTTACCTGCTGCCTTATATCTCTTTGAAATTTCCTCTGCTGCATTCCTACAGGATAAGTGTGCTGGCCTTTGGTCCAAGAAGTCCCAGGTTGGACGTGTAGGTCACCTATTAGGCATCAACATGAAAGACTTGCACCAGACCTCTCCAGAGGCCATACACCATTAATTAATTATGTAAATGTACAGTATACAGTATGAAAATTTAACAACATTGCCCTCCTCTGTGATCTATGTGACCTTGCCGCAGTGGGGAGGCTTGTGCACTCCAGTGAAGCAGGTAGTTAAGCTGTAGGTGCAACCACATCGAATGGGTAACCGTCAAGTGACCAGACTAACGAATGGGTCGTCAAAAAGGGGGTAGGAGTCTTTCAGAAGTTGCAAGTGTGGCAGTCTGGATGATTGACTGATATGGCCTGGTAGTAATATTTAACATGGCTTAGCTACTGTATGTTGATACCGTTATTTGGCTGAAAGCAATAGGAAACTACAGCAGTAACTAACTCTCGAGAACATGCAACTCTCTCCGTATGAATGAATGATGTACTAATGATGGCTTCGTCTCGGGTAAAATATTCCAGTGGTAAAGTAGTTGTGCATGCGGATCTCCAGGACAAGAGGGGAAAATTATCAGGAAGGTAAATAGTGACATTCTGTGAGTTGGGGTATGGAATGTTAGAAGTTTGAATCAGTATGATAGGTTAGAGAAATCTTAAAAGAAAAATAGACTGAAAACTGAAATTAGATATACAGTATAACCCCGATTTTGCTTGACCTCGATTTAACGTAAACCTACATTTAATGGAAGAAATTTCCAGTCCCAAAAATTATTCCATAAGAGCAAGGCAATTTTTTTTTTTCTTTACGTCGCACCGACACAGAAAGGTCTTATGGCGACGATGGGATAGGAAAGGCCTAGGAAGTGGAAGGAAGCGGCCGTGGCCTTAATTAAGGTACAGCCCCGGCATTTGCCTGGTGTGAAAATGGGAAACCACGGAAAACCATCTTCAGGGCTGCCAACAGTGGGGCTCGAACCCACTATCTCCCGATTACTGGATACTGGCTGCACTTAAGCGACTGCAGCTATCGAGCTCGGTGCAATGCAATGTTTTATATTCAATTTAACGTAATTCATAATAGGGAAAAACCTGCATTTAGCATTAAGGAAATGTCAAAATTCTGAAATATTTCTATTTGTTTTGGTTATGGGACATTAAGAACCTGTGAAAACAACATCATAAGCTTGCTAAAGATGATTCAAGGCAAAAGAGGAATGTAGAGCGCAGAGACATAGGGCTAAAAGTGAGATGTCAGACTCATATACACATGACCACAGCCGCTGTAGCAGAAGAGAACCCCCGTTTTGGTGACAATGTTATTATAACCTTCGAAAATTCCTATATTAATCTGTGCGATATCCTTTGGTTACAGTGAGAACGCTTTTGCTGCTTCATCCGTTTTATGGGCAGATTCAGGCATGTTAGTTTTTATACATTATCAATATTCATACACACTACTCCAGCGTTTATACTGAATGTGATCGATCATCTTCCGTATTGATTCCTAGCTACGCACGAGCGAGTTGATCTTGAGCGAGTCTGTGTTCTCCTCACAACTCCGACTCGTGTAAACAAACGTTGGGATGATATGTTTTCGCAGTAAGTTCAATGCCAGCAGTGCATAACTTATTTCAGAGGTTAGGTTATACCTATACTTTCGCGTCCTGTTAAATTTCAGAAAGGCTGTTGCCATGTAAATTTATAGTGAAAATGTTATCAATATTCTACAGGGAGCTTGAAATATGTTTTCATAATTTGTGTGCGGTAAACCTAGTTTAGGTGACGCAGTTTGAAGTAAGAAAATGGAAGTGTTTGCCACAAGCCTCTGGAGTGATGCTATTACAGTTTTTAAGAATGAAACTGAGTATGCATGTTTAGACTATTGGAATTAGAAAATACATGCTAACGAGTAAGCTGCTGCTTGGAAAACATCCGCAAAAATGTTTGAACAAAGCGATTGCAGTTTCATACCGATTTTAATGTGTTTTTGTGTTAGTTTGGTATCTTTCCCAACTTTTATGGAAAATCATGTATAACGTTATAAGAACAACCGTAAACCGAACCGGTTTTGCATTCACTGACAAAGATCTGTCAAAATGAAGCTCAAACCGTAACTACAGTACAGTGTGTAGGGTAGAGATCTCCTTGTTTTATTGCTATCACTGTGTAAATAATGTATGATGGTACATTTTATGTTAATACAGGCAAAGATCTCTGGAAAAGGTGTGCTTTCTACTGAAACATTGATTTAAGGTAAAACCCTGTTTAAGGTCAAAAAAATCAGGTCCCTGTAAAAACATTAAGTAGGGGTTCTACTGTAGATGATATAAGTGAAGTACATTGGCATGAAGAGCAGGAGTTTTGGCAGAATTATCAACACAAAATTAGACAGGAAAATGCAGGAGTTGGTTAATAATGAATAAGAAAATAGGGCAGCGGGTAAGCTGCTATGACCAGCAGAGTGAACAGATTATTGTTATCAAAGGGTAGAGAAAGGTCCCTTTGATAGTGATGTCGCGGTCCCCTTTACTATGAGTATTGTAATAAACAATATATAAATTGTGATATAGTTTCTAGTAGTTGTAGTAAAGCAGACCAATTCAAAACAACACTGCAACTAATGTGGAAGCGAATCTCACAAATCAATCCAAGGTCTAATGTGCCCGGGGGTAAGATGGAACAAGCAGAGCACAGGGAAGCGTAAAGTACTCGAATATTTACACAGTTTGAAGGCCGTGTTTAAGTCGCCACAGATTCCAATACATTAACAAAGCAACGTGCAAGGAGTATTTTGGGCCATAACCCTAGAGGAAATCCGCAGTAGGTACATGTAAGATAATAAAGACGAAGGGATCATGTGAGAAAGAACTCGCCAAATAACAAATATATTGAACAATATCAAAGGTAATGACAGATATTTCCACAGGAACAGATAAAATGTATCATTTTCGGGTATATACAAGTATGAGTTGTGTGCAAATCACACAAGTTATTATTATTATCGCAGGTGCATACAGATACTGGAAAAAAGGAGAATACACTACTTATTATAGTTGTCTTTGGTATGCATGCCTAAAATTTTTATAGACATCTAGCATTGGTAAATAGAAACACGAAAACAAGGGAATAAATATAAGTTACAATTGCTTTGAGTAGTCTATATACAAGGACACAATGAAAGAGGAATTACACTCGTTATTACGCTCATCTTTAGTAAGCACAGGTACAAAAGGAGAATCATGCGAGTTATTATTATTATTATTATTATTATTATTATTATTATTATTATTATTATTATTATTACATTTGAGATTCAAAACGGAGACTTTGACAAGAATTGTGACCCTCAAAAAACAACAAGTTTTGAAACGAACATCCCCAAGGCTAGTGAACGAGCAAGTATAAATGACATCTGATCCCCCAAAGCTCTAACACGCTTACTTGAAAGGGGCAATGTTCAAAAGGTAAACATTAAAATTACAATCGAATAGGCAGACCACAACGTTTCCACAATCACTTCCTCAAAATGATTAAATCTAACTGATAAGAAATCGGAAAAGGAGGGAGGAAAGGAGGTAAAAAAGGGAAGGAGCAAGAAAGAAAAGTAAGTAAATGAGAACGATGGGATGGGATGTCCTGGGAAGATCAGGCTGCCGAGTCCCCAGCTCAAGATGACGGAAAGCAATGTTCATTACACCACCGGAGAAGTTTACAAGTTACTATTTGTTGCAAGTCCAGCACTCCTCTCCACATTCCAAATAATAAAGTCCAAATGCAAGATATTAGTACATCACAGCTACGTCGAGTCCTGAAGGGACTAGAGTTCAAAGTTTCAGCAGTAGCAAAGCCAATGCAGGGGAAAAAAGGGGCAGTTATGAAAACATGATAGCAATAATAAGTATCTGCTCACCCAGTCAGTAGAGAAGAACGAAGTGAAGTTAAAATCCACACGGTCCAGCCGTGTACACTACTACAACTCCCACTGCCTATTTCAGTGTCCGAAATCACAGTTGATCGCCGAACGAGGGAAAGCGGCGAGTATATATACACGGCAGGGAGCAGAATCTAGAAATTACTGGGGCAGATGACGTTAGGGTGGATGCGCAGAGAGGGGCAACGGCCCAAGCAGTAGTAAGACAGACAAGCAAGCAGACAGTTCGTAGAGTCGCGCAGTATAAGTTCTCAACTCATGAGTCAAACGTTACCCAATTGCAACAGTCAAGTTTTAGGGAGGAAGGAGGTCTGAGATTGCTCTTGGTAAACTGTCAGAGTGTAGTAAATAAACAATTAAAATTCGGTACATTGATGGAATCTTATGAGACGGATGTGGTGATAGGAGTGGAATCGTGGTTGAGAGAAGGGGTGGGTAATGCAGAAGTATTTCCAGAAGGGTATACAGTCTATCGTAGAGACCGAGGAGATAAAAAGGGAGGAGGGGTATTTATTCTGGTGAAGGAAACTTATTGTTCGCATGAATGGTTTACTGATGAAAGGGATGAAATATTAGGGATAAAATTAGTTTGTGATAATATGAAGGAGGTGGGAATTATAGGAACATATAGGCCTGGAAGAGAGGAAAGAGACATGGAAATATTTGAGAAAATAATAGATTATACTCATAAAAACAATAATGATACGGTAATAATTGGAGGAGATCTAAACTTGCCTGAAGTTGAATGGAATGGAGCTGCAAGTGAAGCCCATGAACAGAAACTGGCAAATAAGTTAATTTGGGAGGGAGGATTTACACAAGTAGTACAAGAACCAACTCGTCTCAATAACTTGCTAGATGTATTCTTGGTTAAACCATGGGAAATTGTTGATAAAACTGAGGTAATTGAAGGAATAGGTGACCATAAGGCTGTAATAATGGATGTAGGACTTCTACCAAAAATGCTTAATAAGAGGGTCACAAAAGACAAGAAATTATACAGAAAAACTAAAGTCGATGAATTTGGGACTTACCTTAAATCACAATTCAGTTGTTGGATAAGTGAAGGGAATAATGTGGATACACTTTGGGCTAAATTTAAAGGAATCATTTGGGAAGGAGAGAAGAGATTTGTACCTGTTAAGAAGGGTAAAATGACCTCAGACCCTGTTTATTACACAAGGGAAATAAGAAAATTAAAAAGAAAATGTAGAATAGTAAACAGGAAAATCAAAGAAGGTAGGGAGAGTAGAGAAAGTAGAAAACAGCTAATGAGGGAACTGAATAGAGTGAAAAAGGAAGCAAAAGAGAATTATATGAATGGCATTCTTCAAGAGGGTAATGACCACAAAGGGAAATGGAAAAAGCTGTATTCATATATTAGGAATCAAAAAGGAAAAGGAATCCAAATTCCTACAATGGTGGGAGAAGGGAGTGAACACTATTTAACAGATACTGAGAAAGCAAACCTCTTTAGTAGGGAATTCCGAGATTCAGTAGAAGATTGTCAGGACTTGGAAACCGTAACAGAAGATAGAGAGGGAGAGACACAGAGGGAAACAAGAAGCTTCTCATTCACAAATGAAGATATTTTCAGAGAAATTCAACTGCTTCAGCAAGGAAAAGCAGTAGGAAGTGATCAAATTACTGGGGAGGTATTAAAGACAATGGGGTGGTATATAGTGCCTTATTTAAAATTTCTCTTTGACTATGTCATAAATAATAGTGTGATACCAAAGGAATGGAAGGAATCTATAATAATACCAATTTATAAAGGAAAGGGTGATAAAAGGAAACCAGAGAACTACAGACCAATCAGCCTGACCAGTATAGTTTGTAAAATACTGGAGAGTTTAATAGCAAAGTACATCAGAGGGATATGTGATGATAAAAATTGGTTCATGAGGAGCCAGTATGGATTTAGAAAGAAATTTTCTTGCGAGGCACAACTGGTGGGATTTCAGCAGGACATATCAGATCAGTTAGATTCAGGAGGCCAGTTAGATTGCATAGCCATAGATCTTTCCAAAGCCTTTGATAGAGTGGAACATGGAATATTATTAAAGAAATTGGAGGGAATAGGATTGGATGTAAGGGTTATACGTTGGATAAGAACATTTCTAAATTCAAGGGTTCAGAAAGTCAAAGTAGGAAATAATATATCACAGGAAGAGAAAGTCTGGAAGGGAATTGCACAGGGTAGTATAATCGGTCCATTACTTTTCTTAATATACGCAAATGATTTAGGGAACAATATAACATCGAAAATAAGATTGTATGCAGATGATATAATTGTTTATAGGGAAATAAATAACATTGAGGATTGTTCAGAATTACAAAGGGACCTTGACAGTATCCAAGAATGGGTTGAAGAAAATAATATGAAGATTAATGGAGGCAAATCAACTGTTACAACATTTACAAACAGGAGCTTTAAAACTGAATTTGAATATACTTTGGATGAGGTAGTTATCCCAAAAGATGGCAAGTGCAAATACTTAGGTGTGAGATTTGAAAGTAATTTGCACTGGAAGGGTCATGTTGATGACATTGTTGGGAAAGCATACAGATCATTACATGTCATAATGAGACTACTTAAAGGATGCAACAAAGAATTAAAAGAAAAAAGTTACTTAAGTATGGTTCGTCCATTATTGGAATATGCAAACAGTGTTTGGGATCCTCACCAAGAATACCTAATAAAAGAACTAGATGGTGTGCAGAGGAAAGCAGCAAGGTTTGTAACAGGGGATTTCAGGAGAAAGAGTAGTGTATCAGAAATGTTAAAGGAACTTGGGTGGGAAACTTTAAGTAAGAGAAGGGAGAAAACTAGCCTTATAGGATTATATAGAGCCTATACAGGAGAAGAAGCATGGGGAGATATCCGTGAGAGGCTTCGGTTGGAAAATAATTATATTGGTAGAACTGACCACAAGTACAAAATTAGAAGGAATTTTAGCAGAAGCGATTGGGGTAAATTTTCTTTCATTGGGAAGGGCGTGAAGGAGTGGAACAGTTTACCAGGGGTAGTGTTTGATCCTTTTCCAAAATCTGTACAGATATTCAAGAAGAGAATAAACAACAACAGAGATAATAAATTAAATGTTAGAGGGCATTCGACCAGTGCAGGATATTGTAAATAATAACTGTGTGTGATTAAATTAATTCCATCCCCTGGTCTAAGGAGTTTGGACAGCCCAAGTAGGGGACTGCCTGTAGGGGTGAAGTACAGTGGGGACTTCGAGGGCCCTGGGACCGCTACGGTAGCTGTGAAGGCCCTTCAGGAACTCTGAAAAGTGGTGGCAAAAGGGGCTCTGGTTAAGACGCAGCAGGTCGTTATGCTACTTAGGTTCCAAAATGGGTAAAATATAAATATGTAAATAAATTCAGTGTTAATTTTAATCTTATACCAGTTGTATAGTATTATTAGAAGTGATTTCACATACCGTACTGTATATGAGTTGACTATGTTTGTAAGATATTATAAGTAGAATTTTGTAAACAATATCAATTTATTAAGGATGATGTGTGTGTTTAATAGAAAAAATTATTAGCGTAAATTGTATAATATTGTATTCTAGGAAAATTTTCTTCGTCTCCTGTTAATTTAAAATTTAGTGCTTGACAATAATGTATTTTAGTGTACCATTTGCCACCGAGGTAGACACCTCATTAGTAAATAAAGAGATTTTGATTTGATTTGATTTGATAACGTGCACCAAATCGAAGCGGTGAAATCACATAAGGTAAGAGAAAAGAGCTCGTAACAGTAATCAGTTGTCAGTATGGACCATAATGAAATTCATACCTTAAGAACAGATTATTGTTCTCTACATAGACACCAAGTCAATGCCCACCACAATAGTGCAGATCTATATGCTTACTAGGTCAGCAGATGATGTGATGTAAAGAAATAGAAGATTTAATACAGTATGTAGAAGGAGATTGGACTCTAATTGTGATGGGCGACTGGAATGCAGTGGTAGGCCAAGGAAGAGAAGTTAATGAAGTAGAAGAATTTGGGCTGGGACAAAGGAATGAAAGAAGAAGTCGGCTGGTAGAATTCTGCACCGATCATAATTTAATCCTTGTTAATTCTTGGTTCAAACATCACAAACAACGGCTATGTACGTGAACGAGACCTGCAGACACTGGAAGGTATCAAATAGACTTCAGTATGATTAGGCAAAGATTCAGAAACCTAAAAACTAAGTGTATGTATATTAAGCGCTCAGATAGAAAGCCACTTCTAGGTAAAGAAGACTAGTCAGAAAAATGGCAGTAAGATATTCAACATTTGTACCAAGTTAAAGAAGTCATAAACGATTCTGGAATAAGAAGAGGATGTTGATACTGATGAAATGGGAGACCCAGTTTTGAGAACAGAAATTGACAGAACTTTGAGAGAACTAAATAAGAACAAAGTGTCTGGAGTTAATTCCATAACCCTTAGAATTACTCACAGCCGTAGGAGCAACCGGCATGGTGAGGTTATTTCATTTAGTGTGTAAGATGTATTATACAGAATGTTGTTATACCTGTTCCCAAGAAAATAAGTGCTGACAAGTGTGAAAACTACCACACCAATTTAACATGTATTATTTACAGAAGAATGGAAAGACAAGTTGAAGCTGAGTTGGGAGATGATCAGTTTGGCTTTAGAAGAAATGTTGAAACACGTGAAGCAATCCTGACTTTACAGCTGATCTTAGAGGATTGAATTAAGCAGGATAAGCCCGTGTATATAGCATTCATAGATCTAGAAGAGGCATTCTATAATGTTGATTGGACCGCACTCTTTGAGATTCTGACGGTGATTGGCATTAAATATCGAGAAAGAAGAATTTTCTACAGCAGTCTGTACAAAAAGCAGTCTGCAGTGACAAGAATTAAGGACTATACCTACAAAAGAAGTAGCCATTCATAAAGGATTGAGGCAAGGCTGCAGTTTGTCCCATCTCCTTCTCAGTGATCATATTGAGCAGGTTATGAAGACAAGTTTGGAAAGGAAATCACAACCCAACGTGAGGGAATCAAAACTGTGAGATTTTCCAGTTATATTGTCATTGGGCAGTTAAAAAGATGAAGATGGGAGAAAGGTGTGGGAATACGAAAGTAGCCTTAGAAATTATCAAGCGTGCAGGACCAGTGGGACTCCAGTGGACTTACAGAATACTCAAGTGTGTATAGAGAGAGAAAAAATTACCTGAGGATTGGGAAGAGGGGGTTATAGTACCAATATGCAAGAAAGGAGATAAGAAGATCTGCAGTAACTACTGAGGAATCACCATCGACTCCCATGTTGCCAAAATATTGGAAAGGATATTGGAAAGAAGAATTAAAGAAAAGGTGGAGAGTCGGTTACAAGAGGAACAATTTGGATACAGAAGTGGAAGGTCAACAGTAGAATCCATTTTCATTGTGAGACAGGTCATGAAAAAGAGCTGGGAATGTGAGAAGGATATAGTAATGACTTTTATAGACTTAGAAAAGGCATACGATAGCATCCCCATGACAAATATTTGGGAAAGCCTGACATGCAGGGGCATTGGCAAGGAACTAATAACATTGATAAAAGCAATATATGATAACTGTTACAGCTGTGTGAAGACAACAGTGGGTAAAACAGAATGGTTTGAGATTGACAATAGGATAAAAAGAAAGTGTGTTGTCACCTTTACTATTCATAACGGTAATGAATGACATTGTAAAGGCAGCAAGGATGGATTATAGAGGGGGGAAAAATGAGTGTAAGGATGTTTGTGGATAAGGAGGAAATACAACAGCCGAATGTACTGAATAGAAAGATTGAACAAGGAGGATTGATGATCAGCATGGAGAAGAGCAAGACAGTGGTAATGTGTAGAGGATGTAAAAAAGGAAAAGGAGCTATCAAAATTGGAGACAAGGAACTGTAAATACTAGAACACTTCAAATACTTGGGAAGTGAACTGACAGAAAATGGAAGACTGGATATGAAAATTAGTAGAAGGATACAACACCAGATACAGAGATTAATGTGGAATACAGATGTAGCATTGAAAGTTAAAGAAGTAATGTACAAAAGATATTACTTACCTATAATGACATATGCAGTAGAAACCTGGACATTGACTCAGAGAGATGAGAGTAGAGTACAAGCAGCTGAAATGAAATTCCTGAGGTGTATGGTACAGAAAACAAGGAGGGATAGAGTGAGAAATAAGGACATACAAAAAGGGCTAAATGTGCAAAAACTAAATGACAAACTAGAACAGAAGGTGGTTTGGATATGTCAAGCAAATAAAAGCAGAAAGACTGTCAAGATAAGCACTGGAAGGACAGATGACAGGGAAGAGGGGATGAGGAAGATGAAGATTACGATGAATGGACTTTGTGAAGAGCAGTATAGAACAACGGAACCTGGACTGGAACATAGTATTGGATGAAGAGTGTTGGAGAGACAGGACAAAGTTGAGACAAACCATGTTTGCAGTGCACACAATCCCCCTCCCGTGTCAGCTGGAAAAGGGGAAATTATTATGATGGTTAATTTGGGAAATCAAGAAGAACTTGATGCAGTGAACTAGAAAATTGAGAAGTACAGTATGAAAATCAGCACAGTGGAAAGGAAGACATTGGTGATATGAAGAGGAGAAAGACAGGGAAAAGCATTGCAAAAATAGGTGGTCAAAACCTTGAAATTATTGGCAGTTTCAAATACCTAAGGAGTGAATTAATGCAGAATATAAGGGTGGACATGGAGATTAGCAATAGGGTGCAATAGGACATTGTATTCTACCAGAGTGTAAGAAACTTTGTCTGGAATAAGGAAGTACCAAGGAGGTGTAAAGAGATATTGTACAAAATGTATTATGCGTCCATATTGACTTACACAGTTGAGACCTGGACAGGGGCAAGTAGGAAGGAGAGTAGAATTCAGTCCAGCAAAATGAAATATCCAAGAAGTAAGGTACGAAAGACAAGGAAATACAGATTGAGAAACTAAGATATGAGAAAGGAGGTCGAGATGGATGATCTAAATGAGAGAATCTATGGGAGTAAACTAAAATGGTTTGGACATGTAAAGAGGATGGAGGAGGAAAGAATACCAAAACAGATTATGGAGATGAAGTTTGGAGGAAAGAGAGTGAGAGGAAGATATAGAATAAGGTGGATCGATTCAGTAAAGGTGAATGGAAGGAGAAGGAACCTGGACTGGGACAAAATGATGGAAGAGGAATGGTGGAAGGAGAGAGGAAGGTGGAGAAGTGTCATAAATGCCCCAAAGCGGCAGGAACTGGACAACAGGAAAGGAGGATGATGATGATTGTCATTTGACCTGAGTCTGCAGAAGATCTGGAAAAATTGGTGAATGATATGCATACAGTGTTCGAGAAGAAGTATTAGATGAAAATAAATATGTCCAAAACAAAAGTAATGAAGTGCAATCAAATTAAGTTAGTGATGTAGGATATATTAGATTAGTAAATTAAGTCTTAAAGGAAGTAGATGAATATTATCATTTAGACTTTCACGGCCCGTGTAACTATTCATGAAGTATTGAGCCATACCCTGACGGCCCATAAGAGACAATCAGACGTATATTTGCCATATTAAATAATTATATTGAGGTCGATTTCAGTCAGGCATTGGAAAAGTAGCAGATTACAGAACAGTTGAGACCGGAAGCCCATGGAGACGTAAAGCCGCTGTAAGTTGCGCGATGCTTGCTTGCAACCGTGGGAAATGTTCAGCTTTACCAGGAGTTGGCACATCTCGTCACATGTAGAATTCGTTGGCCACGAGGAGTGTTCAGCCAATTAGGAAGCGAGGGTGTGGCTAATATGAATTCTGGACTGCACAGAATTAAAATCCCAGCTTGACCAACATGGATATCTGTGTGAAGAGTACATCGATATAGAGAAGTCAGTTCTGTTAGTTGATGGTTTTCCACAGGTCTGAGAGTGAGAA
The DNA here is from genome assembly GCF_040414725.1 of Anabrus simplex. Classification (NCBI taxonomy): domain Eukaryota; kingdom Metazoa; phylum Arthropoda; class Insecta; order Orthoptera; family Tettigoniidae; genus Anabrus; species Anabrus simplex. The sequence continues at coordinate 352,451,948 of NC_090268.1, read as the reverse complement.
ATAATAAGGAATACGTTATAGCAATTATCTGAGTTGTTATTAATTCATTAGGAGAGTGTCTAATGTTAATTTTAATAAATATCAAAGTCATGTGGGTAACACGCACGCTGATTGGTTGAATATTTGAACATACGGGAATCCCCTAGCTACAACGGCGTTGGCTATGTTACTTAAGCATCCCACTCATTGGGAGCATCCTTCTTATTGTGTGAGTTGCCATGATGTGAACATCGTTCCATACCTCTCTTTTGTCTGTGCGCAAATGCTGCCACGTGGACAGAAATCTAACAGTGTAAGGTCTTATCGACCAAAAACAGTGCATTTAATTGTGAAGAGTGCTAAGTAAACTGGATGCAGTGATAAATTGCCAATTGCGCTATGTCGCAAATTCTTATTCTAAAGTAATAGCCGGTAATGTTAGCCGCAGACTGGTGATTGAGTTAGAGACGCTCATCTGCATTGTACTTTCGGGTCGGTTGTGTATCGCGAAGGACTTTTGTATCGAACCGCAAGCCGCTCTAAATGACTGTATTTAAACCCTAAACAACATTTTGTATAGGGAATCTTATGTGTGTTTGTACTGTTATATTAATGTTGGCATAAACCACAGCTGACAGAGGGTTTATTCGGCACGTGCACGGAGAGCGGTGAAGAGGTACTTACTAGAAGTCTTGTGTGTTGCAATGTACAGGAACTAACATCAAGAAGATGGCACCACCTTTAGAAGAAAGAAGATTGCTTCCATGTGTTGAAAACATGTTGAAGATGGAGTAAAACACCACCATAGCAGGGATGTGAACTGCTACCAATGTCCAGGGATTTGCCAATATAAGACGCATGGTTTAATTAAATGGTATGTTATATGAATTACGATTAATACTATTGAGGCTTAGTGTAGGGATTTTCTTTAATGTAATTTTTGCCGGACGGCATGTGTTCATTTTACGTTTGTGATGCTGTAAATATGGATAGGAGGGGATCGCATGATTTCTCTATATTTCTTTTACTTTCCGATTATTTAGATGGGATATTGCAGGAGATGTTAGGATTTATTTTGCTTTTATTGGTGTCAAGTATGCATGTTACCTATCTTAAGGTTATTCCTATGGTTTTGTATATTAGAGACTAGCTGATGTACCCGTGCTTCGCTACGGGATTCTCAGAAAGACTGACTTTGTGGCTTTCCTAACTGAATTCAACATAGGTCATTACAAAAATGTCAGTAGGAATGTAGCGATTGAAAGCAATGTTATCATATAAAATACTCGATCAAATGAAAAACCGCACACTTTCTCACTTTCAAAGAACAGTACTACGGTGCCGATCTAACAGTCCAAAGTTCCAGAGCTGGAACAACCAGGTAGCAGACTGCCATGAACACTCCTCTGTCATTATTCCATTAAATATGCACACTACTCATTCCAATCAGTGCCTCAGAGTAGGGATTGAATAGCTCGAATGCTATGATGAACCAGTGTGTTACGTACCTGCAGTAGCAGAAAATGTATGAACCAGAGGAGTGGCATGCTAAAGAAGAAAGTTTTCCAACGCCCTAGCTATTTCCCGCCAATGTTCAGTCAGGCTGTTATACTCGGTACGCAGTATTAATCCCATCTATCCGAGTTGAGCGGCACAAAGAACATCACAACAAACAATGGTCAATGTAAAGTTATTGTTGATCAGTGTTATGCACTTTGGATATTGTAGGCCTTCTGAAATACCACTCTTATCATAGTCGGTACAATAAAACTGAATGAAACATAAATGATAGGAAATTGTATTGTCTATAACTTTTGTTATGTAGTACCGTACTTTTCGATAGCACCAATAACATAGGTACCGGTAGTTAAAAATTAAATTTCAGGCGCCTTCCCCTAAACTACCATTTCATCTCGGGAAAATAAAATTATTTACAGCTTAGACTGTAGTTTCTTATTCCCCGACTCTATATAGCGGTTTTCATTAAATTCTGTTAGCCCATTTTATCGTGGCTGGGCGTTGATATGGACTTAGCAACAAAAATACAAATTCATTATATCTGTGTTATCAGAGCCGGTACGGTAAAAATGTATAAGACATAAATTATTGGAAATTGAATTCTATATAACTTTAGTTATATAGTATTTATCGATAGGACTGCTAATAATATAAATATTCGATAATTACATTTAAGGCCTTCCCCTAAACTACCATTTCACTCAGCGTGAATAAAATGATTTATAGCTTAGATTGTAGCGGCTCATCCCCTGACTTTACATACCGATTTTCATTAAATTCTCTTCAGCCGAGTTCTCGTGATGCGTGTACATACATACAGACAGACAGACAGACAGAAATTACAGAAAAGTAAAAAGTACATTTTCTTGTTACTATGGATATGACCCATACAGAAATACCATTCTTTTCAAATTCTGAGCAATGTACAGACAAAACTCTTATTTTATATATATAGATAGAAGGATTAGATTGCCACAATCATCCACTTTCCGAGTTACACACTTGCGGCATTGAAACTAAATTTTATTTTTCCATTTAGAAAGATTAGTGACAGATATGATGCATGACGCATGTATTTCAGGAGCTGTGACACTTGTGGAGCTGTATATGCACCGTTGACTAGAAAAGATTCTTCTAACGTGGGTTGGAAACTGTTATGCACAATGATTTGAGAGAGAATCGATGGTTTATAATGAGAAAGGCCGATGAGATTATAAGATACACAAGAGAATTTAATGCATGCTGAAATATGAAGTTGATTATGCAGGCAGATTGCATGTCTGATGATGTTATAAGAATTATGTGCAGCGAGAATAGGCCTGTGATTGTATCCTGAGAGATTATTGAGAGTCAGAATTGACATAAAATTAATGTCAGGCCAGTGAATATGATGTATGTGTTGAATTTAGTAGCATGCTGGCAAGAAGTACGATTGTGTATGTGAATCTTCGAGCAGTGTTGAAATACGAGCTCGCCCTACAAGTTAGCTAATCAGCCGGGGTTATATAGACAGTGTGAAGGGAGATGTTGCTTCTGTAATACAATCTTTTCGAAACAGTGACCAAGTCCTTAGAACAGTATTGAGTTTTAACATTTCTTTTCAGCCCACTGCAAAGCAGGAAATATGTGACAGATGAATGGCACTATCTGGTGCGCAAATGCAGCAGAGGAACACAATGTTGCCCATTGCTTTCCACGTGTTTATTAAAGTATATTATTTGTTTTCTCTTACAGGATGGTGTTTTGTGTAATTTCATGTTGTTTAATGGGGAACAGCCTCAGTGCTGGGTGAATGTTTGTGGTCAATCTAGTTCTTACTAGATCCTTTGGTGAACCGCGTTTCACGTCGAGTCAGTGTAGTATATAAGTATTGCCCTACCTAATCTAATGTAAATACTTGAGATATTTTAATTCTGTTGGGATTACTGCAAATATAGCATAGGGAAATGCCACTAGTATTTTTCGTAGTTCATATCATGTTCCATTGCGTCTTAATTCTCGTTTAAAGATAACTATTGCGGCAACTTCCCTGAATATAAATCCGTATTATGGTGATACTTAAAATCGTGCTACTCCATACGAACATGAACATTGGACAATACTGTGAAGTTATTTTGAAGCTCACAAATATTTTAATGTTGTTTATTTTGAACTTTCATTTTATAATTTATTTGTTTTGCGTAATTAATACTTGTGGTCCATATTCATTTCAATTTGATTTCAATGCAACTTTCATACTCGTTTTATTATTTGGATTTTTATTTTTTATAGTGTGATTCGGGGTTATTTTATGGAATAAACTCATCTTACTCCATATCAGTATTTCTCATTCGAGATAAACCTCCATTATTCCTGTCATGTAGTTATGGATAAGTGTTAAACTTCGACATTTAGACTTACACTCGACAATCAACCCACTTCTCTGCCCAACCCTGAGTTAGTCGGATGTTTAATCAGGAAATGGAGGCATCGTCCTAGAGGGTTATTACCCATGGGTACGGTACAGTATATTTTTGGGCTTATGCCGTGTAATATATTATAAACACACTCTACGCGTTTCAAAAGTAACCTTGCCTTTTTTCATCAGGAGACAACAGAGAAATGAAACGACGCATTAAAGGTTGCTAAGAGAAAGCAACAAGGAACTTAAAATGGTGCTCTAAGATGTAAAAGTGGATGCCATTTTGGCTCCATGCTAGGGACAGCTAATGGTAACAGCAAAGCATCATTCTCTAATGGTTCTCATAATAGGTAGCCATGATTCACTGAGGTTGTAGCCTGTATCGCAGTTGAAATTATCTGGGTGTTCACGTATTTCAACTGCCTCCCTGATAATTCGTGGGCGATATTGCTTTATACGAGCAAGAACATCCACTTCTTAGAACAGGACATCATGACCAGGTGTTAAGGCATGATCAGCAACAGCTGATTTATCAGGTTGGTTGAGTCTGATACATCTGGTATGTTCTTTGATGCGAGTACATACTGTTCTCGAAGTTTGCCCAGTATAAACTTGCCACAAGTACAGGGAACTCTGTAGATACTAGGTTGTTGCAATTTAGGCAAACTATCCTTAGTTGGTTGCAGGAGTTGCCTAATCTTAATTGATGTTCCAAAAACAGTTTGTACATGTTACTTACGTAAGATTTTAACAATACGATCCGTCGTGTTATGTATGTAAGGTAGGTAAGCAGTTCCTTTTAACGACTGATTATGCATCGATTTCAGAACCGTTGAGATCAAAGCTCTGCTGTAACCGTTGCTTTCAAAGGTGGTTCTCAAGGTGTTAATTTACTCTTGTAGAGCTGGCACTTCACAAATTCTCCTGGCCCTGGTAGTCAGAGTTTTAAGGATACCATGTTTCTGGGCAGGATGATAGTGAGAATCTGCGTGAAGATATCTATTGGTGTGGGTGTAGGCTTACGATAAACGCTGTGTCCTAAAGATCTAAAAATGGTATTTTGCCATCAGATTCCATTTCCATGGTGAAAAAAAATGGAAGGGTGCTGGCGATTAAGGTGATCCAGAAAGCGATCAAGATTGTCTTCACCTTCCGTCCATACGATGAACGTATCATCCACATATCGCCACCAGATCTTCGGTTTGCTAGGTGCCGACGACAGAGCTTTCTCTTCGAAGTTTTCATTGAAGAAATTAGCCACAACAGGAGAGGGAGGACTTCCCATGGCCATACCATTTGTCTGTTCATAATACTTACCATTCCATAGAAAGTAGGAGGAGGTCATACAGTGATAGAAAAGCCTTGTGATCTCTTCAGTAAAAATATAATTAATGAGAGACATGACACCATCAACAGGTACTCTTGTAAACAGACACACCACATCGAGACTCACCAAGATTTCACCTGGATGAAGTGATATAGCTTTTATTCTCAATGAAGTGTGTTGAATCATTAATATAGGAAGGCTTGTTACCCAGGAGTGGTTGAAGTAGACTACCTAAATATTTAGAAAGGGCATATGTCGGGGAACCAATCGTACTAACAATAGGCCTAAGAGGAACACCTTCCTTATGTATTTTGGGAAGCCCATACAGTCTCAGAGGAATAACATCCCCTGGAAGGAGACCCCTCCTTTGTTGTCGGCACTTTGCAAACCGAAGATCGGGTGGCAATATGTGGATGATACGTTCATCATATAGACAGAAGGTGAAGATTATCTTGGTCACTTTTTGGATCACCTTAATCGCCAGCACCCTTCCATTTGTTTCACCATGGAAGGAGACTCCTCCTTCCAGGGGATGCTATTCCTCTGAGACTGTATGGGCCTCCCAAAATGCGGTATGCGCCAAAATATACAGTACTTATTTCTGTGCAGTGCGCATGCGCACACCTGAGTGTCTGTGTGTTGTTACATCGCCGTGATGAATTGTTAGTTGTGTAAAGAACGTTGTGCTCTGTGATTGGAAGTGACAATGGGTCTCGCGACGGGGGAAAAAGTGTTTATGGTGGAGTATTATTTTCTCTCATACGGAAACGGTTATCAAGGTTAGTGGCAGAACAATATTGTGAACACTTCAATAAGCCAGCACCTAGCAACACAGTTATGCTATCTATTGTTAAAACATTTTGTCGTACGGGTAGTATATTGTTTCAACGCAAGGGAAGGTCTGGTAGGCCAGTAACTGTGTCCACAAATGAAAATCATGGACCTGTCCTCAATCAGGTGTTGCAGTCTCCAAAGCGAAGAGATCAAACGGCTTTTCTATCACTGCATGACCTCCTCCTACTTTCTATGGAATGGTAAATATTATGAACAGACAGATGGTGTGGCCATGGGAAGTCCTCTCTCTCCTTTTGTGGCTACTTTCTTCATGGAAAACTTTGAAGAGAAAGCTTTGTTGTCGGCACCTAGCAAACCGAAGATCTCGTGGCGATATGTGGATGATACGTTCATCGTATGGACGGAAAGTGAAAAGAATCTTGGTCGCTTTCTGGATCACCTTATTTGCCAGCACCCTTCCATTTGTTTCACCATGGAAATGGAATCTGACGGCAAAATACCATTTTTAGATGTTCTCGTCACCAAGAAAAAGGATGGATCTTTAGGACACAGTGTTTATCATAAGCCTGCATACACCAATAGATATCTCCATGCAGATTCTCACCATCATCCTGCCCAGAAACAGGGTATCCTTAAAACTCTGACTGCCCGGGCCAGGAGGATTGTGCCAGCTCTACAAGAGTAAATTAACACCTGATTACAGCAGAGCTTTGATCTCAAAGGTTCTGAAATCAACACATAATCGGTCATCTGTTAAAGAGAAAGATGTAAAAGGAACTGCTCACCTACCTTACATACATAACACGACGGATCGTATTGCTAAAATTTTACGTAAGTACCATGTACGAACTGTTTTTGGAACATCAGTTAAGATTAGGCAACTCCTGCGACCAACTAAGGATAGTTTGCCTAAATTGCAACAACCTGGTATCTACAGAGTTCCCTGTACATGTGGCAAGGTTTATATTGGGCAAACTTCGAGAACGGTATGTACTCGCATCAAAGAACATACCAGATGTATCAGAGGCAACCAACCTGATAAATCATCTGTTGCTGATCATACCTTAACACCTGGTCATGATGTCTTGTTCCAACAAGTGGATGTTCTTGCTCGTATAAAGCAATATAGCCCACGAATTATCAGGGAGGTGGTTGAAATACGTAAACACCCAGATAATTTCAACTGCGATACAGGCTACAACCTCAGTGAATCATGGCTACCTATTATCAGATCCATTAAGGAATGATGCTTTGCTGTTGCCATTCGCTGTCCCTAGCATAGAGCTAAAATGGCATCCCCTTTTACATCTTAGGGCACCATTTTAAGTTCCTTGTTGCTTTCTCTTAGCAACCTTTAAGGTGGCGTTTCATCTCTCTGTTGTCTCCTGATGAAGAAAGGCAAGGTTCCTTTTGAAACGCGTAGAGTGTGTTTATAGTTAATTACATGGCATAAGCCAAAAATATACTTCATCTATAGATGAATTTTGTTACTTGGGTCTTAGATTAGAGTAGATGTAGGATTTAATAGTTACATAGAAATGAAAAGTTTAGCACAGAATAGGATGGCATGGAGAGCTGCATTAAACCAGTCTTATGGACTGATGACCTAAACAGTAGCAGATAGAAAACCAACGTTGCCAGATTCTGATATTTAATTTGAGCATCAATAGATACTGCATGCTGTATTTTTTAAATTCAGTCTGTGGTCTTTTGAAAGTAGTAAAATACAGTATAAGAAAAGGGCAGTTCAAGTGTGATCAGTCGTTGGGGAGAGGGTTGGAGGAGTAAAAAATACATTGTTCTCATGAAGTTATAAATCGGTTCTTTAAAAAATTGATCAGTACAAGGGATGTTCTCTTAATACAAGTGGTCTTTCGGACAGGTTTTACTGTATATGAAGAAATAATTAAATTGAAAATTAAATTAAACCTATTAACGTGTAGGTAGTTGAAGGTACTTCTATCTTGTGGATACAATATGCGTGTGTGATTTAAAAAGAAAACAATTTCCGTCTTCAAAGTTTGTTTTTTATCTTCACAGATTGCCGCATATGACATTGATGGGACAATCATCACAACAAAATCAGGACGTGTGTTTCCATTGGATGCTAATGACTGGAAAATTGCTTTCAGTGAGGTTCCAAAAAAATTGAAAAAACTTGTGAATAAAGACTACAAAATTGTATTTTTCACCAATCAGTTTGGAATTGGAAAGGGCAAAGTGAAGGTTTCTGACTATAAACACAAAGTGAAAGAGATTATTGCTATCCTAGATGTTCCTGTGCAAGTATTTGTATCTACAGGTGAGGGAATGTACAGAAAACCACTTCCAGGAATGTGGAGAGAACTAATACAAGAGGTAAGTTCTTTTAATAGTATGTAACCACCCGTGTAATAAAAAATTCATACTAGCTTCTTGTGACTATAATTTGCCAATATTTTAATATTTCACTTTACTCTGAAATTTGCTTAGAATATTTGACAAGGCCTTGTGTCCTAGTTCAGGAAAGTGACATATTGTAAATTTTTGGGTTTATTGGCTGGATACAAGCAATGAGATATCTCAGCAATTAAACCAGTTTCAAGACCACTTTGTATCAGCCAGGCCTATTGTTTCTCTACAAGATCTATACCAGGGGTGCTCACTATTATAAAGTGTTTTTTTTGCTAGTAGTTTAACGTCACACTAACACATCGAAGGCTTTTGGTGCCGCAAGGATAGGAAAGGGGTAGGATTGGGAAGGTAAGCGCCCCAGCATTTGCCTGGCGTGAAGATGAGAAATCATGAAAATTCATCCTTATGGCTGCCAACGGTGGGATTTGAACCCACCATCTTCCAAATTCATGCTCATAGCTATGCAACCTTAACCACATGGCCAATTTGCTCTGTCCCATGTGAAGTCTGAGGGCTTGTATTTTATAAAAGTTCTGATAGAGGGTTGCAGTGTCTTATCCGCCAAACCCCCATACATAATACACCTTACTAATTAATGATTCGTTAAAGTGGCCCATAATGATTTATTTTTAATAATAAATGGAATTTACATAAATGCCATACTAATTAATTATTTGACAGTGACATAAAAATTTACATTCTCTTCAAATTTTCAGACTGTTGAGAAGCTTCAAATTTTCACAGACTATGAGAAGCTTAGCACTGTTTATCAGTATAAACTTGCACTGTCCAGCTCCATGGCTAAATGGTTAGCATGCTGACCTTTGGATACAGGGGTCCCGAGTTCGATTCCCGGCAGGGTCGGGAATTTTAACCATCACTGATTAATTTCGCTGGCATGGGGGCTGGGTGTATGTGTCGACTTCATCATCATTTCATCCCCATCACGACGCGCAGGTCGCCTACGGGAGTCAAATCAAAAGACCTGCAACTAGCAAGCTGAACTTGTCCTTGGACACTCCTAGCACTAAAAGCCATACGCCATTTTTTTTTTTCCATCTTGCACTTTTGGGTTGAAGCATGGCTGACATCATACAGGCCACAGTGTATGATATGTGGCAGCACAACACTGGGGGCCGGTTGTAGATAGTGGAATTCATTGTTCAGGAAGAAATTGTGTTCATCTAATCTATTTAAGGAATACTTACATTTCCGTTTCAGTGATGCTTTTTTCTGGACATGATGTGTACACCGATATGAGGATTTAACATACAGTAAAACATCAGTAGTGCATTCCTCATTAACACGTTTCCCCGCTTAGCATGCCATAAATTTGAAGTCCCAATTCTCATCGTATTGAATCTATATGAAAAATATCTCACTTATCACGTCACGAATTTTTGCTATTACCGCTTAGTACTATCACATTTTTCCTAGCCCTGAAAATGTTATTTGTCATCCCTTGTGGAAGGAATATGATTTCTTATTCGGGTAATAGCCCTCGTCGGAGTTGGGAGATAACTGGAAAAGGCCTTGAATTCTTGAACTTCACAGGATAAGTTGGACCTTCGAGGAGCAAGCCATTAGCCTCAGAAATGATCGAATTTGCTTGCCGGATAGCAGTGAAACTGCGGAATAACACAATGAGCCTGTTTGATGGTTGTATTTTGCATTCCATTCAGAAGTTAGAAATGTATTTTTAGTTTAGTTGTACAATGACGGGTAGCAAATATTTACGTGTAACTATTCTCATGTTTAGACTTGTATTGAATTTGCTTTTTTATTTTTCTATTCCACCTATTCAGTACACTTGATTTTGTGTTGTTAGAAATTCATTTTACTATAACACTACATTAAGAGGGACATGTTATGCTCGGTTTCCGAGCATCCTCAGCCTTTGTCTCTTATCTCAAGGTTGAGACCTGTCATTTGCTTATAAGTAATTTGTACTTAATTATGATTCTAAAAACGAAGTGGTAAAATACGTGAACATAGGCATTTGTAAACACAATGGACAGTTTAACAATTTAAAATGACAGTGTTAAATTTGGGATAAACATTGATCCTAATAACACTGACGTCCAAAACACAGTAATATCCTCAGAGTAATGAGATTTGGCTAAAATTCCCAAGTTCTTTGTTTTTTAAAAAAACAATTGTTAGTTGACTTATTTTATTGTATACATTAAAATTTGAGTCATAAATCCTGTTATGACTCAATAGTATCTAAAACTTAAAGTCTTAAAATGCGTGTCAAAGAGTTTGGAAATATTCTGCATCATATATTGGTTTGAGGCATGCTTCTGTAATTTATTAATTGTAAACAGTAAAATGCAACTTGTTGGTAGTTTTCTCAAACTGATCTTGATTTGATAAGCAGACTTTACATTGGAAGCAGTTTGTTTTTATGAGAGCTTGGTCAAAAGGGACATCAATTTGAAAATCTTGAAATGTTGATATATTGTCCTTTTCCGCAATCTATAAGTGATGGTGCATCTGTAACAAAGGAAATTACGTGATAATGTTGTGTGCTATTGTGCTTTCACGGTGATCGTATTGGTGTGCGTCACTTACCCTTTTGACTGCTACTATAATGCCTCGCGGTGCTTGTTACATCACGGTGACTGCTTGCTTTCGTGTTTCTACTTCTTGTGTTATACGTATGAAGAGGCTATTGTGAAAGGCGAGTAGGGGACTTAGGGGAAGAAACATAAGGGGGGGCGTTAAACGTTGGTGTATCGTGTGGAGAGGGGTCTTTATACGTTGTCAAAGCGGGAGTAGGGGAAGAAACAGTGGGTAGGGCGTTGGACCTTGGCATATTGTGTGGAGGGTAGTCTTTATGCGTTGCCAAAGTAGTAATTGTTTCTATTTTTGTGATGGGATTTTTCAGATTAAATGTCTTAAATAATTTACTATTATCTGATTTGAATGAATATAAATATTCTCAAACTCAGTCATTAACTTCCCTTTTTCAATCCTTTTGATTATATTGAGATCTCTGTCTATTGTGGTATATTGATGGCCGGTTTCTTTCATGCAGTTACTCATTGCGGAATATTTATTATGCTTTAAAGCATTAAAGTGTTCCATGGATCTGGTAAGAAAGCTGCGGCCAGTTTGGACAACATACTAAAAATTACATTGTGTGCATGATAGTCCTTATATCCTAGAACCTTGATATTTGTTATTACTGGAGTGTAGTAGGTTGTGATTAAAAATTCAGTTTTTATTGGTGTTATGTGTCTTGAAAGCTATTTGTATGTTCCGTTTTATCAATGGATTTGCTGTTTGATGGATCGCTGGACTGGTGTAAGTAAAAGTTGCGTGTTTTGATGTTTTTGTCTTTTCCGGGGTAAGATTTATGGCTAATTTGAGTTTTACTTTGTTGATGATTTGATTTACCATCTCTATTTTGTATCCATTAACTAGTGCTAGTTCTTTTATGAAATTTAGTTCCTTTGTTAAATTCGCGGGTGATAAGGGTATTTTGAAAGCTCTTTAGACCATGCTAAAAAAGGGTTGCCTGTTTGTGGGATTTCGGGTGAAGTGAATAATTTCTTATTGTTACTGAAGTATGTGTCGGCTTTCTGAATATTTGAAAATCGAATTTAGAATTTGTGTGTGTTATGTTAATGTCCAAGAAGTTTAATGAACTGTCTTTTTTCATCTTCTTTAGTGAATTTTATGTAACGACAATATTATTTTAAAAATCTAAGACTTTTTTGCTGCTATTTTTCCGGTTATCTATTATTACGAACATGTCGTCTACAAATCTTAGTGAAAGGCAGAGCCCTTCTATATTTGGTTTAATTTTTCTATGTTCCATGTTGTCCATGTAAATATCAGCCAATATCCCCGAGCTGGGATCACCCATACCCAAACACAAATGGTGTTAAATTTTGTTATTAAATGTGAAATAGTTGTTGTTTAACACAAATTTAAGTAACTTAATGAATTCATCTATCTCGAGCTTACTTAAGTTGCTCTGTTTGGAGAGGTTTGATTTAATAATTTCCACAGTTTCATTAATAGGGACATTTGAATACATATTAGTGATGTCAAACGAGCTCATCCTATGGTGGGGTTGTGAGTTGAACTTCCTTAGTTTTTCGCAGAATTCTATTGAAATTTTAATTGAAGAAGTATTGTAAAACTTAATGTTCTTTAAGGAATTGATGTATAAATTTTGCCGTTTTATATGTTGGGCTGTTCCTGCTGTTTGTAATTGGTCAAATGAGTGTGTTATTTTTGTGTATGTTGGGTAGTGCCTTTGCCTTAGGTATTATTGTGTTCATATTAACCATTTTATGTTGTTCTTGTTCAATTAAATAAACAAGTTGAACTTTTAAGGATTGTTTTTAGACTTCAGTGAATTCTAGGTACTGGGTCTTTATTCACTACAGTGTAAGACTTATCAGAGAAGAACTCTTCGGTTTTTTGATGTAGTTGCTCTTATTTACTAGGACTGTTGTTTTGCCTTTATCTGCCTTAGTTACAAACACATTGTTATCCCATATTTTTGTTTTTAATTCCCTTATTTGTTTCAAGGCAGCTTGGTTAGATTTGGTTTTCATTTCTTTTACTAAATTTGGGAGTTTCTTTTTTACTTCGAATTTAATATCATTTTGTATTTCTGCTGGCAATATTCCTATATTTAATTCCGATTCCGCTATTGTGGTTGTTAAATCTTCCGTTTTTTGTGGATTGGACCTATTGAATTTAGCTCCTTTATTAAGTATATTCATTTCTTTGTCAGAAAAGTTGGTATCCGATTGATTAATTGTCGCGGGGGTTTTTTTCATTATTGAAATTGGGTCTTTTTCTCTTATTTCGTGTATTAACTTTTGTTTAGTTTCTTTTAGGTGTTCTAATTTTTCAGAGTTTTTTGCTTCTTATCCAAGATGTTGGCAAGTTTTTCATTGATGTACTGTTGAATGGAACTCCATTCTATTGGGGATGTTGCTTGGGATGTACTTAAGTGTACCTTGTAAAGTTATAAGTTTAGTAAAGATTTCTTTCTATATAGCAACTTTATTTCATTGTCTGATATTTACATGGACAACATGGATAATCGAAAAATTAAACCTAATATAGAAGGGCTCTGCCTCTGGCTAAGATTTGTAGACGACACGTTCATAATAATAGATAACTGGAAAATTAACAGCAAAAAAATCTTAGATTTTTAAAATAATATTGAGTATTACATAAAATTCACTAAAGAAGATGAAAAAGACAGCTCATTAAACTTCCTGGACGTTAACATAACACGAACAAATTCTAAATTTAATTTTCAAATATTCAGAAAGCCGATACATACTTCCGTAACAATAAGAAATAATTCACTTCACCCGAAATCCCACGATACATACTTCTGTAACAATAAGAAATAATTCACTTCACCCGAAATCCCTCAAACAGACAATCTTTTTCTAGCATGGACTACAGAGCTTTCAAAATACCCTTATCACCTGCAAATTTAACGAATTAACTAAATTTCATAAAATAATTAGCACCAGTTAATGGATACAAAATAGAGATGGTAAATCGAATCATCAACAAAGTAAAACTCAAATTAGCCACAAATCTTACTCTGGAAAAGACTAAAAAATCAAAATACGCAACCTTACACCAATCCAGCGATACATCAAATAGCAAACCCATTGAAAAAGCGGAACATACAAATAGCTTTCAAGATTCATAACACCAATAAAAACTTACTCTTTAATCACAACATAGTAAACTCCAATAGTAACAAATATCAAGGTTCTGGGATATACAGACTATCATGCACACAGTGTAATTTTTCGTATGTTGGCCAAACTGGCTGCAGCTTTGTTATCAGATACATGGACCACTTTAATGCTTTAAAGCATAATAAATATTCTGCAATGAGTAACCACATGAAAGAAACCGGCCACCAATATACCACAATAGACAGAGATCTCAAAATAATCAAAAGGATTGAAAAAGGGAAGTTAATGACTGAGTTTGAGAATATTTATATTCATTTGGACCAATTTTTTAATAGGGAAAAATATCTGAATGACACGATCAAAATAAAGAGTCCGTCAATAGAGCAATTGCCAATATTACTACAAACTTTCAAATCAGATAATAGTAAATTCTTTAAGACATTTCATCTGGAAAATCCCATCACAAAAATAGAAACAATTACTACTTTGACAACGCATAAAGACTCCCCTCCACATAATACGCCAATGTTCAACGCCCTGCCTACCATTTCTTCCCCTACTCCCTTTGACAACGCATAAAGACTCCTCTCCACACGATACGCCAACGTCTAACGCCCCCCCCCTTATGTTTCTTCCCCTAAGTCCCCTACTCGCCCTTCACAACAGCCTCTTCATACGTATAACACAAGAAGTAGAAACACGAAAGCAAGCAGTCACCGTGATGTAACAAGTACCACGTGGCATTATAGTAGCAGTCAAAATGGTAAGTGACGCACACCAATACGATCACCGTGAAAGCACAATAACACACAACATTATCACGTAATTTCCTTTGTTACAGACGCACCATCACTTATAGATTGTCGAAAAGGATAATATATCAACATTTCAAGATTTTCAAATTGACGTCCCTTTTGACCAAGCTCTCATAAAAACAAACTGCTTCCAATGTAAAGTCTGCTCGTCAAATCAAGATCAGTTCGAGGAAACTACCAACAAGTTGCATTTTACTGTTTACAATAAATTACAGAAGCATGCCTCAAACCAATACATTATGCAGAATATTTCCAACCACTTTGACACGCATATTAAGACTTTAAGTTTTAGATACTACTGAGTTGTAACAGGATTTGTGACTCAAATTTTAATGTATCCAATAGAATAAGTCAACTAACAATTGTTTTTAAAAAACAAAGAACTTGGGAATTTTAGCCAAATCTCATTACTCTGAGGATATTACTGTGTTTTGGACGTCGGTGTTATTAGAATCAATATCTATACCAATTTTTTACACTGTCATTTTAAATTGTTAAACTGTCCATTGTGTTTACAAATGCCTATTTTCACGTATTTTACCACTTCGTTTTTAGAATCATAATTTTAAGTACAAGTTAGTTATAAGCAAATTAACAATGACAGTTCTTAACCTTGAGATAAGTTACAAAGGCTGAGGATGCTTGGAAACCGAGTGAAACATGTCCCTTTTAATGTAGTGTTATAGTAAAATGAATTTCTAACAACACAAAATCAATTGTACTGAAGAGGTGGAATAGAAAAATAAAAAATAAAAATTTGTATGCAAATTATAGTAAATATTTGTCGCTCGATAGCCTACATCTGAAACATAATTGTGTGAAGTTGACCAGCCTGGTGCATATTTGTCTTGTGATAGCCTAATTATGGATACAGAAAACGTGAAATTCCTTACTAATGAAGTCAAAATTATAAAGTTTGTCGGCAAGTTGACTGGCATTTACATCTTAAGCGTGCAGATTTAGCGGAAAGTTGAAACTCGCACCTCCAGTTTCGACTCAATCATTCGAAACAATCTTGGTCGGTCGATGTTTAGTTCAGTTCAAAATGGCGGCCAGAATTATTCTGTTGCAGTTGCACATGGCCGTGTATAACCTCTAATTCGTTATCTAAGTGTGTGACCAGAAAAAAATGCGTAATAACACACTGGTGCGAAATAAAAGGCTTTCTCTGACATTTGTTTTAGAAAGAGTATGATCTGCAATAATTCTTCCATATTTTTATGAGGCCTGTTCATAGGTTTTCATATTTGTTGTTTGATGTTTTTAACACTTTTCAGTGCACTATTGTTATGTTATAAGCACCTTCGGAATAAGTTCTCGTATTTGTTCTCTCATGTTTTTTCACCTCTTTAATACTCTCTTCTTATAGAGTTTCACTGTACCTGTGGCTATACGACGTAAAATCCCCACATGTCGTAAAAATCAATGAACAATGACCAATTTATTCAGTGAGTCTATTCAGAGTTTACCTCCATTGTTAGACCCTGTAATATCCATACCTAAACAAGCTCTTTCAAGTCCAAGTCAGTTCCAAGTCCATAAAATTGAGAACCCGTCTTTCTCTTTCTGGAATTTAATGGCACATTAGGAAGCATTTTGTTTTTTGCTAGTTGCTTTACGTCGCACTGACACAGATAGATCTTATTGCGACGATGGGACAGGAAAGGGCTAGGAGTGGGAAGGAAGCGGCGGAAGCGGCCGTGGCCTTAATTAAGGTACAGCCCCAGCATTTGCTTGGTGTGAAAATGGGAAACCACGGAAAACCATCTTCAGGGCTGCCGACAGTGGGGTTCGAACCTACTATCTCCCGAATACTGGATACTGGCCGCACTAAAGCGACTGCAGTTATCGAGCTCGGTCATTTTGTTTTCTGGGCTTCATTCCAGCATTGGGATCTTTTATGATTGGCAGTAGTTTTGAATGGATATTAAACACACATTATGATCATCTTTCAATAAGTAATTACAATTCCTGTAGAATTTGTAGTGTTCAGTTAATTTTCTATTCACTTTGCCAGGCATTCAAAAACATGTCCTAATGCTTTTGAGCAATGTATGCAAGCTTTACCATTTATGATTTTTAATTGTCATTAGCATGTTAATTACTAATTTTGTAATATCTTGATAAATAATTCCAGAAAAATGATGGTGTAGAGGTGGACATGTCAGAGTCCTTCTTCTGCGGTGATGCAGCAGGGCGAGAAGAAAACTGGGCACCGAGAAAGAAGAAGGATTTTTCTTGTTCTGATCGTCTATTCGCCATAAACATAGGTTTGACATTTTTCACTCCGGAAGAACACTTTCTGGGATTGCCTCCTGGACGTTTTAAACTTCCAGATTTCAACCCTAGAGCTTTGAATTTTGACGAACCTATCTGCGACCCTCCAGAAGCTAGTATTACTTCAGATAAACAAGAGGTAATGTTGTTATTATTATTATTATTATTATTATTATTATTATTATTATTATTATTATTATTATTAGGATACAGATTTTTTGAGGTATTTATAAATGTTGAAAATATGTATACATTTATGACATCAATATAATATCATAAGCATTTATTGATTTTTATTGGAATTGAATTGGAATGTGTTCCTGTTTTTCTTTCTCTTATTTTATTCATAACTAGCAAATGTACCCATGCTTCGCTATGGTATTCTACATTGTATTCGAATATCAAAGTAAATGCTGTACATGCAGTAAATAAGATTGTTTTAAAATACCATATCTCTTAGCGTTATCCGAGAAACACATTGGGGAGGGCTTTGGCAATAAGTAAGCTAGGATTCATGTTTGGGTTTTTCTTGATCTGTGAAGAGAAAAGAGGTAGTTTTATAAGGTTTCTTTAAGCAGATGTTGAATTTTATTCCTTGGGTCTGTTTTAATTATAGAAAAGGAAGGATTGTTGAAGAAATCTTCAGTTTTTCATTTATCCATTAAGGGAGTTGTGTTTGAGACCTTTAGAAAGAATTGAAATTTCTTCATCGTTTAAAGTTATTTTAGATAAGTTGACTACAGGGGGATGAAATTGTTCTGTGTTAATTGAAAGTGTTTTATTGTTTTTGATATGAATTTTATGTGGAAGAGAATTTTTGATCAGGTTGTTAAGCTTGTTATCAAGGGTTTGTTGTTTTAATGACAATCCATAAAATAATTTATTATCAACTTGAATTTGGAAGAGGTTCCATTGTGCACTGGGAAGAAGATTAGCTATTTCTAAGTGTGTTTCATATAATCTGTTGTTTAAAAATGACTTTTTCTTATATAGGAAACAGATTTCATTTTTTAACCAAGTTTTGTTAATTATTTTTTGGGATTTTTGCATGTGAGGAGAAGAATGTGATTTTCTAACACACCCTTGAAGAAATTTTAGATTGAAGTTAAAGGAAATGCATTGTTTCAGGAAGTCTATGTCCTTTCCTAACTTAGCAATCTTGATCTTTAAGCCCATATAATTGAAGACTTTTCATTTTGTTTGGTTAGCATATCATTCTGCCTGCTGTCATTTCTTGATGGATACAGTACTTTTGCATCCATCTCTTGGCACAGGCCAGAGTAAAGTGTAGCTTCCACCTAAGTGCCAGTCAACATCCATGGCTGTGACAATATGGAAGTTGCTGGGGTATGGGTAGTGCTGAGTAATGACGTTCAGAGCATGACTAGTGCATCTGAGTGTTATGAAAGGTGCTGCTCAAAGGGTCAGTCATGCTGCAATAGTACTTTCTGACCCAGTGAGGAAAGCAATGGCAAACTACCTCACTCCTCATCTTGCCTAGTACGCCTCATTTTGGCGCTGCCATTGGTGTTTGGGGTTTCCTTATAACCGCATAACCTTTGGTGGTGCTATTTGAGGATCCAACCAGCCTCCGGGCTGATGACCTAACAGACAGACAGACAGCATATCATTAAGAGATAAGAATTTCATATTGTTCCGCATTGAAGTGAGTTCACTAATAAGTTAAACGAAAGTATAAAATGGTTCAACCTTTCAATACTATTAAAATAAGAAATGTAAGTTTACATTCGTGTTTAATTAAAATTGGTACCGGTTTCGACCAGTATTTTTGGTCGTCATCAGCCGATCACAAATAAGTGTAAAACAATGCACAGATAAATAAATTGTGAAGTATAAAGAATTCTGTAGGTTGCTGTTAGTGAAGCACTAAAATCTTTAGGGAATACTGTACATTGAAATATAGTCAATCACATAAGTTGCACACGTAAAAATATGCAGTTTAGATGATACTGTCAGATGCAGTTTATGAAGCACTATAACACAATGTTATGAAAAATGTCTAAAATCAGATACGTATTTATCAGTTGCAGTTTATAAGGCACTATAATTTTCAGGATCACACTGCGTGTCAATCATGAAGACGTCATGGATCAAGAATGTTAGTAAGACATAAGTGTTAGAGAGCACTGTATGTGAAGAAGTCCAGAATCAAATACATATCCAAATGTAGTACGGAGCAAATTCTTAAAGAGTTCAGCTGCAGTTTATGAGGCACTGTATAATTTTTAAGGACTACTACTGTCCGTCAATAGATCCAAAAATTATAAAGAAGTCGCCGATCAAATACGCACATGTACTACGGAGCAAGTACCTGAAGAGTAGATTGACACAGTGCTTCTAAGAGCCTCTTAAGTTAGATGTGTTAGAGAGCACTGTGTGTGAAGAGGTCCAGAATTAAATACATATCTAAATGTAGCACAGAGTAAATTCTTGAAGAGTTCATCTGCAGTCCATGAAGCACTGTATAATTTTAGGAATTAGCACTGCTTGTCGATAGATCCAAAAAATTATGAAGAAAGTCGCAGATCAAATATATAAATGTATTAGTATAAGTACCCGTTCTTCATACAGGTTATCAGAAACTGGCTTTAGTTACTCATACTATCGGTGTGACTTGTATGTATGTTATTTTCTTGGTTACAATGATTGTAAAAGTGGACCAAAACCATTTGGAACTCATAACCTCATCTATGAACGATCAAGAAAATACACAGTGCACAAAAGAATCTACTATAATTATCGAGAATTATAATTCTCAGGGCTTGTTACTCATGTTGCACATAATATAATGAATCTGAGTATAAATGTTGAAATATTTTGTCAAGTCATGGGTGCATCATCTTGACAATTGTGTATATAGGTTGTTTTCATGGTTACAATGATTGTAAAAGTTATTGTATCCTAGGGAATGGACAGGCTGGGCACTAGGGTTCAAATATCAGATTGACCTTGATAGAAAACACCTTCTGACACCATTAAATTCTTAATCTAATTTATTTTGAACAGAATGTCAGTACCGTTTTCAATAACACTACAGCACACCGTAATTATTCTTCTCTCAACAATTATCTTAAATAATCAGTCTATCAGTCTTTGACTTCTTTAGAAAACACACACACTTCTACATTCCACTATACAACAATTATTAATTCCCTTTAAGGTCTCTTAACTAGTTGATACTTATCTCGGGTTTTGAAGCTTCTTTCTTGAATCCTCGCTGTAGTATTCCTCAGATTCTTCCCTGATGGTTTCAGCACTCAAACACAGAACCCTTTCTACGTTGAATGCGAACTGAGGCTACAGTCTCCTTCAAACACTCAGTGAGTTCTCTATGTACTGTCTCTGTGCCTTACCTGTGGGACACAGCTAACCAGTTCTACTGATTGGCAAGCTCAGCTGCTGCCTAATCTGAATAACTTCTTTTACTGCTATCTTCACTAACTGATGGCAGGGTCAACTGCTGCCTGATCTGACTAGATCCATATACTGCTCTCTTCACTGACTTTATCCTACAGAGTCTGCTCTGTGCCAAGTGACCTAGTGACCGTCCCTTCCCGAGAGAACGCTCCTTTCCAAGTTACCAGAATGACCACCAGAAACACCACCGGAATGGCCAAGAGTCTCCCTTGTCACTCCCTTTTATCACTTCTCTCAGCTTCTAGAACAAGTCATCCCCTACTACAATGTTCCATCACATCACACGGATCTGTTAGCTTCCTATTGGTTACTTCAAGTGTGGTCCCACCTGTCTCCTGCACCTACATGTGACTGTTGACCTTCCACAGAATGCTTCTAGAAGGAATGATTGCACCACTGTGTGCATTCTTATTTTAAGGGGCACCTTCCTACGTGACCAACAACAGGCTTGCTTTTCCTGGTCCACCCAATTTGAGCCTCTAACTATGACCTTCTGGTCTGTTTACTTCCTTCTCTGACAAATATTCATATTGCCCGATATTGCTTCACTCTATGGCTCACTGAATGTACCAAGTTGAGACTAGCTTTAAGAAATGCTTTTAATTATAATTGTAATTCTGCACTTATTCACTGCACTGATATTTAATTTACACTTAATCACTCACTTCCACTATTTTTGCTTTATCTTCCGTTTATATGTTACACTTAAATTACTCATGATTATTAGAATTCTGACTGGGAGGTCACAGATCGAACCTCGTTCAATGCACTTGCTCCATAATTTCCTACGGAAGGACGTGTTGCGAATCGGCGTTCACGACAAAGTGGACCAAAATATCGGTACTAATAACATCAGTGATCCTAGTACTCCGTGATTTGATAGCAAATAGTTCAAACTATAGGTAACAGACTCCGCAAAATGCTGAAACCTAAGCCTGTACTGTGACCGTTCATCACGTCACCAAGAGTGTACTACAGTATCCTGTGGATAAAATATGCCGTTTTCAGCACTCTTCTACATTAATTAGCGCCCAAGTTAGCGCACGATTACCCTTCCCGGGATACGAGTCGCGCGCCGCCAGCCCCATACGCTAGACTCTAGTTACATATACTCATGGTAAACGAGTCATACTTTGCCTACAAGTGAAAAATGCTCTCCGTCAGGCGCGACAGAGAAGAGAATACCCACGCTAAGATGAGAGGGTTAAGTAGGTCACAAACATCACATTCAACCCTGGAAAATATTATTTCTTCGCTCTTTTCCCTGCGGAAACACCACTGCCAATACATCGTCTTCAACTGTTTTCAAGAACACGGCATAAGCCCAAAAGCCTATAGAGTATCATTTCTAAAACTAACATAATTCGCTTAGGCCCCTAATACAAGACAGATTTCCATGACAAAAGGTTCATTAGAAACAGCGGATTTTATGGTAATTTTTGACACCGAGAAGTGCTTTACGTGATCATAATGAGATCATATACGCAGTAAACAAACACCCTAACAGGTGCTGACCATCTGGAGAAAGCTGTCTGCGAGAACAAAGCTAAAGGATCCCTGAGCCACAAGCCCTTCCTTCACTGGGCTACCAAAGGATGCTTTCAAGATTGTAGCAAAATGCCGGAAGCGATCAAGATGGGAACCGATCAGTGGAAACTCGGGTAATCAAGCTTTAATTTGATACCTTAACCGATCCTGGGAACTTTGGGTTATCGGAGCAATTTTCGCAAGTAGGAGGAGACTTACCCTCTCCCTCGAGTCTGATACGCTTTCATTATAAAAAGGTATGCGAACCAAAGCAAGCATACTACTTCGATTCTACCATTTGCATTGAGAAGTGGTATGTTCTGTGAGTGACTCTTCAGTAATAGTATTCTTTGTTACAGTGCTACTAAGTGTGACCAGTCAGTAATTATTTAAATAGTGACTACGAAGTTGAAATGCTGTCAGTCATCATCATCGTTGACCAACTCCAGTTTCCCAGGTGTGGTATACGAGCCCCTTCCATTTTGTTCTGTCCATGAACCATTCTTCGTTCACAATCCGCTCCCAATCCTGACCTCTCTCCTCTACATCCTTCTTCACTAAGTCTGTCCATTTTTCTGTAGGTCTGCCCACTGGTCTCTTTCCCCTGATTTCTCTTTCATACTCCGTTCTTGCAGACCTGTTGGCACTCATTCTTTTCACATGACCAAACTACTTCAGTCTTGCCTTTTGGATCTTCTGGAGTAAGTAAGGAGTCTTCTAGTCCTACGTCGTCTCTGTCTTTTTCATTCCTGATTTTATCCCTCCTGGTCTTCTGGATCATTGTGCGTAGGAACTTCATTTCTGCTGCTTGGAGTTTCGAGTTGTCCTTTCTTGTTAATGTAGTGGTTTCCAGGCTGTATGTGAGGATAGGGGTGTAGTGATATAATTATTTAACAGTGGATGTGAAAGTTTGTCAATATTAACGGAGTACGGCATTTAATCCTAATTATGGGCCAATGACCTTCGATGTTAGGCCCCTTTAAACAACAAGCATCATCATCTAATCCTAACTATGACGAGTATGTAAGATGTGAAGTGCTTGAGTAAATCATACGTGAGTGAAAGAGAATGTGAATCGAACGCTAGTAGGCTGTGCGATCATGTAACTAAATTCACGAACCTATTCATGCCGAAGGAATAGCACTAACTGTGTAGTAATGGATAGTCAGTTCTTAGAAGAAAGTGCGGCTCAGTGACGATGTACTTGACCAGGGCGGTATCAACTAAACAACCCCAAGCGCAGTAGTTAATCTGTGTTCCCAATTAAAACTAGTGCTGAATTGGGCAGAGTTAAACTACATGTGTAATGATAATCTCAGACACCTAATGACAGTTATGAACGTGCGTAATTAGGGGCCTAAACTGCCAACAGTGGATTAGACAGGCAATGATGAGAAGCAGCGGGCTACAGGACAATATCGCTGTTTGATTGGAGGGCTCGAGTAAATGAGTCTCTCCAATCGTGGTAATTATAATGTGTTGCCATTTATCACAATTATAATAAAGTCAGATCCCCTCATTGTGTTGTGTGCCAGTGACATCATTCTCCAAGGAATAAGAAGATTGACTTACAGGAGGCCTGTACCTATTCACCACGCCATAGAACGTTGAGAACTTCCCGCAGAGTACGTGAAATCAAGTCATCATGCCATTGATCCAACTGCAGCCGAACACGGGATTTCGTATTGCTGATGTAGTCACAGTGTGCAGCTAAACTACTGTATATGCCTTCTGGGGTGAGCTGTGGGTGTGATTCAGACAGATGAGTACCACTCATAGTATTTGAAAGTCGGATTTCCTGTAAAAATGTAAATATCTTAATGCATGCTAATTCTTTAGAAATGTAGTGTAGGATTTCGTTGTTCGCAAAGGGATGGTAATAGTTACAGTGAAGCCTCGGAATGCGAGTAACTTGGTCTACGAGTGTTTTGCAAGACGAGCAAACATTTTAAATAAATGTAACTTGATAAGCAAGTGAGGTTCTGCAGTACGAGCGTCATGTGAGCCTACGTTTTCCCCTCCCCTGTTCTTTTGTTGAATGGATGAACGATGCCGCTCGCTCAAAGTCTTGCTGGTTATACAATACTCCTGCTCATCCTCCAGGCCTTGAGGACGACTTACTGGAGGAATTCCAGTTCGTTATGGTTAATTTCTTTCCTCCCAGTATTACTACACTACTCCAGCTTATGGATCAGCAAGTCATTTCGAACTTCAAGAAGCTACACACCAAAGCACTATTTGAGTGATGTTTCAAAGTGACCGAAGAAACAAACCTTACCCTCCGAGAGTTTGGGAGAAATCGTTTCTCCATCGTGAACTGCCTGAAGATCATCGATAAAGCCTGGGATGGAGTCACTAAGAGAACTCTCACTTCCGCTTGGGAAAAGCTGTGGTCTGACTGTGTTCTTGGACGTGACTTTGAGGGGATTGTTGATAACAATGAGCTGCCGATTGGCGATGAAATTGTGTCCTGAGGGAAGACCGTGGTGCTGGAGGTGAATGACATAGACATTCAAGAGCTGGTGGAAGAATATAGCCAGGAACTGACCACCAACGAACAGATGTACCTGCATCGCGAGCAATAGGATGAGGTTGTGGAGATCTCATCCGGAGAAAATGAGGAAAAGTCAATGGAATCTCTCACTTCAACTGAGATTAGGGAGAAGTGCAAAATGTGGGAAACGGTGCAAAATGTTGTAGAAAAATACCACCCGAATAAAGCTGTAGCAGTGCGAGCGATGAATCAGTTCAATGACAGTGCAATGTCACATTTTCGTGAAATCCTCAAAAAGAGGCAAAAGCAAAAGTCATTGGACAGCCTCGTTAAAGATGCACAAAAAGGAAACAATTCCAGTGAGCCAACAGATAGCAGTGATTCCATTAGTGAAATTCGTACTACACAGTAACCCCTCTCATGTCATCTCTCGTCTCCCTCACACCAACAATGAGTCTATTGTAAGAAAAAGTGCACTTTAATTTATTTTACGTTATATTTTGTTTTAGAAATGGTATGCGAATAAATATTTTTGTGTTGTGGACGAATCATCTGCGTTTCAATTGTTTCTTATGGGAAAAATTGCTTTTATATACAAGCACTTTGGATTACAAGCATGTTGCCGGAACAAATTATGCTCGCAATCCAAGGTTCCACTATACTTGATAGGGTTTGTATTGATTTTTCTTCACGGTTGGAGAACCGTATTTTCTTTATTTTACTATGGAAACTAGTGCATGATCTATTTATGGCCCTAGATTTGATTAATTATCGGAATTAAAGGGATTTTTAATATTCAGGTAAAATCACTCCATGTATCATCATTCATCAGTTATAACAGATATGAGTCGTCCAGAAATTCGAAAGCTCTTTGTATTTGATGCTTCACGTAAAATGTTAGGTTAGTCCTCCATATGAGTTAAGAATGGTGAAGAAGTAACCACGGAGTGAAAAGTGAGGTGAGACAATGTTTGCATTTTACCTAGATCGCGATTGTTAACATATTTTATCCCGAGTGATAGGACTCTTTCTTCTATAATATGTATGTATTGGGTATGCCGAGAGGTGGGACCGAGCTTTTCAAGCGGATGAAATATGAACCTCTCCCCAAATGAGTGAATAATATGCGCGATGCGTTAAATTCCCTTCCGATGGTATAAATTAGGCTAGATGAAAGCCGATGTGTTTTATTGATGCGAATGGCATCCAACGAAAGTGATAAGATTAAAAGTAAAGTGCCGAGATGGCCCGTTAACTGGACCGACTGGATTCCCTTGTGCTGGAAGTGAAAGTAAACGCGAAGACAATGCAAACGGTTGGCCTGTGGAATTTATGGCCGGGCCAGGCGAGGAGAGAGGCCAAACAGTGTCATTGCATTGAGAGGAACGTATTGCTAAGAGGCTCACTTCCCTTCTCCGGTGTTGATATTACATTCAACCAGTTAAAGATTAACACCGTTGGGTAGACCTACAGTTCTAATAAATGAGGGAATCTTAATTAAAACGGCTAGGGATTTCAGATCGGTGTTCGCATCTCACATTGTCATAGGACACGAGTTCGTGTCTCAGCAACACCAGAGGCAGTTGTGCCCACTGCCTCCAACTACGGACGGATCCTACTGTCCATGATCTATTATGTGAATGTCAAGTGTATTTGTTGTCATTTATTACAGGAGTGATATTTATTTGAATATTGTGTTGGTCTTTGGTTCGTTAAATGTGTCATTACAGGGACCATCGTTATATAAATGTCCAAGTTGTGTATAGTATTTAAGTGACATCCCATTGGATCACATGATAGGTAATATTTGCTCATTTGTGAGATAGTGAAATAGGTTTTTTTAATAAGTGATACTACTTTCAGATATTTTAACATGCTCGTATATGAACGTGTCTATCACCTGGTTCATTCGACGGCTAATGCTTAATACTCACCGCTAGGACGACAATTCGTCATTTTGAATATATAATTTAATAGTGTAAACAAGGTGAGCTAAATACAAGATATGCCTTCATTTAATTATTTCTGTGTGTAACGAGGTAAGTGTATAAAGTGATTAATATTTCAAGTGTTAAATTTAACACAATGTGAGATGCGAAAACCGATCTGAAATCCCTAGCCGTTTTAATTAACATTCCCTCATTTATTAGAACTGTAGGTCTACCCAACGGTGTTAATCTTTAACTGGTTGAATGTAATATAATACCGGAGAAGGGAAGTGAGCCTCTTAGCAATACGTTCCTCTCAATGCAGTGACACTGTTCGGCCTCTCTCCTTGCCTGGCCCGGCCATAAATTCCACAGGCCAGCCGTTTGCATTGTCTTTGCGTTTACTTTCACTTCCAACACAAGGGAACCCAGTCGGTCCAGTTAATGGGCCATCTCGGCACTTTACTTTCAATCTAACATTAGAGAAGGCGGGACTTCTCAAGTCTTACAGATTTTCAGAGTGAAATGCGAATCTAGAGAAAGGACTAGAAAGGACATTACATCCTCAAGAAAATTGCAATGTTTAATTTGTGTGTTTAATATGGTGGCATATCTGTGTACATGATATCCATGTGCTTTCTCGAGTATTAAAATTGTGTGCAAAGAAAAAAATATAATTCATTCTTCTAATTTCATAGGTAAATAGTATTACTCTCATAGTTCAGGCTCCCCTACTGTGTAGATAGTTACTGCCCTTTCAGACGTTCTACTTGACCTGTATGCTCTACTGATGCAGCTAGCGTGTTACTCCAGTAGGGGAGATGAGACTTCGACACCGGGCTTTGTTCGAAGGCCTTGTCTAAGGTACTCCATTCTAACATCATGTTACAGCACTATTCTAATCTAATTGATGTACTGATACCACGAAAAGGGTACAGTTCATAAAAACGGAGGCCTGTCGGCAACCGCAGGTTGCAGTACTACAGAGATCTCCGGGGCTATTATTTTTATACTTCACTCCCTTTCCATCCGTGCCCAAAGGAGTGCTATGAGCATCATATACAACAGTTTATTTTTTCCACATAGCAAGTCATATGTGTATATATTTTGGTTGGCAGCTATGCCCAAATGTACATGCATAATCTCACTGCTGTAGAATCCTGGAGCTGACGTTGCCATGGTTACGGCCGTTCGTTTCTTTATCCTATTTCTAGAGCAGGGGTAGTGTGGTTCCAATATCTCCATAACGGTTGGTTTTAAGGCCCTTAGGGCTTACAGAGTTTTGTTTTTTGCATCATTGGGGCTTAAAATGAGCCTTGTCTCGTCCTTGTACAACAAATTCGATTTTGCCTATATTAGCCTATTCGTTATATATCTCCCCTCCTCCCCCCAATTAAAAAAAAAATACAGCCCATGTTACTCACTGGCAATGTAGCTTTCTATAGGTGAAGTAATTTTTTAAATCGGTTCAGTAGTTTTTGAGTCTATCCGTTACAAACAAATATACAATTTTCTCCTCTTTATAATATTAGTATAGATTACGGAGCAAGTTCTTGAAGAGTAGATCTGCACTGAGATTCCAAAAGTTTCGTAAGTTAGATCAATAAAGTAAAACTCGTGTTCTCATCCCGAGGTGGTGCAGCTCTTTTTTTTTTTTTTTTTTGGCACACCCCCATTGGAAGTGGGCTGCATGTACCATTTCAACCACTTACCAGCCCTCCTGCCATTCTTACATTTCTGGCAGTACCGAGAATCGAACCCGGTTGCCCGAGGACGGCAGCTAATAACGCTAACTGTTACGCTACGGAGGCGGACAGTTAGATCAATGAAGTTATTAAAATATATGATATCGTCGCCATAAGACCTATCTGTGTCGGTGCAACATAAAGCAACTAGCAAAAAAAATATATGATATAGAGAAAAAATAATTGTGCAGAGAATAAAATACTAAAAAGCGCAATATTGGAACAGTTGAGGAGCGTAATGACATAGCGTGAGATATCTTGAAGGTTAGAGTTGAGGTCGAACTTAGAATAGCGTAAAGTATAAATTTGAAAGTTAGAGTGGTCAAAATCATTAGAGATGTCAGAAAATGTAATTCAAATGGAAGAGTGAAAAAAGAGGAATGTAATGAGGAGAAAAAAGTTGAAGCAGAAAAATAATGAATAAAATAAAGGGAAGAATAGGGAAATAAATGAGGAGGTGAAGCAGTTTAAGGTGGATCAGGTATAGGAAGTGGAGAATATTGGTAGGAACTATATAAGGACTGGAATATTGAATTTGGGTTTGTAAATTTAGCATTTTTGAAAAAGCAGATAAGGAAGTCAAATAAAATATTAGGTTTTTCAGAAATGTCATTTAAATTCAAATTGGGGTTGAAGTATTGGTCAAGATGAATAAAACAATTTCAGTAGTTTTTAGAAGGGGGCCTTTGTTAATAACTTTAAGTATTTTTATGTCTTTATCAATACTGGTGAAATTATGATTAGAATCTGGTATGTGTTGTCCTATTGCAGAGAATCTGTTGTATTTGATGGCGTTGATATGTTCAGAGTATCTGATATTAAAGTTACGTCCTGTCTGTCCAATATACAAAGAGCTACAGTTATTGCATTGGAATTTATACATGCCAGGTTTAGAAAAAACATTAGATTTATTAATTAAATTAGAGTGGTGTAATAAATCAAGATTTCTGTTATTGGTTCTAAAGAATATTTTCATGTTATGTTTTTTAAGAATGTTGGTGATTTTGTGACCATTTTGAGTGAAAGTAATGGTGGAAAATGCAGTGGGTTTGGTTTTACCTTTTGTTAATGTGGTTTTGGGGCGCTGTTTGAATTTATTAATAATACGGTTTATGAAAGAGTTGTTAAAGCCATTTAATTTTGCAATAGTATGGATGGTGTTTAATTCATTATTTAAATATTTTTAAGACATTGGAGTATTAAATGCACGAAAAATTAGGGTGTTATAGGAAGCTCGTTTATGTGCTTGTGGGTGTATAGAAACTTGCCGGATAGAGGTTGCTGTTATCTCTTAATCACCATACCCCATGTTCGACTGCACACAAAGAACACTTCCTCTTTCCCATTATGCAAAAGATGAAATCTTACTGTGACAGTAAATTGCTATATTTTTATAATCTTCTTTTGTTTAATATTAAATAACAATAAAAACACATTAAATGTGCACTTTTTGTCATAAGACTTGAGAAGCAGAAGAAGGTTTAAGCCCTTATAGTCGGCCACAACCTGAAGGTAGAATGATTCAGTAATTCTCCTGTATTTCCTAGTTTAATACTCACTATCAGTATCCGTATTGTTACGGATTATTAGTGTCCTGAAACTAAAATGCCTACAAAAAGAGGTAGTGTGTTTCATTATTGAGTAAATTTATTAAGGTCTACATACTTGCAATTATTTGTAGGTGCACTCCAGTATGTCAAACTCCTGTTCTCCAAAGGGTCCTCTCCTAATGCAGTGTCATACCCAGAGCAGTTCACTCTATAACACAGCTAAGGCCAAGAACTTGAATCACACACCAGGCTGAGTCTGATTGACTCTTGACGCTGATGTACTCCAGAATGACTCCTGCAGGACTTGCAACTGTCTCATGACTTACATAATACTAACTCATGCTGTCTAGCTTTGCTCTTGTTATAGGCCAGCAGAAAATTCTCGGCTAAGCATCTCTCAATTTCTATTTCCAGATCATTCTGGGCTCCTCATTGTTGGCCTTTTCCAGCATTTTGAAGTAGCTCAGTCAACCTCCTTATTGCATGTATCAACAGTTCACCAGGGCTATTGTTTTACTTGCCACTGCCGCAGACCACATCGTTGCCACTGTACCTCCCTGCAGGCACCCCACACTCTGTCTTTATTGTCACATTATAAATGGTGTCAATATAACTGTGCAGTTCAATAAATTTACAAAGACTGTGCCAAACCACCCCCTAAACTATCGCCATGAAAAGATCAATACGATGATATTACACCGAAAGTAACACATACATCGGGAATAATTGAGGCGTGGACCCCGGCTAGGAAAGGCAGAGACATAGCCCTGAGCTGGAAATGACCCTCGTCGGTGAACAAGGGGTGAAACTACAACTACCAGCTATGAAAAACAGAATGAATTAAATTTAGGGTTTATTAATAAGATTGAAATAAAATATTAAACAAGAAAAGAAATAATTGAAAATAAAAAGAATGTAATGATTATTAACCAGAACGTACCTTTCAGAAATAAATATCTGCATATCAAGGCGTGAGCGCAAGATCACACTTATTTCAATACTCAATCACATATATTAATAAGCTCAGCGCCTTCCAACAACACCTTCATTACATCATAGGGCAGTGTAATTAACATTCTCACATCTCAATTTAGGTCGCCCCTTTTATGAGAAGCCTTTACTTACACCATTATGCAATCAACAATATAAATAACTCGTCAACAATCTGCCCAGCACAGAGAACAAAAGGCAGATAAAAAGAATGGAGATATCGGTATGAGACTGAGGGAGACATCGCTGGACCAAATCAAAGATGATAGATAAAATAATTCTACAGGCATGCGCAAAACAGAATGCACGCAGCAAACATGGCAGCCACTCGGGCGAACACACGCCACGAGACAAGAATTAAATAAAGAAATCTGTACCGAGAACAAAATAGGGCACAGATATAAACAAAGCAATAAATCAGGTCAACCGACATATCACCTTTTCTCACCCCTCACTCATTAACACACACACATCCAGCATTCACACACATGAGGGTATCAGGAAATAAAAATGCAAACGGCTGTTCAGATAACAAAGTCAAATACAATTCATAAATTATGACCCACACGGTCATCACCAACAGGTCTCACATATTTCAAGTACCAGCGTGCACCATGCAATTAATTTTTTTACGGCCGGGGTGGTTGAATACTTTATTCAAATCCATCAGTATTGCGCGCCTCGTGCGACCTGAATGTAGCTTTGAGTCGAGACGAAAGGCTTATTATTGGGATGACGAAGTATAAATGCACGCAGTGCACCAAAACCTAGCCACACAGAGACCCATTTGCTAACATCACCAGACCATAAACAGTCACACCCACACAAACCATATCATTTAACGGAGTAGAAAAGATGTATGTCAACCAACTGTGAAAGTAAGCAATGAATCATCGCAAAACCAAAGATTTAAAACAAACCAACATACCTGTAATTATCAATAGTTTAAATTAAAAGAAAGGTGCATGTATGTTCAAAGCTTGAAGACGTTAAATGAATATTTTTGACACAAAAACGCCACCTCGATCATCATGACGTCCATTGTTGTTATCTGCCACATACACAACAAGATGAGCTTCAAAGAGAAAAACGTTACCGCTCTCGTAAAATGAACGATCTCCCTGTTTTACCGCTGAAGGTGCTGACCTCTACTGGACATTACTAGAGATACATAAGTTATTGGGAAATGAGGCTGATAGAAGCCATTTGCATAGAGAAATGTCACATATGCGAACATGCCACAGGCATGGTTCAAGACTTCTACATTTAAAACATGCTCAAAATTATGAGCAAGTGAGGGACATCAGTCAAGGTTCCTGTGTACCTCAAAGCAAGCTGAAATCTGATGAGCTGTTGTAAAATTTACTCCTGATCATAGTGTATCAGCTTACATTTGTGGAAAACTGATTATGTTTTATAGCATTAAGATGTTCCAAGTACTGCATTGAAAACCATTGGCCTGTTTGACCAACATATGAAGCCTCATACTTATTGCATTTAAGTTTGTAGACCCCCAGAAACAGAAAATTTATTGTGTCTGTTAAAACTGAAGACTTTGTGAAATCCTAGAAGTTTTTCTCCAAGGACTAGATGTCTCTGACATGTATGTTTTAATGCAATCTTGGGTTCAAATCCCATTACTAGTCATGGAGAATGTTTGTACTGAGATGTTTCCCAACCTACGTACATTCTGTTGTTTTTGTTTAAATCTTTGAAGTTATCAAAATTGTCATTAAATTAACCAATTTAGATTATTCTGCTGACTCCCTATATAAGAGCAGAAATTTTGAGCAAAAGTGGTCTGATCTTGCTGTGATAATTGTGTGTGTGACTTGACAGGGCATAGAGGAGATCTCCTTCGGAAGATGGGAGGTGGGGGCTCAGCATGAGGAGGTGTCAACAAACAAGTTATGGCAGAAAATTATCTAAGTAATCTTTGCTGCGTGTGAAGATTAGGGAAGTTTCCAGCAGTCCCTTTTAACACGTAACAGTTTGGTCGTCCGCCTCTTCTTGAAGTTAATGTAGGATTTTACTTTCCTATTTTAAAAATAATGTGGGTTCATCTTGGCAGTCTTCTTACTTAGGTCATATTCCCAAATGGGAACTAATTGAAATGTAAGGGAGCACAGATGGTTACCCTCGTCAACGTTCTTCTAAATTAATGTTGGGTAATTAAGTTTTTCTAACTATCTAAAATTACTACTAGTTTTTCGGCTTTAAATGTTTCTTTTACTTAGTCATCCCATAGCATGGGGCCTCTATATCATTGTGCCTTAAGCCTGTTAGTGATTTTCTGTAACTTAAATTCTGGATTGCTTGGGTTTCTGCTTCCATTTCGCTTTGGATTTAGGCCTTTGAAAATTAATTGTAACCTTCCTTTTCCTTTTTCCCCTTTTATGGCCACATAGTGTGGGCCTTATGCCTCTGAAATTTTACTTTCCTTTTCCCAGGTAGCATAGGTATTTAGGGGTAAATTGATACAGCTCTGTACTTGCTGTTTCAAGTTTCTGGTGATGACTGATGTGATCACGTGTATAATACCAAAGCCCACAAAAGGGCACTTGTATTATTGATGTAAGTTGAACTCCAGGGTTCAAAATCCGTGTCTTGTCAAACTTCTGTCACTGATACATACCTTCCTGGATGTGTAAAGGCTATCCATTCCCCTTTTTTGATCACAGTGTAAAATTCTGGAGACCTGCAAGTCAAAAGTTTTGAATATTCCATTTGAAATAAATGTTCCACTCAATAAGATTGTAAAGTTTTCTGAGCTTCCGATTGCCTTTTATTTATAAAGACTTCTGAGCTTACGAACTCCTGGTATCATACAAATTTTTAAGCGCACGAGCTCCTGGTATTGTATAGATTTCTGAATGTACAGCTTTCCCAATTGTAAATTCTTGAGCTTTTCAGCTACTCTGTTAAAGAGTTCATGGTGTGTTCAGTGGTGTTTGTGTTTAAAATATCCTGATTCGAGAAAAGAAATAAATAAAATTTTAACTTTGGTTTTGGTAAGTAATAGTTAATTTTTTATTAGTTCTTTGTCCAGCCATTCACCCCGCATGCTTCCTTCCCTCTGCAAACCATGGTAAACATGGTAACAGTAAGTGTATTATGAGAGATAAAAAGATTATTATTATTATTATTATTATTATTATTATTATTATTATTATTATTATTATTATTATTATTATTATTATTATTACTAGCTGATGTACCCGTGCTTCGCTACGGGATTCTCAGAAAGACTGACTTGGTGGTTTTCCTAACTGAATTCAACATAGGTCATTACAAAAACGTCAGTAGGAATGTAGCGATTGAAAGCAATGTTAAGATATAAAATACTCGATCAAATGAAAAACCGCACACTTTCTCACTTTCAACGAACAGTACTACGGTGCCGATCTAAGAGTCCAAAGTTCCAGAGCTGGAATAACCAGGTCGCAGACAGCCGTGAACACTCCTCTGTCATTGTTCCGTTATATATGCACACTACTCATTCCAATCAGTGGCTCAGAGTAGGGATTGTATAGCTCGAATAGTATGATGAACCAGTGTGTTACGTACCAGATATATCAGAAAATGTATGAACCAGAGGAATGGCATGCTAAAGAAGAAAGTTATCTTACACCCCAGCTACTTCCCACCAATATACAGGCAGGCTGTTACAGTCGGTACGACCAAGCGAGTTGGCCGTGTGGTTAGGGGCGCGCAGCTGTGAGATTGCATCCGGGAGATAGTGGATTCGAACCCCACTGCCGGCAACCCTGAAGATGGTATTCGGGAGATGGTGGGTTCGAGCCCCACTGTCGGCAGCCCTGACGATGGTTCTCCGATGCTTCCCATTTTCACACCAGGCAAATGTCGGGACTGTACCTTAATTAAAGCCACGGCTGCTTCCTTCCACTTCCTAGACCTTTCCTATCCCATCGTCGCATAAGACATATCTGTGTTGGTTCGACGTTAAGCAAAAAAAAAATTTTTTTTTAAATGGTATTCCGTGGTTTCCCATTTTCACACCAGTCACACCAGGCTGTACCTTAAAGACAAGGCCGCTTCCTTCACACCACTATTCATTTCCTATCCCATCGTCGCCATAAGACCTACCTGTGTCGGTGCGACGTCAAGCAAATTTTAAAAAACCTCGGTACGCAGCAGTAATCCTATCTATCGGGGATGAGAGGGAAAAGAAGACAAAAAGTACATCACAACAAATAATGGTCAATGTAGTGTTATTGTTGGTAAAGTTTATGAGCTTTCTATATTGCAGGCCTTCACATTAGTTTTCTTTCGACTCTGTGATATTAGGGTGTCTTACAAAATTATTTATATCCTAGACTGTAGTTCCTTATTCTCAGACTTTACATACCGATTTTCACTAAATTCTGTTTACCCATTTTCTCATGACTCGGCGCTGATATGGACTTAGTAACAAAAATCCAAATTCATGAATATCTCCAATTATATGCGGTACAGTAACAATGTATAAGACATAAGTGATCGGAAATTTAATAACTTCTTACATAACTACTACTAACTTACGACATAACTAAAGTTAGGTTAGTTATGTAGCATTTATCAATACGACTACTAATAACATAAATAACTTTTTTGAGAATTACATTTTAGACCTTCCCCTAAACTACCATTTCACTCAGCGTGAATAAAATAATTTGTAGCCTAGATTGCAGTGGTTCATCACCCATCATTACATACCGATTTTCATTAAATTTTCTTCAGCCGTTTTATCGTGATGCGTGTACATACATACATACATACATACATACATACAGACAGACAGAAATTACGGGAAAGTAAAAAATGCATTTCGTTGTCACTGTGGACATAACCGACACAGAAATACCATTCTTTTCAAATTCTGAGCAATGTACAGACAAAACTCTTATTTTATATACGTATATAGATTTATCGATACGACCACTAATAACATAAATAACTTATTTGAGAATTACATTTCAGGCCTTCCCCTAAACTACCATTTCACTCAGCGTGAATAAAATAATCTATAGCCAAGCTTGTAGTGGTTTATCACCCGACATTACATACCGATTTTCATTAAATTCTCTTCAGCCGTTTTCTATTGATGCGTGTACAGACAGACAGACAGAAATTACGGAAAAGTAAAAAATGCATTTCTTTGTTACTGTGGACATGACAGACACAGAAATACCATTCATTTCAAATTCTGAGCAATGTACAGGCAAAACACTTATTTTATATATAGGTTACATTTCAGGCCTTCCCCTAAACTATCACTTCACTCAGTGCGAATAACATTATTGATAGCCTAAATTATAGCGACCTATTCCCCGACTTTGCATACCAATTTTCGTGAAGATACGACCACTAATAAAATAAATATTTGACAATTAAATTTTAGGCCTTCCCCTAAACTACCATTTCTCTCAGCGTGTATAGCCTATATTGTAGCCTTATTTTCCATCTTTGTCTAGCGATTTTCATTAAGACACGACCACTAATAACATAAATATTTGAGAATTAAATTTCAGGCCTTTCCCTAAACTACCATTTCACTCAGCGTGATTAAAGTAATTTATAGCCTAGATTGTAGCGGTTTATCACCCGATTTTACATTCCGATTTTCGGAAAATTCTCTTCAGCCGTTTTCTCGTGATGCGTGTACATACATACAGACAGACAGACAGAAATTACGGAAAAGTAAAAAATGCATTTTCTTATTACTGTGGACATGACCGATACAGAAATACCATTCTTTTCAAATTCTGAGCAATGTACAGACAAAACTCTTATTTTATATATATAGATTATTATTATTATTATTAGTTTTAAAAGCTATTTTTTGGTTGTGCTTCTAAAAGATCCTAATTTTTTATATGTTCTCATCATTGAACATGAAGGAAAAATATGTTGTTTTAATTTTTTACTGTCTTCCATAAAATGTCTGTCATGTGCCTTGTCCAATCAAACTATGTGCATATTTCAGTTGAGTGTAATTATATTTCTTGTTTTGTCTTATCACAAAGTTTCTGATAGTCGTTGGTTCACATTTGTATTTTCTGTGGACTGCATCTCATTTTGCCACTTAAAGTTTAATGTCTGCATTTATTCAAGGGATTTTCCCTTCTTAGATCTTATTATGCATAAAGGAGCATGTCTGTCTAAATTCTGTAACACTAAATCATTAAAAGCATGACACATTTCATTATTATTTGTCATTTGTATAGTGTCATGCCACGGTCTTGAACGCTTGTGCCATTAACGAATCACAGCCCACATGGTTGTACTCTCGCATAGTAATGTATTTGGACTTTGCTTTAGGTACCTTTAGGGAGTAGGACATGAAAATGATGTTATGAGCTGAAAATCCGGAGGCTGGTGTGTCTGTGGTCGCCAAGAGAGGAAGAAGTGTCATCTTACACTCCTGGAATGTTTGTAATACGTGGACGGTTTGAAAAGTTCTCGGAATCACCGCTAGATGTCAGTGCTAGAGCAACGAGGTTCCCGCGCAATAATCACACATCCTTTATGAGTGAACACGTGGCACGTCAGTGCTCTAGCTGCAGGAGTGTGGTAGTGACGACTTTTTGTTGTTGTTCCCGCGTAGTGATTTGTGACAATGGAAAAAACTGAGATTCGAGCAGTGATTAAATACTTTGTAAAGAAAGGTATGAAAGCAAAGGAAATTCATGCCGACTTTCAGAACACACCGGGGGACTCTGCTCCTTCATTTTCAACTGTTGCCAAGTGGACCAGCGAGTTTAAATTTGGTCGGGAGAGCTTGGATGATGATCCGCGTAGTGGACGGCCAAAAAGTGTAACGACCCCAGAATTTATCGCAAAAGTGCATAAAATGGTCATGGAGGATCGTCGGCTGAAGGTGCGGTTGATTGCTGAAGCTGTAGAGATGTCTTCTGAATGGGTATATTATATTTTAACCGAAGAATTGGGTATAAAAAAATTATCCGCAAGATGGGTGCCGCGGCTCTTGACATTGGACAATAAACGCACCAGATTGGAAATGTCCGAACAAAGTCTGGCCCGTTTTCAGTGCAACCAACAAGATTTCTTGCACTGGTTTGTGACTACAGATGAAACTTGGGTCCACTACTATACCCCAGAGACAAAACAGCAGTCAAAGCAGTGGAAACATGCTGATTCACCACTACCAAAGAAACCAAACGTAGTGTGTTCGGCCGGAAAGGTCATGGCCTCAGTTTTCTGGGATGCAAAAGGCATTCTGCTGATAGATTATCTTCCTACTGGCCAAACAATTACGGGGCAATACTATGCAAACCTCCTAGACCAACTACAGGAAAGGATACGCGAAACAAGGCCTGGTTTAGCAAGGAAAAAGGTTATCTTTCATCAGGACAACGCTCCGCCGCACATAAATGTTATTGCCATGGCAAAACTTCATGAACTGGGGTACGAATTGTTGCCACATCCACCTTATTCACTTTATTTGGCACATTAAACTTCTTCCACTGAGCAATATTCTGTGTTGATAGTGTGCCTAGCACAGAAAGACGTTGCCTTCATGTCATAATTCTACTCGGGAACCTATGTTGAATAGTTAATTAACAACTTAATGCGGACTGCTGAAGTGTAATTGATTATCTTCTTCTGTTGAACAATATTCTATGTTGATGGTGTGCTTGTGTTGTTAGAGTGTTTAGGTGTTGGTTTACTAGTAGAAAGGGTCTGTCAAACTGTGGTATAAGTTATTAATGTTAAGCTGTCCAATATATACAAGCTCTGAAAGGAAGGAAAAGTCCATAATTAATTAGGTAGGTTGAAAAAATGGAAGAAAGGAGGATTTACGCGTAAATTTTGAGTCTGTGGTGTTAACGCTTACCTTTAATATTGTTGGACTGTTGTCTTGTTGTGTGAGAGGTTTTTGAAATACTGGCAGTCACTAACGTCCTGCTCCTCGTATTGTAAGTATGTCGTCTTGTTGGAAGGGAGTGGACCTGAGAGGGCGGGCTATGGGTTTGCGGTTGGTGCATGGGGAGGAGTTGTGTGCATTCGGAGAGGAGGAGGGGCGTGGTATGTTTATCGGCTTAGTGGGAGTGCTTATTGATATTGTCTAAAAAACTTCGAAAAAAATTTTGTCTTGAAGATTTAACTTATTAAACAAAATTATTATTTGATCATATAGAGGGCTTTTATTGTCTATTGGATCATTTAGCTTTTGATTTATGTTGTATTTCTGGTCCAAGAAAATGTACAAATTCTCAAACTCGGTCATGAGTCTGCCTTTTTCAATTCTTTTTAAAATTTGGAGCTCTTGTTCAATTGTGGTGAAACTGTCCTGTATCCTTCATATGACTAATTGATTTCTGAGTGTTTATTATGTTCCTGGGCATTGAAATATTCAGCATATCTGGTTGTAAAACTTTTCCGGTTTGACCAATATAAGAACAATTGCACTCGGCACATTTAAGTCTATAAATGCCGGAACCTGAATATTTGTTGTTGTCAGAATTTATAGTATTGTGGTTGAAAAACAACTTTTGATTTGAGTTTAGAGTCTTAAAGGCTATTTTAATTTCATAATTTTTTTAAAGGGTTGGCGGCTGTGAGCTTGCATCCGGGAGATAGTAGGTTCGAAACCCACTATCGGCAGCCCTGAAAATTGTTTTCCGTGGTTTCCCATTTTCACACCAGGCAAATGCTGGGGCTGTACCTTAATTAAGGCCACGGCCGCTTCCTTCCAACTCCTAGGCCTTTCCTATCCCATCGTCGCCATAAGACCTATCTGTGTCGGTGCGACGTAAAGCCCATAGCAAAAAAAAAAAAAAAAGTTGGCAATTTGATGTATGATCAGATTTGCTTGTTTCTATTGGGGAGAGGTTTGTAGCTAGTTTTAATTTCACTTTCTTGATTATTTTATTTATGATTGAGGGATTGTATCCGTTGAAGCTGGCTATTTCTTTTATGGTATTTATTTCCTTCTTTAGATTGGCGGTTCCACACAGAATATTGTTCAACAGAATAAGATGATCTAATGACATTTCAATAGCCTCATTAAGTTGGTCTCTAATAAATTGTTCAGCATAGGTGCTCAAGTAGAACTACGACATAAATACAACGTCCTTCTAGGCTAGTTACAAACTAAAAAAATTAGAACTTATTCGCTATCTTTCGAATAAGACTATATCAAGTACACATGCCAAGGTCCAATATTACAAAAAATGGTGGCACAGTATAAGAAATTGTTACAATAATAGAAACCACATTTCCAATACTTAGTAATCCTTTATATTTAGGATAAAACCATTAACATATATTAAAAATAGGACATGTTTCACTCATACTTTGTGAGCATCATCAGCCAAAATAACCTAATTCAAGGTAGGTCAGGGCCCTGATCACAGTACATATAATGTAAAAACGTCTATTAATACAATGATATAACTAATTACAACAAGATAAAAAGAATCCCAGTGCCGGCAGCTCTGAAGATTGTTTTCCGTGGTTTCCCATTTTCACAACAGACAATGGCTGCTTCCTTCCCACTCCTGGCACTTTCCTATTCTGTCATCACCATAAGACCTCTCTGTGTTGGTGTGACATAAAGCAAATCTATATAAATAAAATCATAATGACCGTGTGTCGGTACATTGACTCTTTTGGTGAAATTTCTGTACAATTATCCATTTCAGGTGTAATAATGACCATCTGCATAATTTTTAGCTTCAGTGTCTGTTTGTCCTTCTATAACTTGAAATCTACTGGGTATATTTCCACCAAACTTCATATTTAGAATCCACCCATCCTTGGGTAAGTTTTAGGGCAAATATTGTTACTAAATCCCTGAACTGGCTGGGGGTTTATACGAAACCAAAACCGTGATTTTGCACTCCCTCAAAATATACACAACCAAACTTAATGGAAATCTAACTACCTTAATGAAAATTAATTTCTAAGCCTTTTTTCTCATGTGCATCATTTTAATAACAGGATTAATAAGGGAGATATCATTAATGGACTGTTTTTTGGTACAAGTCCCACTAGACTTGACGCAAGACCGGCTGCGTGTAAAGCGTAATTCTTACAACTTGAAAACTACTGAAGGTATTTGAACCAAACTAGCATCCACCTGTCCAAGGGTAAGTTTTTTTTGTGTCTGTTTGTTTGTCTGTCTTTCTATAACTTGAAAAATACTGGATATATTTCCACCAAACTTCATATTTAGAATCCACCTGCCCTTGGGTAGGTTTTAGGGCAAATATTGTTTCTAAATCCCTGAAGTGACTGGGGGTTTATATGAAACCAAAACCATGATTTTGCACTCCCTCAAAATATACATAACCAAACTTAATGGAAATCTAACTGCCTTAATGAAAATTAATTTCTAAGCCTTTTTTTCTCATGTGCATCATTTTGATACCAGGATTAATAAGGGAGATATCATTAATGGACCATTCTTCAGTACAAGTCCCACCAGACTTAACGCAAGAGCGGGTATGTGTAAAGCGTATTTCTTACAACTTCAAAACTATAGAAGATATTTGAACCAAACTTTATATTTAGCATCCACCTGTCCAAAAGTTAGGTTTTAGGGCAAATATTATTTCTGAATACCCAAATTTACTGGGGGTTTATCAGAAACCGAAACCATAATTTTGAACTCCCTCAAAATATGAACAACAAAATTAATGGAAATCTACAATCCTTAATGGAAATCTATTTCTAAAACTTTTTTCTCATGTGCATTTTTTGACAGGAGAATTAATAAGTGATATACCATGAACGGTCGGTTTTGCAGGTTAAGTCCAGCGGACATAGCCCGAAAGGTGTTGTTCGTGGAGCAGATTCCTTATCTATCTACATATATAAACAAAATTGTAACGACTTTGTGTGCCTTTACATTGACTTTTTGGTGAAATTTTTGTACAGTCACCTGTTTGAGGGGTAATAATGACCATCTGCATATTTTTGGTGTAGTTTCCTGAAGGTCTTAATTTTTACCAGCCCACTCCCCCAGCCACAATCCAGATTGTGGCATAATCTGCCAGACGAGCAAGAAAATTGAAATTTTGCAGAATTATACATTTTAGCCTGTAACAAATGGAAAACTTGCAAGATCTTTGAATTTTTCACTTTTTATCCCCGAAGAATTTCGAAATATGAAAACAATTTTATTGATGGTGCAGACCTTCGTTTCAAAGTATTTTTTGGGATCAACGGGAAGTCCTATCACATAACGGATGGCACAATCTCTGTTCAATTGGGAGTGATCGTCAACCTTGGTCTTATGACTTTTTGTCGTATCTGTATCTCTTATACGTTAGATTTGTCTCTGTTTCTCGATTTTAAGTAAACTTGGACCCTTTACCTGTATAATTCATACTTTTAATCGCTTACAGGAAAGATAGAATCATCAAACTCTACACGAACATTGGCCCACCCAATACCCATATATGAGCCAAATGCTGTCACATAATTAACCGAAAAGTAATGCAATGTAAGATAATCTTACACAAATTTCACCCTATTCAACGTTTCTAAATCAATCTGACCCATGAATAGATGAGATGCTAGAAAATATCATAGGACCAGCCATTTAGTCCGCTAAATATTGCGTCTTATGGTACAGTCCTGACGTACCGTTTAGCAGCAGTTAATCTGTAAATGAAGGTCTGCAATATTGTAAACATGATATACTTTCGTATGTTGATCTATATATATTCATTGATGTCGATTTTTAGCGATCGAGAAAGGGTGTGTGTGCTATTGAGATCAGTACTCCCCATACCGACTTTGACTGGCAGTAGGAATGGGGTCCTTCTCCAACTCCTGTGTAACTGGCACTGGTAAGGAGGTCCTACCATTGTAATGAATAATTCATTTCTAGATTTGACTTGCAGAAGGCAAGGGAGCATTCAATTTTGTTCAAAACTCCCCTACCCGATTGTGTTTGGCTGTAGGTAAGGGTGACCCCCATTATAAACAAATGTACCAATCTAAAATGTGACTAGCATTAGGTAGTGGCCTGCTATTTTAATGGAAACTCACCAACTCTGTGTAACTGGCAGATAGCTGGCTGACAGAAGGAAGAAAGGGCCTGTCATTATAATGATAACTGCACAACTCAGTTTTGACTGGTAGTAGGGAAGTTACCTGCCATTATCATAAAAACTCCTGAACTGTTATCTGTCTGAAAGTAGGAAGGGGGGCCTGCCATTGTAACGAAAACTCCCCAAATTGATTGTGACCACGCAGTAGGCAATGGGGCCAGCAATTATAATGTAAAC
Source organism: Anabrus simplex (assembly GCF_040414725.1). Taxonomy (NCBI): domain Eukaryota; kingdom Metazoa; phylum Arthropoda; class Insecta; order Orthoptera; family Tettigoniidae; genus Anabrus; species Anabrus simplex. The sequence goes on along the minus strand of NC_090268.1, from coordinate 352,408,814 downwards.
TTCCCAACTCGATTGTGAATGGCAGTAGGCAAGTGAACCACCATTATTATCACAACTCCGCAACCCACACTTTACATTGGAAACAATGTATGGGGACCTCCCCATGCTATTTCTCAGATAACGCTAAGAGACATGCAATTTTAAAACAATCTTATTTACTGCACGTACAGTACTTACTTCAATATCCGTATACAATGTAGAATACCGTAGCGAAGCACGGGTACATTTCCTAGTTGTACAAATAAAAATAAATTCTCATTAGTGCTGTTAAGATCTGGGTGATAAATTGGTAAATGAAGTACAGTGTGCCCATGCTCATTTAATATTTAATCTAATGTACTTTTTAACAGTTTGATGTTTGATTAGTTCCTACAGTTCAGATTTATACATCCCATTTGTAAACTGAATCTTCTTTTGCACAACCAATCCTGCATATCTGTTTTCTTTGTACTAGTTGTCGGGAACTTACCAATTTCCACGTTATAGTAAGATGCATTATTTATAATTAAAACTGACTTAGGCAGCAAATTAGGAAGAACCTTCTCCTTTAACCATTGTTGGTAGAATTCATCTCACTGTGTTAGTCACTTGTTTGTCTCTTCAATTTAAATACAAGAAGTGCACTCGGAATGAAACCAGTCTCTCCTCCAGCATGCACGATGGTCGACGTTGTCCTGTAGATACAGGACTTTTGAAGCTTGCAATACAATAATCAGCCCATGTTTTTGTAGTGGTGTGCGAATTATGAATATACATTTCATCATTAATTATTCTACCCTCTTGCTGAAATCTTGTGATCAATTATTGCAGTTTTTGTGTACTTCTTCTCTATCAGCACTTATGAACTTTTTTCAGTTTTCTTCCACTGAAATCCAGTTTTCTTGAACACTCACAGTAGACTGGAATGTGACCCTTCATACTAGATTATTTTGCACAATTTTGGAGGTTTCTTACAGTAGGAATTCCCTTCTCATTAACATAAAAGTCATTTTTTGTTCTTCTGATCACACACGGGTTGAAGTCATCCAAATCTGTGCATGGTCAAGGTCTATTTTTTAATTTTACTTTCGGATTGGTATTATGAAGTTCTCTGATGTTCCAGCTTCGGCATTGTCTAATTCCTTTTTAATTGTCTTAATTAAAGGTACACATTCATACACTCATTTGACAGGAATAGTAAAGCTATTTCCTGCACTTTTCTTCTTCATAAGTGATAAAACATTTGCAATAACTTCTATTGTCTATTCATTAATGACTCTTCTGCGCAGTTTCATTGTATAAGAGCCATGTCTCTTAGATACAGCAAAAGCACCAAATAACTAACAATATTCTACCAATGTGCAAGAAAAGAAAGAAGGAAATCAACATTATCTCACATACCAAAGAATTTCCTACTAAAACAGCAACCTACTCACCTCCTCACATGATATGCTGTTAACGTGGAATGCTTTCTATCACCAAAGTCTAAAGAATACACTGTACATTAGGAAGATGCGTGTGGCGCAGTAAACCTGGTTGAAAACAGGAGAGAACAGTTCAATAGAGCTGCTGTTAGATACATGTAGAAAGGTCAAAGCTAGTTTACAGATTGACTTACAGAGCATCTTGCTCGTGCATCACCAACCAATTCCCTGCCCACTTCAGTGCTAGGCTAGTCTCGCTCACTGTTCCTGCCAAGAAATCAAGAGATGTTACGGAATGATTATACCACTATAATGCCCTGATTAGAGGATACCATAAGCTTTGTCTTAATCAAGCTCTTCCAGTTCAAGCTGTCGTCACTGATGCATACCTCAACAGGCTATAAGCAATGAATTTCATCATTAGACCCATATTGATGGATATGATTTATTTTCTGAACAAAAGATTTATTGACCACGTAATCAAGACATTATTATTATCATCATCATCATCATCTGGTTCAACAGTAGTCACACAACTGAAAACTACATTGCTCCACTATTGTGTTATATGCGTCAGTCACAGGTGCAGTTCCTGATTTTGATCTTCCCTGCAGGATATGGTTAAGATTAAACCATATAATAATAATAATAATAATAATAATAATAATAATAATAATAATAATAATAATAATAATAATATAGTTATTTGCTTTTACGTCCCACTAACTACTTTTACGGATTTCGGGGACACCGAGGTGTCGGAATTTTGTCCTACATGAGTTACTTTTACTTGCCAGTAAATCTACTGACATGTGGCTGACGTATTTGAGCATCTTCAAATACCACCAGACTGAGTCAGGATCAAACCTGCCAAGTTGGGATCAAGAAGGCCAGTGCCTCAACCATCTGAGCCACTCAGCCCAGCAACTAAACCATATCAAGATCATTTCTGAAGTATGTGCAGACTCTTGGTTCAAATGAAACGGCGATATCCTTTCCACAGTGATGCCGACTGACAGGCGGTGAAGCACGTCTTGCTGGAATGTGCCACTAGAGCTGATAGAGGAGACAAGTTGGATTTTATCTTCCTGACTTCTGCATTTGTGGACTATATTTATAATTATTTTAAACATTAGATTGTAAGTTCTCTTTTTTTGCTGTATTTGGATCTTTAAAATGAGATTATATTATGTACGATGCACTTAATAATAATAATAATAATAATAATAATAATAATAATAATAATAATAATTTGAAGTGCCGCTAGACAATACTAATAAAGATTGTGATGTGTCGAGGTGCTTTATAATTTTATAACTCATTGTATACTGAAGTACACTGTACAGTATATGGTTTTCAATATAAAGGTTTAACAAAGCTGTAAAAGTACCAAATTTCCCTTACTAAAATCAGAGTAATTATTTGCTTATATACAGTACATCTGTGAGACTGTAGATACTGTCAAATGGGACAAAGCCAGAAGACAAGTCGCTGCATTTGGACACTCAGTATTGTACCAGCCGCATTTGCTAATGGATGAGTAGTTCCTATTGACTATTACTTTCACTTACCTGCCTTGTAAGATTTCAGATTTAACACAATCTTGTGAATGTTTCACCAAATTCATTGATTTATATCATACTTTCCCTTGCCTGTCCGGATACCAGAAATACCTTAAAACATCTGTTGCATTCATCAATTTCAAGGCTGCTTATGACACTGTATAGAGAGAAGGTCTGATATACAAACTGCTCGGAGTAATTCAGTGCCAGACAGCAGCTCTTCTCATCATCAACATGTTGAGTAACTGAATTTTTAGGGTTGTCATGTCTGGCTCCATGGCTAAATGGTTAGCGTGCTGGCCTTTGGTCACAGGGGTCCCGGGTTCGATTCCCGACAGGGTTGGGAATTTTAACCATCCTTGGTTAATTCTGCTAGCATGGGGGCTAGGTGTATGTGTGGTCATCATCATAATTTCATCCTCATCACAACGCACAGGTCACCTGTGGGTGTCATATGACTTGCACCTGGCAAGCCGAACATGTCTTCGGACACTCCCGGCACTAAAAGCCATATGCCATTTCATTAGGGTTGTCATGGATAGTATAGTTAGTGGGCAGAAAAAACTGAACAATGGTTTACCACAAGATTTGGAGCTTTCCCTGCTACTGTTCAGCATATATTGCACCTCCACAAGAATAGTGACACAATTCAAAAATGAACGTTTTTGAGAAAACAGAATTTAAATATTTAAAACACCGTATCAAATCAAGGATAATATTTAATCAGAGTATTTCTACAAGATAAAATTTAGCATATTTTAATCACATTTTCACAGAGTTTCTATGAAATCAATCACAACTAAAAAGAGTCTGTATTCTTGACTGACAGTGTTCAGACAGTTTTCTAGATCGAAGCAATGATAATTTTTGCATATGGTGCATGTCATAACTAAAAAGACATTTCTTGAGTTGTGCCACTATTCTTGTAGGAGTGCAATATATAGATGACATGCCTGTGACACAGTCGAAGAAGTTCAAGCATACTGATAACCGGTGGATAGCTACAAAGAGTGTGAGCACTGTCACTACTGAGGAAACACTCACAGCTGATTGAACTATTTGCAAAAATGAGGTACTTTTACAAATGGACCCTGTAACCCATTGCGAGTAAGACTGAAGTTTGTTTCTCCCTCCTAAAAGACTGCATGACTAACTGGGATTTAGGAGTTTATTTTGACAATACCCTTTTACAGCAGGATAGATATCCCAAGTCCAAGTACCTGCGTGAATATAACTCTACCCTTCAAACAACGTCTGATGAAGACTGCTGCAAAGATCGGATCACATATTACAGTAACAGCCATCAGAAACAACAATACTTATATAAATTGAATTTTGAAGATAAAATTGCTTTCAAGGGAACATTTACCAACAGGAAATATTTTTAGAATCAGATCACTAGTCAAACCATAGTTATGAATTAGTTTTTAAAGAAAACAAGTTTATGTAACTTCATATTCAAATTTAGCTCTGTTTGCTTTATAATCCATCCTTGTAACTATATTTATTTATTTATTTATTTATTTTTATTTATTATTTTTTTTTTTTTTTTTACAGGTAGTGCTGTTGGTGGGCTTCCAAGGATCTGGAAAGACTTTCTTTGCTACCACGTACTTGGTACCCAAAGGTTATGCTCACATAAATCGTGATGAACTAGGCTCATGGCAGAAGTGTACCTCAGCTCTAGAAAATACCTTGGTCAAAGGTCAAAGTGCAGTAATTGATAACACTAATCCTGACAAGGAGTCACGAAAAAGATTTATTGAAGTTGCTAAAAAATATAACATACCTTGTCGATGCTTTATCCTTACTACAACTATTCAGCAAGCAAAGCATAACAATAAGGTAATAAATTACTTTGTTTCTCTTTCATAAATACTCAGAATAGAAATACTCAAAAGGGGATTGTTAATTATATTATCACCCCCTTGAAAAACTGATGTATAATGGATCCTGAATAGACATTTAAGTTATGAATGTGAATGGTACTGCAAGGTGGTGATTGTTGTTTTAAGGGATCAAGAATGCTATTCTGTAAAGGAACACACAACAGGATATACACATTTGTTTGTGCCTTTTCTATAATCATACAATGCTATTCATGATTCGGAATTAGCATCAAAATCATAAATCCTATTACTGATAAAAACCCCCAACCTTTCAAAAAATTAAAATATCATTAAAGGAAGAAAGAAAGAAAGAAAGAAAGAAAGAAAGAAAGAAAGAAAGAAAGAAAGCTCACCCATGAAAAATGTGATAGAGGAGTCTAGTACAGTAGAATGTGGTTAATTCAAACCGGAAGAGTCCAGAAAAGAAAGTGAATTAATATTGTGCACCGTACATACTCAAATCTTTAATTCAAAATGAACTCTTACTTTTTCAGTGGTTCATTGAGTTGCAGTGACAGTAGAATATAATAAAGCAATCTCCTCCTCCTCTCAGAAGTTTGGTAACCATGATAGAGATCCGGCTTTAATGTTACAGCCCAAAATAATTCAGTAGTGGTAAGATAAAACTTGTTGTCAAATTAACTAGCCATGAAATGCATCTTCTTCCACATGATGTTATGCCTTGTCTCTCCTTGAATGACCAACTTTGGATATTTCTCTCCTCGCATCACATGGCCGAGATATTGTGGCTTCCTGATCTTGACTTATCTCCATCCTTTCCATCTCTTTATCTTTTGTGCTCTGGGCTAATCAACTCCACCTCAATATTTTTCTGTAAGTCCACAGCTCAAAAGCCTCCAACTTTTTAATTTTCCATTCCTTCAGAGTCCAGGCTTCCATACCATAGGATAATACTGAGAAGACATAACATTTCAGAAGTCTAGTTTTTCAAGGTCTATGCTGCAGAACACTTTTCTCATTTTATTGAACATATTTCTTGCTTGCCATATTCTGGACTGTATTTAGTCAATACAGCTGTTGTTCTCATTCATAATTGTTATTAAATACTCTTGTATTTTGATACTTTCTGCATTGTTTCTCTATGCATGGTACTGACCTAAATGATGGGTCTTTAAGTCTCCTCTGTCCTGGGCAGCAGCAACCATTTAAACCTCCTACATTAGTGAAGGATAATTACAGCTATATTATTTTACCAAGTATCCCCATGTCCCACCTTTCAAGTCTTCAGTATCCACTGGAATGACAGCCGTCAATCTGTTCCACGTGGAGGGGTTTAGGCCTATGAGCAGATTTTCCCGGTTACCAAAACTACTTCACTACTTAGAAGACTATTCAAGAAATATACCCTCAGGTGGCCAATAGCTTGAACCTTTTCTTAGCTTCGCAACAACTATTTTCAGCACCAGCCTGAATTGACACTACTTTTCTCTTCCACCTGCATGCTTTCGTGCAACAATTCAAGATGAACATTTATATTAAGCATCATAGATATGATCCATTCACGCCAAAATTAGACTGTTATTCATTAATTAATGAATAAGTGTGACATTAATTAATAGATTGTGAGAAGCTCATCCGAGATACAGTGATAGGTGGAGATATAAGGGAAGCCGAGTTAATGGAAATCAAGTGCAGTTTGCCGATAAATTATTGCCTTCATAAACTAAACTATAATATAAGCACTACGAGTGATAAACCAGTACATTCTGTGAGACCGAGTATAACAATCTCGTAATGATCAGTGCATAATAGGCAAATTATATCACTGTTTTCGTGTTCCACTATCAGCAGAAAATATTTTAAGTTCAACATAGTGACTAACTTAATAGGTGTAATTTATTTATTTACTTACGAATCGAAAATTATTCTATTTCAAGTGTTTAATTAAATGACCAAGTAAATGTAAATTTAGACACAAGGAAACTTTTTTTAGATGTAAATAAGGACGTAAATTCCAAAAGCAGAGTAGATTTAAAATTTTAGCATATAGTGACTAATTTAATAGATTACATACAAATCTTGAATTTATTAAAATATTTCTTTGTGTTTGAACTTTTACTTACTTACTATGTCATTTATTACAGGCTTTAAAGTAGAAATTTTCAAATCATAAATGAATCTGGCACTGTGCTTCTAAATGCTAATGAAACTCGGTGAATAGTTCGATGATCAAGCCTGCAAATGCTTCTAGGCGCGAAGATATATAATACAGTTTAAAATAATTGAAGTATTTATTAATGTTTATAGGATCTTGTATAACAGATTCTTTAGAGATGCAGAACAGTTGACATAAAAAACAATTGCTGTTCTTCAAGAACTTGCATCTTACTTCCTTTAAGTGACTTATCTTCGACTTCTATATAATTTTAGATCTTCAAATTTATTAAATTGTATTATAACATCACGCCTAGCAGTATTTGTAGGCTTGTTCGCTGAACTATTCACCAATTCGCATAAACATTTTGAAGGACAGTGCCGGATATTACGTTTGTTATGACTGGGCGAATTGGCCGTGCGGTTAGGAGCACACAGCTCTGAGCTTGCATCCGGGAGATAGTGGGTTCGAATCCCACTGTCGGCAGCCCTGAAGATGGTTTTCCGTGGTTTCCCATTTCACACCAGGCAAATGCTGGAGCTGTAACTTAATTAACGCCACAGCGGCTTCCTTTCCATTCCTAGGCCTTTCCTAACCCATAGTTGCCATAAGACCTATCTGTGTCGGTGCGACGTAAAGCAAAATAGCAACAACAACAATGTATGTTATGCTGCTCTTCAAGAACTTGCACCTTGCTTCATTTTAATGACGGATCTTCGACTTCTTCTGGATTTTATGATCTTACATCACGCAGTGCTAATCCCTATAGTGTTATAGTGCTTCTTGAACTGCATTTAGTGAAAGACTTATCCTTTACTTATTGTTTTCCTATGCATTGTTTTATATTTTTATTTAATCGGCTGATGATACCCAGAATAGTGGTCAAAACCGGTACCGCTTTCAATCAAATAAGAATATAAAATTACATTTCTTATTTTCCTTGTATTGAATAGGTTGAACCACTTTATTTCTTGTTTCAATTTAATTGTGATACACTTCAATATGGAATATTATGAAATTTTTATCTTTAAATGCTACTCATTTGTCGGAAATCAGCCAGAACAAATCAAGCTGCTTTTCTTTGAATTTTTTCCAGTTCTTGAATCAAGTAATCCTGGTGAGGGTCTCATACACTGGAACCATACTCTATTTGGGGTCTTACCAGAGACTTATATGCCCTCTCCTTTACATCCTTACTACAACCCTGTGCCCGTTGCATTTCCTAGACATTCTCAAAAATGGCGTCGGAGGAAGGTATGGCCCACTCAAGTTAAAAAGAATACACAATGAAGTCATGATATCGAGGTATAACAGAAGACCATATATAACTGGGAACGGATGTATACCGAAGGCGGTGCAGAACAGCAAAAGGTCAAGTAGATTGTTTTAAAGAAAAAATAGAACAGAAGAGATTATTATAAAAAAAATACACTTGAAAAATTGAATTCGCAGAGTCAAGACATGAATTGCGATCGCGCTACAAGAAGTACGAAATTTTACTAGATTTCGGCGGAAATTCATACAGAAAAACTACATTCATTAAGAAGAAAACGGGATAATCAACCCAAAGAAATACCGTGAATAGCCAAAATACTTCAGATAAGTGAAGCTCGAATTAAATACGCTTATTGGAACCCGAGGAGCAAGTCCAACGTTATCGCAGGGAAGAATTATATGAACTTCACAAGAAAGAAAAGAACTGAAAAAAGTTATTTTATTGGCGCAGAAGTTGAAAGGAAAATAATTCTGAAGATTATTTAAGCTGATTCTGAAGATTTTTCTCTGAAAAAGATAAAATATATTATACGCAATTTTAAAGAGTTAGCCAAATATAACGCAGAAGAAGGATAAGAAGAGTAACTTTAGAAAAATATTATTCTAATTTGGAATTTTAAAACAGCCATGTTCTCTTCGAGAATGTTTAACTTTGTTGGCAGCCTTACGAAGAAGATGATGAACTGCTAGACGTTTAAGATGGACCAACCTGGAGAGAGGTATCATCCAGTCAGATGACCAGCCCGAGATGAGAGATGGATATTGCCTACCAAGACCAGTTCTGAATGGGAGAAGAAGTCCAGCTCAACCCCAGATCCAGACCGCAAAACTAACCATGTGACAGTCGAAGAAGAACAACTGACATCGGAGTAACGAAAAACGAGCTAAGTCCTTACAATTAGTATCATAATTCTCAACTTATAATATCTTTTGGCATATGCTGTGGAGTTGAATAGTTGTTAGAAATGATGATATTTAAGTGTGCAAGTGATAATATGCAGTGAAGTGTGTGATATTTAAGATATTTATGCTATATTAAAGCAGTGTAGAACTATCTATATATATATATCGCGAACGGATCACCGTGTTTGGGCAAATAATTCAGTGAAGTAGTCGAGAATACGATTGGCAATGACTTGACATAACAGCTAATCGCTAAGAACTAACATATGTTGCAAGGTATCGATAAATCTTGTGTAGAATGTATTCATTGGATTACGTCACAGATGGACCGCGCGTCAGAAGTGAATGATTGTAATTAAGTACTCCTTGTAGAGCGATATTATTAATTGTAGTAATAGAAAGATATGTAACATTATGCATCGTGATTTTATTGAGAGGAGTTGAATATAGGAAACACATAGTGACATATTTATGAAAGCTATATATCATTAATTGCAATGTTTGTGTTGAAGGTTATGTTAAATAAGAGGTAATATTGAGTAGTTGAGATGATAATAATGGATCGTCGGACGAGGTAATAAGAAGGTATATGAAGATATGAAGAATTATATTATGTTTTATGGTAATTACAAGGTATATATTGGAAGAAGTTAAATGTCATATGTGGAAGGTATGGATCTAATGAAACGATGTGAATAAATAAGAGGAAGTACACCGCGGGATTGACCAGAATTAAGGTATGGATATTGAATATTGATATTTAGCTGAGATTTAGATGGTGATGTAATGTCAAGATAGCTGTTATGATGGAAGTATGTGAGTTCTGCGACACATTCTCGAAACGTATAAGATGCGAGATAAATGACATATTATACATATGTGGTTAAGTAATTGCAAAGCATAGTATTGAGATATTCACTTTCACACTGCAGAAACGAATTAAATAACTTGCACAGTAGGATTATGATTAGAATATGACGTATTTAAGCATATTGAGCCACATATATAGGAATTAAGAATTATGTGGATACAATAGGACAGTTATTTATTTTAAAACAATGTATAGTTGAATTTGAATTTTATGAAAGGTTAATATATAGGAAGATGGTACATTAGGAGCCGGATTTAGCAGGCATTAGGGGTGTAAAGCCTTAGCACGTGAATCGTTACTGATTAATTTCCTAGAATGAATCCGAATTGAGTTCAGATTTTGTTTGTTTTTAATGGCGATATAATTATAAGAAAAGACTTAGAAATGTTATTACAATATAATAATTGCAGTTGGAGAATGTATTCCAGTGATACATAGGATGTCCCAAGAATAATTATGGACAGTAACGCTGATTTTTTTATTTCATTTCAGAAACAATTCAAATAAGTTAATGCTATACTGTATCTTTGTTTTTCCTGATAAGCCAGCGCTGACTTTAACTTACAATTCCTGAATTATTTATTCTAAATAGTGATAAATGTAGCCCATTCCCAAATTTAGTTCTCATTTCTTAGGGCAATTCTCTAATTAAATAAATGTAGATCTTTATTTCTTTATATAATTTTGTGAGTGTTAATTTTTAGTGATAGTTAATTCTTTATCTAGTTTGTAAGATGATTCATTAATTAATTTCGTAAATATGAATGCGTTCAGTGGTGAAGTTTTAACGTTAGCATTGGGTCTAGGCGATCATTCAAATACTACTGCATTTTTGGGTGAACTTTTCTCTTCATGATCTCACGTAAAGCAGAACCGAATGAAAAATTTTAAGATTTTTCTCATGGAACGAAATACCCTAGGATTACATCGAGCTGTTGGGAGTTATTTGCAACCCGTTATGACAAATGGGTGCAACCCCTAAACACCCTCATAACCATGAGCAGAGATCTGTACCCTTCATTTACAATCCCATTTATGTGATTACTCCAATGAAGATTTTCCTTACATTAACACCTAGGTACTTACAATGATCCCCATAAGGAACTTTCACCCCATCAATGCAGTAATTAAAACTGAGAGGACTTTTCCTATTTGTGAAACTTACAACCTGACTTTTAACCCTGTTTATCATCATACCATTACCTCCTGTCCATCTCACAACATTATCGAGGTCATTTTGCAGTTGCTCACAGTCTTGCAACTTATTTATTACTCTATACAGAATAACATCATCTGCAAAAGGCCTTATCTCTGATCACACTTTTTTATTCATATTATAAAGGTCCAATAATACTGCCTTGAGGAATTCCCCTCTCAATTATTACTGAGTCAGATAAAGCTTCGCCTACTCTAATTCTCTGAGATCTACCATATTTACGTGTGTATTAGACCCCCCTCACTGGCTTTTTGAGACAAAGAAAATGAAAAATAAATCTTGCATACAAAACCTCTCAATGCAATTCGTCAGAGAAGAACAACGATTCTGCTTCAAAGCGAGTACAAGCCTTACTACATCTCTGATGACATCGCACAAATTGGTGAATAGTTTCATCCGTACAACCCATGCGATGAAGACACTCGTCGAAGTCATGCAGTACATCTGTGTTTTGTATTTAAGAAATGCCCGCCTCTGTAGCATAGGGCTACTGCAGCTCTGATGGCGTTGCACAAATAAGTGAATAGTTTCTTGTCTGACTTGTGCATTGCAAGCACGCATCATTCATGTATATATGTCTGTGTTTTGTAGTTAAGAATGTCCACCAGCATAATGGTTAGCACAATTAGCTGCCATTCTTGGGAGCCTGTGTTCGATTGCCGGTACCATATTGCCAGAGATCTACGAATGGCAGGAAGGTGATATGCAGTTAAATGGTACATGCGACTCCCTTTCACTAGGGACCTGTCTAAAAAGAGCTGCACCACCTCAGTAAGAGGAAACTACTTTAGTTAAGAAATATTCACGGTTGTTGCTATTAATATAGCAGGCGAGATCATTAACACGTTTAGTGCGGATCACGCGCCCAGCGCGTGATGCTACTTTATAAGCATGTGCAGAGCACGCGCCACATGGGATGGTTGCTACGAAATGTGGATCACAGGTTTCCCGCATGGTAAGAAAGGCTCTGATTGTCATCCCGCACATTGTGTAAGTCCAGTCTACTAGCACATTCATCCGGTTTCATCCGTAGCCATATTTGTGCGTGCGTATTTCCTCTCCAGAGTTGTCGTCATATGTCATCATTCATTTATGGGATCTTTGAGCAGCAAGACCACTTCATTGTGAGGTAAGACAATGCATTTTCTGTTTATTATTACTTCAAGAGAATTACAAGTGATTCCGCTTTTGAAATAAATAAATTCCACTACTGCAATATGTTCAATAAAATAACTGAACTTGTAATTGTCATTTATTCTTGCATCATATATGTGTATAACACGAAAGAACTTCTAATTGTCATTTATTCCTGAATCATATTTATAAGTAACTTGAAAGAATGCACAGTAATCATTTTTTGACTGCGTCGTGATGCTTATGTTATTTGATTTATATTTTTTTCAGGTGGCTGACAATGTGGTTCCTTCAACATCACGAGACCCACCCAATAAGAGGCGCACTTCAACGGAAGGAATACCGCCTTGGCAGTTCTGTAATGATAGAGATATTGAGAGGTTGCTTGACGATATAGGAGATGAGTCGGATGATGAGATGGAGTTTTTCGACTCAGAAATTGAGTCAGAAAGTTTGGATGAGAATGAAACCAGTGAGAATCTTGAAGGGGAAAAGGTTGAGAATCAGTGATTGGAAGGACACCACTGCTGAAGAAATGAAAACTTTCATAGCCATAGTGTTTCATATGGGATTGATTTGCCTGAACCTTATAAATGGCTGTTGGAAGAAACATTATTTATTTAACTTGTTCATGTTCCTTCACATGAAGAAAATGAACTCACTGCTCCAGGTGAAGAATCTCCGCAATCACTACAGATATCGGCAGCTGTTAGTGCAAGTAAGTGGCTTCCTACTCGACCCTCTGCAATACCAAAAATTCAGTTTTCGGGCAACAGAGGACTCGAAGTGATCCCACCGCAGTTGACTCCCTTTAGCTATTTTGAACTTTTTTTTCCTCCCAATTTTTTGAATTTCTCGCTGAAGAATGTAACGACTATTCGAAGTACGTTCTGTTTGAAAGCACAGGGAAAAGGTTGAGAATCAGTGATTGGAAGGACACCACTGCTGAAGAAATGAAAACTTTCATAGCCATAGTGTTTCATATGGGATTGATTTGCCTGAACCTTATAAATGGCTGTTGGAAGAAACATTATTTATTTAACTTGTCGATTTCAAAATTCATGTCAAGAGATAGGTTTTTACTGCTTTCAAGATGTTTACATTTCCAAAGAGAGCAAACCTCGGGTGATCCAATTTATAAAATTTGCCCAATGACGGATTATTTCAATAATAAAATGAAAGAATTGTGTCACCCATCCCGCGAGCTCTCTATAGACAAGAGTATGGTGTTGTGGAGGGAGAGGTCAGTTGCGATGGAAACAATATATTCAAGGCAAACGCCATAAATATGTTGTGAAATTGTATGTTTTGGCTCAGCTGAATGGCCTTTTCCACGCAATTCATACATACAGTGGCAGTAAAGATCCTGAAGTTAGTGGTCAGGGGCATGTTGCGAAAGTGGTTATCAAGTTGCTGACAGGGCTGGGAGGGAAAGGCCATTCCCTCTTCATGGAAAATTTTTACAACTCTGTTAGCCTTACAGAAGAGCTTCTCCAAAAACAGACCTACTGTATCGGAACTCTGCAAGCAAAGAGGTAGGGAAACCCACCAGAAGTTGTAGCCAAACGGTTGAAGAGGGGTGAAGTGATCAACCGTTACACACAGGAAGGGGTATGTGTTAGTAAGTGGAAAGATAAAAGAGATGTTCTTGTGATCTCCAGCAAATATGAAGGTGATTTAGTTGAGACCACAAACAAGGGTGGACAGGAGAAAATTAAGCCCAAAATGGTTGTGGAGTGTAACAAACATATGAAGGGTGTTGATAGGCAGGATCAGATGTTGGCCTATTATCCACAGACCCATAAATCAGTTCATTGGTACAAGAAACTGAGGATACATATATTTCATATGATGTAGAATAATGCGCATTTCCTGTACAACATGTACAGCAGAGAAAAGAAATTTGATCTCCATGACTTTCACTTGGAGATAGTTTCGAACTTGCTACCAGAACCAGCAGAAAGTGAACGTCATGCAACTCACTTGCCAGAGTATTTGCCTAAAGCACTGAACAACAAGACGTAGAGAAAACAATACAGGCTTTGCAGCGAAAAATATAAAATCAGAAAGGACTCCATTTTTGGCTATTTGGCTTGCCCGGGCTTTCCGGGTTTCTGCCTAACGCCTTGCTTTAGAGAATATCATGGTTATAAGTAAGGATCATGGGACAAGTTCGACTTCTAGACGGTCGTTCTGTTCATTTATAGTTTTACATTATTGCCAATTTTGTAGTTCCCACTGTTCACTGAAGAAAGATTGTTTGTTGTTACATTGATTTATCGCATGTGTTAGCTATAGGGTTTCATTCTTGTTATACTGATCACTTCTATTAGCCAAAGTGTTTCATCTTTGTTTGTCAAATTCTGTAGTAGAGAAGTGTTTCGTTTGTAACATACTTCATGCATTTGTTTGCTATCCTCAGTAAATAATGCATAGTAATCTACCAACGTGCATGGCGCGTGATCCATCTGGTGATCAGTATTACTTCTTGATTTCAACCACCGTGCGGGTCATGCACCAGGCACACGAGTGGGATAAGTCCACGAGTTCGATAGAACTCGTCCTACAAACGTACAAAACTTCGATAATTACAACTTTTAAAGAGTCCCACACAAATATTTTTCTCAGGTTGGTGGGTATGTCACGCTCTGCTAATACGCAGTTAACGTGTTAATAAAGTGATTGTTTAATATCTCATAAATCGGGCCAATATATGGTGGGTTGTTTTTTGGAGAGGAGTAGGCTTAAAATGTGATAAAAACAATCCAGTTATAAGTATTGTTTTACTTGCCAATGTACCTCACAAATAATAATAATAATAATAATAATAATAATAATAATAATAATAATTTTACGTCCCCACTTAACGTTTTTTGGAGACGCCAAACAAAACATACTGTGCGTTTATAACAAAATGGAGACAACGATCGTACGAAATTAAACATTATGATAATAAAACGCATTACCGCCACACCTGTAGATATCCATAAATGCAGCAAACTATCCTGTTATTTATTTTTAATCTTCCCATCGTGGAACTGATGGCACTATGCGGGCACTTGATAGCATACCTAACCTAAACAGTGCGATCTCTCTTATCTCATTTACAGCTGTTTAGGTAAATCCTGATGTGATAAATGTGGAGAACAAGCATGAAATATATTTAAATATAAGAGTTTGGCTTTCAAAAGCCGCAGTTATGCAAAGAACGCTTCCAGTCACTATGTAATACATTCGGAAGTACAACTCATAACATATGCTAGTTATCAGCTGGTGGTGAGGCACGCTTTCTATAGCACATCTTTATTTGGAAGGAGTGGCTTCTGCTACACATACACAAACTATCCAGAAACCATTTGGGAATAGATTCTCATTGTTTGGACTCTGTAGTCGGGAACAAAACTATTTTTAAAAGTGTGAATGGTCTCAACCTAGCATTTCAAACATAGGGAAAGTGAACTACAACAAGGGGAAGAGAGTAGAGGAACTTTTTGTGATAAAAAGGCTCAGGATTAATGTTGGACCTATTGAAATTCCTGATATTGAAACTGCATGTACACTATAAAAAAATTATGCATGAGATGAAAAGTTCAGAATCACTTAAAGTTGCCAATAAGTGATTCTTTATAGCGTGTGTCTGTATGTATAAAATGTTCAAGTCCACCTCCGTAATATAATGGTTGGTACTACTAGCTGTCTTTCTCAGGGGTGCGGGCTTGAATGTTGACTCTGTCAGAAACTTAAGATTGGCATGCAACTCATTTTTCCATTAGGGGTGTGCTTGAAAAGAAATGCACCACCTCGGGACAAGGACATGAATGTACGGATGTAAAATACGGTATTTCTGTGAGCTATTGATTGCATAATGGAGGCCTACTTGTGTAATTATATTTGTATATTGCCTTTCCAAATCCATTTTGTTAGGTTGTAACGAAGTACTATAAAATTTCACAATTTGGTCTATAGTACAGTATGGAATATTTGTTGTTATTATTATTATTACCATATTTATGCTAATAATCCCCGTCACCGAATAAACCCTGCACTCTAATTTTAGGAAAGCTCAGTTTTAAAAATGAAATGAACTAAAATGCCTTCTATTGAAAGAGTAACATAGGCATAGACTAATATTTCAAATCACTCCGTGAGGTCCATGTGGTCTTTACGCAAATATGAACATGTACATTTACGGATATAGCAGCTTTGCCTGAACGTATTTGAGATGAAAATAATACATTATCACTGCTGTAAAATATATTTGCCATGAAAATTAACAAGTAGCCCAAGGTATTTCATTAATCTGATCTTCCAACAGGCTCGATTCCCTGTATATCGAAGGATTCGTTGTCTCTTTAGAATCCTTTCCTAAATTACTTACAAACTTGTCACACTCCACGTCTAAAATACTTTTCACACGCGGTCATTTTTTCGCGGATATTAACACAACCGGTGGTGGATAATTCTTTTCGTGCAATGTAAACACTTGAAATAGACACACCGACGAACTCGGATGTTAGTTTGCGATATGGTAAAACCTTGTTAATTCAAAGTCGTTGGGACGCAAAAATCGAACTTCGAATTACATGATTTTGAATTATTCGCCAACTCGCATCACAAAATATTCTAAGATCTGTTTCTGCATACAATTAACATTGATTCACAGTTTAAACCTTTTTAAATACCATGGAAAAGAACTCTTTCCAAAATCTATCTAACAAGGCGCAATTACTCTATTCAAATATTGCACTTGGATAACTCACTGGCAAACATAACCTCACGCAACAAAAGAAGAAAAAATCCAAAGATGAGGAGAAATCTATGCTGGCTCTCCTGTGCAAGTAATTTATTCATTGGATTACTGTACTGTATGCATTTTAGATGCCTTGTACTTGCACGGAAAGTACCCGATGCCCTTAAAACATCGTGGCTTATCGAACATTCATGTGACAAGGGGAGGAATTAGAAAGTCTCTCGCTTCCGTCTGCATTGCAACACAGGAGAGTAACTCTATCATTGTACGATTTCCTGCCATGGCATTTCTCTTGTAATTCAGAAATTCCAACCCTTGCCCTGTCATAAAATATTCTAAGACCCATTAACGCATGCAGTCACCTTGATTCACGGTTTTAAACCTTTCAAATACTATGGAAAGAACAATTTCTGAAATGTATCCAATGAGGTGCATTCACATTATTCAAATAATGCACTTTGATAAATAACTGGCAAATATGACTTCACACAACAAAAAAAACCTGATTAAAAAATGAGGACAAATTATGCTGGCTCCCCTGTGCAAGTGCTTTATTTTTTTTGGATTATTATACTGTTTGCACTTTTAGATGCCTTGAACTAGCACGGAAAGTACCTGATGCAGAGATGCCAACTATTACGATTCAGTCGTAATAATTACGAATTACCCATCACAATTACGCCTTTACGAATCACATACCACAAATTACAATTTTTGTTGATTTTTAAATCTAGGTGTATGAAGTGTTCAAAAGGATACACAAGAAATGCCATTACAGCTTGAGTTTTCAGAATATTATTTTGGCATTTCTTAGTAATAAGTTATACCCCTTTCTTGTTCCTCGTTTAAGAATATTTCGAGTTTTCATGCGTCGAACGCAGTGTGTGCTTCCAGTACCGGAAAAATAGGCACCTGTTGAAGTGGTATATCTTGCGGAGTTGTTCTTTTTTTTTTTTTTTTTTTTTTTTTTCTAGGGGCTTTACGTCGCTCCGACACAGATAGGTCTTGTGGCGACGATGGGATAGGAGAGGCCTAGGAGTTGGAAGGAAGCGGCCGTGGCCTTAATTAAGGTACAGCCCCAGCATTTGCCTGGTGTGAAAATGGGAAACCACGGAAAACCATCTTCAGGGCTGCCGATAGTGGGACTCGAACCTACTATCTCCCGGATGCAAGCTCACAGCCGCGCGCCTCTACGCGCACGACCAACTCGCCCGGTCGCGGAGTTGTTGTCTTTGTTCATCACATGACCAGAATTCCATGCAAGTATGCAAGTTCTTTTGTCTTTGTTTTGGCGGCAAAGTGGTGACAAACTTCGTATCATTGTGGATACTGTGTGCGTGACTGTTGAAGTATTTATTTCGATTTTGGTTGCCAAATACACATATATTGCTATTGTAGGATAAATGCTAATCGTATGTTACAAATTGCGAAAGGTTTGAAATAATGAAGCGATTTCTTGTGCAGGAAAGTACGTGTGGTGACGTGACGTTACCGTGATTAGTGACGTTAATAATAAACCAAAAATATTTGTTAAAATTCAGGGAGGAATACTCGAAAGAATGGCCCTGTTTACTGCGTCCCTCACAATCTCATTCACACGTGTTTTGTAGTGCGTGTAGCTGCGATTTTTCAGTTGCGCATGGTGAGGAAGAACAAGAGTGAGTTCCGTGCTAATATGAACACCGGACTGTTAAGTGCTCTGTTACTGCAGAGGATGCACATTATATCAAAAGGAAAAGCATGTCCCCAGTGTACGTTTACCAAACAGTAACTACAAGCTGCTAAGGGAGCAACTACAGTACTCAACAAAAGAAATGATCATTCAACCTCCACTCAGATATGTAGGCCTATTGCAGAACACCTGTTACTTTAGCAGGTAACAATCAAACACTTTTTATATGCCAGTCTTTGTTGAATATTTGGTTGAATTGTATGATGTTCATTGATTTTTTCAATGATACGTAAGTTAGTAAGGTCTCGGAAAAAAAATATTTCTAGCCCCCCCCCAGGCCCGAACGGTTGCATTACGAATTACCTTTCTTGAAAGTTGGCCTCTGCTGATGCCCTTAAAACATTGTGTCTTATCGAACTTTCCTATGATGAGGGGAGGAAGTCTTTCACTTCGGTCTGCATTGCAACACAGTACAGTGACCCCATCCCCTTTTAAAAAGTCTGTTTGGGCTAGGCATAAAAACAATGCAGTTTGATAGGCATTGACAGTATTGTTCGTTGCGTTTGAATTGATTATAATTATGAGCCACGCTTTTTCGCCAACTGTTGGCATCGCCATTGTTCATGGATTCTGCTTCTCCTCCGCACACTACCTGTTACGTGATCCTGTGGCATTCCTTAAAGCGCTGAATACAAAAGCATTACGATTTTACTCGAACTTAGCAACTGTAAAACACATTGTCGACACACCAAAGTGAGTGGAAGTGCAGTAAGCACCCCTGAAACATTCCGTAAGACGCATTCTATTGAGACATGGAGAAATTTTGAATTTAAATTACTGTGTAAAATACTATTTTAAGTCTGAAATGCCTTCCACTTAAACATGACAAACGGTGGCAGTTTTCTTCCATCTGCGGTTACACAAAGCATAACTGTACATCCAATATCGAGAACTATGTGAGCCAGGAGTATATTGCCAACCTTGACGTAAATAAAACCCGCACCCCAATTTCGTGCCTCAATTTTTTTTTAAATATGCAGGAATTATTCGTGTAAATACGGTATTATTATTATTATTATTATTATTATTATTATTATTATTATTATTATTATTATTATTATTATAGCTATAATTAAGACTGTGGAAAAACAATACAATGTGTATGTATTATGATGTGTGTTCTCTAAAAAAGATGGCCTACTGCAGCTTGCTTTGCAAATATAACATTGCTATAATAATTTGTTTCTGATTGTTAAACTATTTGTAAAATGGTTAAAATACATGTTGTAAAGTGTTAGTTTGTATTAATTCAAATGTATACATCCAGAATTACTTCTTGCATTTTACTGGTATGATCCACCGTCCTTTCAAATGCATTTCATGAGGTCGTGAAGAAAACTTTTGTATCACAGTATCTATTAATGCAGCCAACAACAAGCATATAGTTCTGCCCGAACATTATCACATTAGAAACTAATCATCTAAAGACAACATTGTAAAATGATTCTTCTTCTTCTGCTGATTCTCCTTCTTAATTTAATTATTGGGTTCCGCTTTTGTGTTATACCCAGCCACTAGTTGTTTTATCTTGTAAAGCCAAAACTATGAAGGATGGTATGTTAATTGTAAAAGGGGGGAAGATAAGAAATAAGCTGAAAAAACATGTGTAGCTATCAAATACTGTGTCAAAAACAAAACAAAACAAAACTTAGGATAGAGAATGTACAGGGACAGAAGGTTCTAGGCCTACTCTTCAAGCCAGTGTAGGCTATCTACATCACAAACATGACCGGATCAACAAATAGGGAATTCTAATAATGGCTTTAGACAAAGCATAGAAAGGGATTTGGCGATAGAGGGCCACTGTAAAATGATTGAATATATGTATGTAGACATTACACATATTCCAGCTTCTTATGGTCAGCTGTTGATTAAGGTGCCCGTAAGTAGTTCTCTTAATGTCCAGCAGCAGCAGCAGCACATTGTTATGCGCACGGAGCCTATAGCCTAGAAGCCATGTGTTCACTGCACAAAATTTGAGTTTATCGCATATTGGACCCCTCTTTACTTTATTGGCTGTAAAAGTGGAAGTAAAAGGGGTCTAATACCTGAGTAAATATAGTATTTTTTAGAAATATAGCCACCCATTCAGTCACTCTCTTGTCTAGTCCAATTGCACTCATTTTTGCCAGTAGTCTTCCATGATCCACTCTATCAAATGCATTAGACAGGTCAACCATGACACAGTCCATTTGATCTCCTGAATCCGAGATTATCTTGCTGGAATCCTACAAGTTGAGCTTCAGTTAAATAAATAACCTTTTCTAAACTTGAAATGCCTTCTATCAAACCAGTTATTAATTTCACAAATGGGTCAATGATCTTAGATGTTAGGCCCCTTTAAACAACAAGCATCATCAATTTTGCAAACATGTCTGATATAATCAGAAAGAATGCTTTCCCAAAGTTTACATGAAATCCATGTCAGACTGACTGGCCTGTAATTTTCAGCTTTATATCTATCTCCCTTTCCTTTATACACAGGGGCTACTATACAAACTCTTCCTTTGGCATGGCTCCTTCATGCAACCCATTGTGTAGGGGTAGCGTGCCTGTTCTCGCCCGGAGGCCCCAGGTTTGATTCCCGGCTAGGTCAGGGATTTTTCTCGACCTGAGGGCTGGTTTGAGGTCCACTCAGCCTACGTGATTAGAATTGAGGAGCTATCTGACGATGAGATGGTGGCCCCGGTCTCAAAAGCCCAGAATAACGGCTGAGAGGATGCGTTGTGCTGACCAAACAGCCCTTCGTAATCTGCAGGCCTTCTGGCTGAGCAGCGGTTGCTGGGCAGGCCAAAGCCCTTTCAAGGGCATTAAGTGCCATGCGGTTTGGTTTTCTTTGGTTCCTTCATGCAAACAATTATCAAATAATACCTCAGATATGGTACTATATCCCTACCCCTTGTCTTTAGTACATCCTCAGAAATCTTATCAGTTCCAGCTGCTTTTCTAGTTTTCAACTTTTGTATCTTATTGTAAATGTTGTTATCATAGGTAAATTTTAATACTTCTTTAGTATTAGCCTCCTCCTCTATCTGGACATTATCCTTGTATCCAACAATCTTTACATACTGCTAACTGAATACTTCTGCCTTTTGAAGATCCTCGCATACACACTCCCCTTGTTCATTAATGATTCCTGGAATGTCCTTTTTGGAACCTGTTTCTGCCCTAAAATACCTATACATAACCCTTCCATTTTTCACTAAAATTTGTATGACTGCCATTTATGCTAGCCATCATGTTATCCTTAGCTGACTTCTTTGCTAGATACAATTTCTCAAGTTCCTTCAATTTCTCCTTACTTCCACAGCCATTTCTTTCCAACCTCCACCTCCTTCTTAGTCTCTTTACTTCTGTGTTATAATATAGTGGGTCTTTACCATTCCTTACTACCTTTAAAGGTACAGAACTGTTTTCACATTCCTCAACATTTGCTTTAAACCCATCCCATCTTATACGACGCTTCTAAGAACTTCACGTTACATCCTGAGAATGAAGCTATTTGCACTCCAATTGCAGACAACTCTGGCAGTTTTCTTTAAAAGATCTCAAATAGCTTATTATTTAAATCACCATGCTTAGTTTTGAAATGCCTCATAAACAAGGACTGGGGAATAGGAGAACAAAGTGCACTAGATCTTTAGAGGGGTTGTATTTTTAACAAACGTTTCTTGACCTTTTGGTAGTGATGGAAGTATCCAGCATTGGTAACGAATGCTGAGAAATTGTTTTGGATCAGAATAGGAGTTGTTTTCAGCATCATTGGGTCGTTTTAAAAATCCACGTTTTAACCACCTGTTCATTCTCATATACAGGGTTCTCTTATGAACCCAAACAAAGCGCATGGTGTTTATACTCTGCACTACAGCAGCTGCCTCAGCCCCACTTAAGTTGCACGCAGCCGCCCTGCTTTAAGTGTGTATACAATATTATATGAAATCTTTCCTTATAAACGTTGCTGAAAGTACACTGACTGACAGAGCAAATGCAACACCAAGAAGGAGTGGTTCGAAAGGGATGAAAGTTGGGGAAAAAACAGAGACGGCACGGACGAATAATTGATGTTTATTTCAAACCGATATGCAGGTTACACAATGCGCACAGCATCGACTCAGTAGGATGTAGGACCACCGCGAGCGGCGATGCACGCAGAAACACGTCGAGGTACAGAGTCAATAAGAGTGCGGATGGTGTCCTGAGGGATGGTTCTCCATTCTCTGTCAACCATTCGCCACAGTTAGTCGTCCGTACGAGGCTGGGGCAGAGTTTGCAAACGGCGTCCAATGAGATCCCACACGTGTTCGATTGGTGAGAGATCCGGAGAGTACGCTGGCCACGGAAGCATCTGTACACCTCGTAGAGCCTGTTGGGAGATGCGAGCAGTGTGTGGGCGGGCATTATCCTGCTGAAACAGAGCATTGGGCAGCCCCTGAAGGTACGGGAGTACCACCGGCCGCAGCACATGCTGCAACGTGCCTTGAATACGCACTAGAGGTGACGTGGAATCATACGCAATAGCGCCCCAAACCATGATGCCGCGTTGTTTAGCGGTAGGGCGCTCCACAGTTACTGCCGGATTTGACCTTTCTCCACGCCGACGCCACACTCGTCTGCGGTGACTATCACTGACAGAACAGAAGCGTGACTCATCGGAGAACACGACGTTCCGCCATTCCCTCATCCAAGTCGCTCTAGCCCGGCACCATGCCAGGCGTGCACGTCTATGCTGTGGAGTCAATGGTAGTCTTCTGAGTGGACGCCGGGAGTGCAGGCCTCCTTCAACCAGTCGACGGGAAATTGTTCTGGTCGATATTGGAACAGCCAGGGTGTCTTGCACATGCTGAAGAATGGTGGTTGACGTGGTGTGCGGGGCTGCCACCGCTTGGCGGCGGATGCGCCGATCCTCGCGTGCTGACGTCACTCGGGCTGCGCCTGGACCCCTCGCACGTGCCACATGTCCCTGCGCCAACCATCTTCGCCACAGGCGCTGCACCGTGGACACATCCCTATGGGTATCGGCTGCGATTTGACGAAGCGACCAACCTCCCTTCTCAGCCCGATCACCATACCCCTCGTAAAGTCGTCTGTCTGCTGGAAATGCCTCCGTTGACGGCGGCCTGGCATTCTTAGCTATACACGTGTCCTGTGGCACACGACAACATGTTCTACAATGACTGTCGGCTGAGAAATCACGGTACGAAGTGGGCCATTCACCAACGCCGTGTCCCATTTATCGTTCGCTACGTGCGCAGCACAGCGGCGCATTTCACATCATGAGCATACCTCAGTGACGTCAGTCTACCCTGCAATTGGCATAAAGTTCTGACCACTCCTTCTTGGTGTTGCATTTGCTCTGTCAGTCAGTGTATCATCCTTCATAATGAGGGACTTTAGAAACACCATTAGGATTTTCTGCTAATAGCGAGTTATGACTGTTCACACGACCATTAAGATTGAACCAGGCCTCATCTGAAAAGAATACAGGTTGTGGGTGGAATAAACAATTATTCAGTGATGCAATATACCACTCTTGTGGCTGGATCAGCAGGTTTTAAACAATGGGCCCTGTAAACCTGTATGGTTTGATGTGTAACAGCTTTGTAGCTCTATGTGAAGAAGAAACTGAAATTGTTGTGCTAATTTTGTAATTTATTTGGTGACCGTTCAAGATTTGCACCATTGTCATGTAGCTTTTCCTCAGTTAAAACTATTTGTGTGCGCGCATGTTTGTTATTGAGCACTGAGCCAGTATTTTGAAATTTATTTACAGTTACGTGAATCTGTGCTCATGAAGGTGGTACTTCTTCAGGAATTTGCTGAACAAATACATCGCGTCCCCATCGAGCCGACTAGTACTTAAAATAACTTTTACATACAAAAATACGGTGTTGTAATGATAACTGTCTCACCATGTTGGCGGCCCCGTGGTGTAGGGGTAACATGCCTGCCTCTTACCCGGAGGCCCCGGGTTTGATTCCCGGCCAGGTCAGGTATTTTTACCCAGACCCAGATCCACTCAGCCTACGTGATTAGAATTGAGGAGCTATCTGATGGTGAGATAGCGGCCCTGGTGTAGAAAGGCAAGAAGGCCGAGAGGATTTGTCGTGCTAATCACACGACACCTCGTAATGTGCAGGCCTTCGGGCTGAGCAGCAGTCGCTTGGTAGATCAAGGCCCTTCAAGGGCTGTAGTGCCATGGGGTTTAGTTTGGTTTGGTCTCACCATGTTAACAGCTGAGATTCAGACTGGCTATTGATGCTAGGTCAAACACGTGCACACTCCTTGCAAGGTGAACTATGTGTGCGCCTCCCATACAGCTGCTTAGGTCTTGCAGAGTAGAAACGCCGCTGGACAGTCTGGGTTTATAAGAGAGACCCTATATACCTACTGTACTTAAGTACTTTCAACTTGTAAGGCTGTCTGTCAAGCCAGCGATATGACTTGTAACAGTTACCTTATCCTAACAGTTAATTTCCAAACCATGAAAGTATGTCCTTTTAAAAGAATGGAAGAACCCAGCATACAGAGTTCAAAGAACTCTTAAGATTGACATGGAAAAGAACCAGCCTGTAGTTTTACAAGAGGAGGAAAGGAGAATGAGCTACAATAAAGTTAAAGATATGAGAGTGAAATTAAGTAAGAGTTAATACAGTAACAGGTGCACAGAGGTTATGAAATTATGGCATATAACCCAGAGTGAACCATTTAGTGACGAATACGAATTTGGAAAGAAAAAAAGGAAAAAATGAAATAACAACAATGAAGGATGGAAGATGTAAATCTGTATTGGCTGGCAACCACATATTGCTTAATTGTTAGCCAGTGTCCCAGTTGAAATTATTAGGAATTTTAAATATTTCCACTGCCTTCCATATAATCCTAGACCTGTAGTACTTTGTGTCGGTTAGAGCTTGAACATCTTGGAACACGGCATCATGACCCGATGATAGGGCATGCTCAGCTATTGCTGACTTGTTTGTGTGGTTAAGACATATTTCTTTGGGGTTCCTTGATATGAATACCAATATGTCATTCCTACATTCATGATTTCCTTTCAGATGTGTTTATTTTTGTGATATTAGTCTTATTTAAGTGTTTGTGTGCTGCTGATGGCTCCAAGACTTGAAACATGTCCACTTTTGTTATATAAATTATCTTTTAAAATTATATTGGGGTACCGATATTTATTAGGTGGCTAATCTCTGACTATATATGTTTTTTCTCAATGTATACCTTGCCACAAGTACAGGGAATTTCATACATCCCAAGGTGGGAACAATTTGTCCTTGCTTTTGTCTAAACTGTGACCAGTTTTTGTGACAGTGCCAAACATGGTTTTTATATTGTGCCTGTGAAGGATCCTGACAATTCAGTCTGTGGTATTATGGATAAAAGGAAAGGAAGCAGTTCCCTTCACTTCTTCATTCTGTGAGGTTTGCCTAGTCATCCCTCTGGAATCCAGGGGTCTATAAATCTGTACATTGTTATAATCATTACCCTTGAACTTAACTTTGAGTATGTCCATCTCCTGGATAGGTGATGGCTCACAAGGTAGTTTCGCCCTCGTGGTGAATGTTGTGAGAATACCCTGTTTTTATGCTGGATGGTGGTGAGAATTTGCATGGGTAGGCTTATAATAGAAGGCATATCCTGAAGAGCCGTCCAGTTTCTTTCCCTAGAGCATCCAAGAAAGCAAGGCATCCATTCTCTAGAGCATCCAAGAAAGCAAGGCATCCATCTTGCTCCATCTCGGTAGTGATTTTAATTGAAGGATGCTCCTGATTTAGGTGGTCTAGAAAGTAGTGAAGTTTCTCAGGACCTCCTGTCCAGACCACAAATGTATCACCAACATAACCTCTACCAAATCATCAGTTTAACTAACGGCAAAGAAATGGCCTCCTCCTCAAAATGCTTCATGAAGAAATTAGCTCACACGAAATAGCTGTAAGTCATGCAGTGATGAAATAGCTTAATAATGTCCTCAGGGAACAGATGGACATTGAGAGACATGACTGATTCATTCGGCATTTTAGTGAATAAGGACTCCACATCAATTCTCTCCAGAATTGCATTGGCCTCAGGGATTACTGTTGATAACTTATTGACAAAATATATTGTGCCTAACGTATGATTTGGTACATCCTGTATGTGACTGAAGCAATTTGCTTAGCTATTTTGCCAGAGTGTACGAAGGAGAACCAATCGCACTGCCTGTTGGTCAGAGGGGAACGTTCTCTTTATGAATTTTTGGTAGTCCATATAATCTTGGTGGTACTGCGTCCACCTGTGTCAGATATTTAACCTCCTATTTTGAAACTGAAGACTGCTTTATGAGCTTCACAGCCGCATTGGACACAAAAGTCGTAGAGTCATGTGGACTCAGTGTGTAAACAGGTTATGACAGTAGAGCCAAGATCTTGTTCTTATACTCGCCCGTGTCCATTACTACCATTGCATTAACCTTTTATCAACTCTTTACTATCTGCTGGGAAGTACATCATGTAGAGTGTGTAGCGCCTTTTCCAGTATTACTTTCTATGAAGTTCATGTAACTCATTTCATCTTAACATAACTAAATGAATTTCATGGGACAGTTATTCTATCAGATCCATGATATTACTATTACTATGGACACAAGTATGTTCTCACCACAATTTTCATTGAGGAACTAAAGAAGTATTTCCTCGCATCTGAAAAGCTCTGCCCCAGTTCTCGATTTTCATCACGATCACCTTGAATTATTTCCAAATAGTCTTTACTCCAATTACAATATTTATCTAACATCACACTAACTAAATAACTATGCAGTCACCACACAACCAGCAAATCTCCCAGTAGCAGTCTTCTACATTGAGGCCTACCAAACATGCGTAACTGTTGAATATCCTTACGAGCTAACATTAATTCTCCTATTTCCTCACCGTGAGGGACTCCAAGTTAGACATTGGTCAGAACCCAGTCTGTGGTGTCAGCGGCACAATACCTCCCTTTGTCTTTCCATTTACTGTCCCAATTTTCTAACCTATTCCACCCTTCTGTTTCTATAGCCGACCCCATGTCAACTGTAGCATCATACGCTAAGTAATAATAACCCCATGATATAGAGGTAACGAGCCTGCCTCATACCTGGAGGCCTCAGATGCGATTTCCAGCCAGGTCAGGGATTTTTACCTGAATCTGAAGGCTGGTTTGAGGTCCAGTCAGTCTATGTGAGAACAATTGAGAGCTATCTGATGGTGAAATGGTGTCCCTAGCCTAGACAGCCAAGAATAATAGCTTAGAGGGTTCGTCACACTGGCCATGTGTCACCTCATAATCTACAGGCCTTCGGGCTAAGCAGTAGTCCATTACTAGGTCCAAGGCTCATTAGGGCATTTTTGCCATGGGGTTTGGTTATTATTGTTAATGTTGTAGTACTAAAGTAATTTAAGTTCTCATGTAGTCATATTCATAAGTTAGAAGTAACAGACATGAAAGTAGCGAGAATGATTGCTGGTACAAATAGGTGGGAACAATGGCAGGAGGATGCTTGGATTGAAGAGATAATGGCTAAGTTAGAAGTGAATTTGATGGATGAAGCTGTACGCATAAACTGGCTTCAGTGATGGGGTCATGTAAGGTGAATGGAGGAGGATAGTTTACCTAGGAAAATAATGGACTCTGTTATGGAGGGTAAGAGAAGTAGGGGGAGACCAAGACGACGAGTTAGACTCACTTTCTAACAATTTAAAGATAAGAGGTATAGAACTAAATAAGGTCACAGCACTAGTTGCAAATAGAGGATTGTGGCAATGTGTAGTAAATTCACAGAGGCTTGCAGACTGAACACTGAAAGGCATAATGGTCTATAATGGTGTGTGTGTGTGTGCGTGCATGCGTGTGTGTGTTTTTTTATACCTTGCATGTGTGAACTCTGTCACTGTCTCACCTTCGTGCTGTATTTTTTTTCCCCCGATAATTCTGTAACTTAGATCATTTTTGTAACTTGCCAAATTTTTCCCTTATTTTACTAGTCTTTGTTGTTTTATGTAAGAGACTTGGGACATACCCGTGTACTTGTGCACTTCATGCAGCTGTGCTCTAATAGTTTCTGGAGTTTTTCTAGTAATATTCAGGATCAAATTGGAAATTGACAATAAAATTGTAAGGATTTTGCCATTCTGGATCATCAGTTACACCAGATATATGAAGCACCAACCTAGATTCATATTTTTTAATACACATTCATAACTTTCAGTATTAATTGCATATTGTTTTACTTTTACTTTTTTTTTTTTTTTTTTTTTTTTTTTCAGTTTAGGGAACTGACAGACAAGAGCCACATGCAGATTACGGACATGATAATAAACATGTACAAGTAAGTACAATCTTGTGAAAAAAGAATTTGAAAATAAAGTGTCTTCAGAACCTTACTAATTTATGATTATTTGTTCACAGGAATAAATATGATGAACCTAAATTAAATGAAGGTTTCAGTGCTATATTGAAGATTAATTGTGTACCCAAGATAAAAGACCCCAAACTGAAAGAACTTTATCAAATGTATTTATTGGATAAATAATATCATTCATCTTTTGAAAATGGGAAGTGTTTATAAAGAGAATGATTGTTATCTTTTCATTCCTTTTAATGAAATAAAACTATTTTTATGCATGTGTCCAGAATAAGTCAAAAATTACATAAATTACCTTATTATTGTGTACAAGATGTAAGTTTTAGATGCGTGCAGATTTCTTTCTGAAAACAGCTTGCTTTTGAGAGATAGTGAGCTTGATGCCCATCATTGACAGTCTTGAAGATGACTTTTTCTGATTCCTCATTTTTGCATCAAGCAAATGTCAGGACTACCTTAATTAAGGCCATAGCTGCTACCATTCCTGTCTTCCAACTTTGGCAGTGCTGGGATTAAAAAGGGTTAAGTGACTGTAACATTAAACAGCCTACAGTAAGATGAAGTCATAGAATTTACAGAAAATATGAAGAAGAAAATATTTTTGACATAGAATACGTCTGTAGTATTGAAACTGTACTTGGCCAGTGAGCCTTCCAGAAACATGAAAAGTTTTCAAATAAAAATAATTTCTAGATAACACTGTGCCGGTAGTAAAGTGTTGAAGTCAGAATGTATTTCTGTTCTTTTGGACACTCATTTATGTAACCCTATTTGTTTGAAATTTTGTTTGATGAAAAACCTTTGGAACACACACAGTGTTTTAGGAGTTTCATCCGGTTTCATCATATTGAACTTTAAGAACATTTTAATTTTCGAAGCGAGCTTGATAGCTGCAGTCACTTAAGTGCTGCCAGTATCCACTATTCGGGAGACAGTTGGTTTGAACCCCACTGTCGGCAGCCCTGAAGATGGTTTTCCGTGGTTTCCCATTTTCATACCAGGCAAATGCTGGGGCTGTGTATTAATTAAGGCCATGGCTGCTTCCTTCCCACTCCTAGCCTTTTCCCATCCCTTCGTCGCCATAAGACCTATCTTTGTTGGTGCAACATAAAACAACTTGATATAGAAGTTGATTCCCATAGGGAACCTGAAATATTTGCACCGAATGAGTAAATTTATAATACCAATATAAATGGTCCCTTATTGGACATTATAAATTTTTTAGCTAACTCATTCTTTCCCAGCCCTTCGCCTCACTGTGCTAAGTTGCACTCATCAGTTGGTAAATAGCACACCTACCAAGATGCATGGCTAGTGCATACCACTGCGTATGCTACTTGGAGCCACCGGCAGTGCCAAGGTACTATGAGAGACTTTGTCTCATTACCGAAAATTGATGCCTGCCTGTCCTTCAGATGATACAGATGTTGATTCCCATAGGGAACCTGAAATATTTGTCCCGAATGAGTAAATTTATATTATAAGTGATCTGTTATTGGACGTTATAAATTTTCCAGCTAACTCTTTCCTGCTTGCCAGGTATGGAAATTGAAAACTAGTTTGGAAATTCCAGTTCATGTTTCCCATGCTAGGAGAGGAGGAAGTGACCGATTCCAGCACCCGGGGCCGGAACACACCTGTAACTGCTAGCCATAATTTGCCCTTGTTAACAACTGTGACTCGCACATGTACAGTAATCACTCTCAGCGGTGTTTTTACATGTGAACTGTTGTGAGAAGTGTTTGTTATGACGTGATGGGAAAGAAAAACAGTAGTTACGATGCACAATTTAAATTGTCTCTAATAGATTTTGCCGAAAAAAACGGCAGTCATACTCCATCTCATGAATTTTCCATAGCAGCATCACACGTGCGTTACTGGCTGAAGCAGAAAGAAGAATTATAGGGTATCAAGAAAACAACTTTATCATTTCGGGGAGAAAAAACCGGGAAACATCTAGAAATTGAAAAGGAAGATTTTTCTTATGTAAATCAATTGAAAATTGATGGCTTTTCAGTTTTCCATGACATGCTCCAGTTAAAGGCTGTAGAAGTAACAAAAACCTTGAAAATTCCTGACTTTAAAGCAAGCAGAGGGTGGCTTTGTTGGTTCATGAAAAGGGACAATCTTTTTCTTGGAAGAAGGACATCTCTGTGCCTGTGCCAGCGACTTCCGAACGACCACAGTGGAAAAATTGTACAGTTTCATAGATTTGTAATCGGGAAGCGGCGCGAGTTCTATTACCTACTATCGCAAATTGTAAATGCAGATCATACTCTGATTTTCTTTGATATGCCGAGAAACACTACAATTACCAAAAAGGGAGCATCCAACGTAGTCATGAAGACTACTGGGGCAGAGAAGCTTCGCTGCACAGTTATGCTAGCTGTTACTGTGGAAGGGAGAAAATTTTCTCCCTGTGTAATCTTCAAGGGAAAAACTATTCCTAAAGGGAAATTTCCTTCCTGTTTGCACATTCGTGTCCAGGAGAAAGGATGGATGGTGGCGGATCTCATGAAGGATTGGTTGCATGTTGTGTGGGGAAGACGGCCTGGCCATCTCTTAAACCACAGGTCTCTCTTGGTTTTGGACAGTTTCCGTGGCCATCTTGTTGATGTTTGCCAAGAAATGATCAACCAGAAGACTTATGCTGCAGTAATTCCTGATGACTTGACATCATCTTGATGTAAGTGTCAACAACCCATTCAAAGACAACATGCGGCGGGTATATTCTGAATGGATGGCGGAAGGTTCTCATACTCTTGACACCTACTGGGAAGATTGAGAGGCCTTCACTAGAATTAATGTGTGAGTGGATTATTTGTGCATGAGGACTGATTTTACAAGACATTATTGTAAAAAGTTTCAAGGAAACTGGCATTTCCAACGAATTAGATGGAACTGAAGAGGACTGCATCTGAGAGATGGAAGAGAATGGGAGTAATTCATTGCAGACGCCTTCGGAAGAAAGTAACGATGAATGACACGGTAAGTCTATTTCCTTGAAATGAAATACATATTAGCGTAGGCTATTTTACAGATTTTACCCCAATTTTATTTTTTTTAATTATTTAGCGTATGGCTAACACATCACATTACATTACATATAAATACAATAGTAATACATATTTACAATTTGAAGTATTTACAGGTTCAAATTCTTTACTTAGTCAACACACAAGGGTGAGAGCAGAAAAAAGTCTCTTGGGTTTCCCTGGTAGGCAGTGAGAGAACACTGCTCCACAATGTGCCGAACTGTTTGCTTCACAGCACCACAACTGCATGCTGCCGAATTAAGTATTCCCCATTTATGGAGTCCGAATCCTGTTGATAGTTGTCCAGGTCTTCCGTGGAAGATCAAAACCCTCTGGTTTGTTTTTCAGCCATGGTAGATAGTGATATTCTGATGGAGCACTGGATATCCATACTTGCTTCCAGGCCTGAAGCAGATTAAAATTAGCATCTGCTAGGTTTCTGGCTGTTCTAACAGGTGGGTGTCTAGATTTTAGCCTGTTAATAAGAGCATCATTCATGTCACCATGGATTGGCAACTGACTGTTGTTAGTTATTTTCCTATAATCTCGTAGGAGAGCATTTTCTCGACAGAGGTGGTGGAATACAGTAAACTAATATATATAGTAGTCTCCGTGTAAGGACGTACCCTAAGGGTGCAACCTTACCCTTTCACCGCTGTAATATTAAGGTATTGATTTATAGTTACTTTTCTTGCTGTTGGGTATCTTGCAGGTCTTTTTCAGTGTCGGTAACCATACAGTTTAGGGACCCTACTTGCTGATACGACGTCTTACAGTTACCGTTAATCTGGCACGTTGGCAACGTTCAGTCACTGTTCTAGTGTGAATTGCGTGTTGCCACCGCATTGCCTTTAAAGTCACTAGCGATACATTTGCGAGAATATTTAAAGCACATTTTCTTTTTCTGTGGGATTGCAAATCTATTTGGCTAATACCAGGTAAGTAGAATTGTGGTATGTTCGGAAATGCATTTAATAACATAGTTTGTGTGAAATGATGAGCACATCATTTTATTAATTACGTTCCTATTTCGTCCCATACTTATACGAACAGAATTCAATTGGGATGTCTAAGAAGGAAGAAAAATCTGCAAGAACTCCTCCGAAAAGGAAAGTAAGGTTACGTCCTTTACAAACATCAGGTCAAGAAATGCTTGTACATTGCTACGAGCAATTGAAACTGGAAGACGACGAAGAAGGTATCAGTCGTAGTGATACGAAGCTAATGGCAGGAGTTTCATTATTAACTGGGGTAAGTGTTCATTTTTATCTTGTTTCTATGATAAGTTTCTGACATAATGACAATCAGTTGAAATGGAGCAATATTTAATTCTGAACCTAACCTAACCTGATCATGTAGGCTTAGGCCTATTACCATGTCCTGTGTCGACTTCGATACGGTTTGTAGACTTAACCTTTGTGTATTCTTGTTGACTTACGGTATATGTGTATGTAGTATATTTCTGTGTGTGTATTCTTACAGTGTAGTTTCGGTTTAGTCCGAAAAGTAATAGGAAATTTCAAGAAGGGAGTTGAATTTTCTACACCAGGTAAACGCCGGAAGCTTGAACATCCAGTGACCAGCATAGACAGTTTTTCTAAGGAAGCGATAGCAAGGTTTATTTATGATAAATTACATAAAGGTAAGGTAACTTCACAAGGAATCTATTGCAACATTATTGATAGAAATTGGCACGCAGGTGAGATAACCTCCCAGAAATGTTTTGTGCATGTATTGACATACAGCTCTTTTGAGCCCCTTGTAACTCTCTTTTTTCTTCCCACAGGAGAAGTTGTAACTGTAAGAAAGGTTTTCGACCACATGGAAGCAAATTATGACACTTATTTGTACAAGGGCTCAGAAACATCATTAAGAAGAATTTTGAAGGCCATGGGGTTTGTGTGGAGTAAAGGTGATCCCTATGCATATGTTAGAGAAAATGAAGACATTGTTTTAAGAGATCCTGTTTTCTGATGGAATACATGCGTAATAAGGACAGTGAGAAACCAAAACCTGTTGTTTTCTTGGATGAGACTTGGATTTTTATGAATGGTGAATATATATGTTATATATTATACTAGCTGATGTACCCGTGCTTCGCTACGGAATTCTAAACTTTATACAGAATTCTAGGTTAAGTAGTGTAAACGTTGTGAGCAAGATTGTATTAAGTTGCATAGCTCTTAAAGTTGCCCTAGAAGCATGACTGGCAAGTCACCAACGTCTTTTCTCATATGAAGACTGGGTTAGGGAATTTTCATTGTAATGGTAGGCCAGCTTGCCTTCCGTCAGTCACAATCAGGTTGGGGAGTTTTCATTATAATGGCAGACACTCACTCTCCGCCTGCCTTTATAGATTCTCAGAAAGACTCTCTTAGTGGTTTTCCCAACTGAAATGAACATGGGTCATTACAATAACGTCAGTAGGAATGGCGCGATTAAGAGCAATGCCTTCATATGAAAAAAATCGATCAAATGAAAACTTTTTCTCACTTTTCACGAACAGTACTATGGTGCCGAACTAACAGTCCAAAGCTACATAGCTGGAATGACCAAGATGCAGACATCCATGATCCGTGAACAATCTTCGTCCTTTTTTTGGCGGGGGAGGGGGGTTTCAAATAGTGGATAGTCCCAGGGCAAAAACTATGCCCATTTACTTATCTGTTTCCTGGGAGTACCCGATGAGTCGGAAAATCTCAATTCACTACACTGGCGGGGGAAAGAACTATCCGACGTGGAGGCAATTTTTCCTCCAAGCCAGAGAAGAAACAACATCTTTGCTGCTAATTTGGAATTAAATTAATGTAGATTTAATGACAGTGAAGAGGAAGAAGCTTTTCCTAAGAAACGGCTCTTTTCAGGGTTGAATTTCGAGTTATTTAGTGAGTTGTGGTACTATAATTTGGAATAGGGCTAAATTGTAATTCCAGACCAGTTCATACTACTACTACTACTACTACTACTACTACTAACTGAGCCTCTGACTTAAGTGCGCACACTGCTCATTCAAAACAGCGCGTCAGAGTAGGTATCGAATAGCTGGCACACTATGATGAACCAGTGTGTTACGTACCAGCAGTATCAGAAAATGTATGAACCAGAGGAATAGCACGCTAAAGAAGAAAGATATCTAACTCCTCAGCTATTTCCCGCCAATATTCAGTTAGGCTGTTATACTCGGGACGCAGCAGTAATCCCATCTATCGGAGCTGAATGTCAGCATAAGAAACAAAGAACATTACAACAAACAACGGTCAGTGTAATGTTATTGTTGATCTATGTTACGCGCTTTTGATATTGTAGGCCTTCACATTATTAATTGTCTTCCAGTTCTGACATACCACTCTTATCATAGTTGGTACGGTAAAACTGAATAAAACATAAATTATCGGAAATTATATTCTCTATAACTTTTGTTATGTAGTACTTTTCCATAGGACCAAGAACATAGGTATTTAAAAATTACATTTTAGGTGCCTTCCCGTAAACTACCATTTCACCCAGGGTGAATAACATTGTTTATACCTTAAACTGTAGTTTCTTATTCCCCGACTCTATATACCGATTTTCATTAAATTCTGTTCACCCATTTTATCGGGGCTCGGCGTTGATATGGACTTAGCAACAAAAATCCAAATTCATGAATATCCGTGTTATCATACCCGGTATGGTAAAAATGTTTAAGACGTAAATGATCGGAAATGTAATTCTATATAACTTTAGTTATGTAGTATTTATCAAAAGGACCACTAATAACATAAATATTTGAGAATTGAATTTTAGGCCTTCCCTTAAACTACCATTTCACTCAGCGTGAATAAAATAATTTATAGCCTAGATTATAGAGGCTCACACCCCAACTCTACATACCGATTTTTAATGAATTCTCTTCAGCCGTTTTCTCGTGATGCGTATACATACATACATACAGACAGACAGAAATTACGGAAAAGTAAAAACTGCATTTTCTTGTTACTGTGGACATGATCGATACAGAAATACCATTCTTTTGAAATTCTGAGCAATGTACAGACAAAACTCTTATTTTATATATGTATGTTTAGTCCTCAGCCCGGAGGCTGGTTGGATTCTCAAAAGCTCTGCCATCAGCTGTCATAGATGGCCTAGGCATCACTGAAGAGGCATACTAGGGAAATGAGGAGTGAGGTAGTTTCCTGTTGCTTTCCTCACGAGCCAGAAGTTGCCATTACATATCAGTCTGCCAAGCCCACTGAAATGTATGCACCAACCGACCCTATGAGCAATATTTTCACACCATTCATATCAGGGACTGGCTGCAGAAGGAATGGCATTACTAGCATCAGATATTGAAGAAATACTTTGGGTGAAAACAAGGGTAAAACAGAACAGGGAGGTTAATCTATGTTTCGGTTTTGTATACAATCCTCCCGAGGACTCGACACTGGCAAACAAGGAATTCTTCACAGAATTAGCACTAGAAGTAAACAGATTAAGGAATATATATGAAGACATAGGTATTGTAATAATGGGGGACTTTAATGCGAGGATTGCAGACTTAAAACCAATTTATAGTAAAGAGGCTGAGGAAATAATAATTAGAAAAATAATTAGTCAAGATAAAGTTTGCAATAACTATGGTGGAAAACTGTTAGAATTATGTGGTACAGAAGAACTCTGTATTTTAAATGGGTGGTGGCCAGGAGATGAATTGGGTAATTTAACGTTTATAACAGAAATGGGTGGTAGTGCAATTCACCTAGTATTATGTTCTAGGGAGGCATTACCACTCATTAAGAGGATAAATGTTAAAGGTTGGGGAGAATCGCATCACTTACCCATAATTATTAATATGGTAAGCACGGAAGAGAATACTGGGGGGAATTATATAAATAATATTAAAGAGAGGCCAGTGACAAAATATATATGGAGAGAAGACCTCAGCGCAGAATTCAAGGAATATTTTGAAGGTAGGTCCTTTGAAATGATCAAGATAGGAATAAAGTCCGCGATGGAAGATAATAAAACAGACGAGGCGATAAAGCTATTAGAAAACTCAATACTGATGGCAGGACATAAGATGCGGGCTCGGAAGGTAAGAATACAAAGAAATAGTGGGTGGTACAATGAAGAATGCAGACAAAAAAAATCAGAAGTTATGAAAGCCCTAGACACATTCAGAAAAATAGGCGGGCAGGAACCAAGAACTGCATTCTGTAGCAAAAGAAAAGAGTATAAAGAATTATTGGTAAGAACTAAAGTTTTGTGGCAGAAGAAACAAACTGACAACTTAAACAGAGAGGCTCTGAATAATAATACTAAGAAAGTATGGCTTAAAATAAATCAAATTTGTAAGGATAGAAAAAATATAACCCAGGTAAACATAAGCCATAGAGAATGGATACATTACTTTAGTAAATTATTAAGTGGTGAAGATAGTTGGAAACAGAATGTTCAGAAGAGGGGAATCTCGAGAGGATTGCGGTGCTCCCTGCCCGATTTAGATAAGGAAATTTCAGCCGCTGAAGTAAAAGAAATATTAGAGAAAGGGAGGAAAGGGAAAGCAGGAGTAATTTCAGGCATAAACAATGAATTCTGGAAGGAAGCAAGCAAAAATAGCTTTATCCTAGCTAGTATAGTCAAAATATTTAACAAGATCTTCGAGGGAGCAAGATTCCCTAAATCATGGCAAGAAGGTATCATCTGTCCTGTATACAAGAATCGTGGAGAGAGATCTAACCCAAGTAACTATAGAGGGATTACGTTGCTAGATGCTTTAAGCAAGATATACACAAGGATATTGGCAAAAAGATTAATGAATTGGGCAGAGGAGTACTCGATCCTGTCGAGATTACAAGCAGGATTCAGAAAGGGAATGAGGACTAGTGACAATATAATGGTAGTTAAAACAATATTAGATAAATATATCAAAAAGAAAAGAGGCAAGTTGTACATTACCGTAATTGATTTAGAAAAGGCTTTTGATTCGGTGAGTAGAAAAGCTGTTGCCCATAAGTTGGGGCAGATCGGAGTATCAGCTAAAATTATAAGAGCAATTGATAATATATATTCGGAATTTAAATGTTCAGTCAAAGTTAAGAATGGTTTAGTAGTGGGAGAGATAACTTCTAAAGTGGGCCTTAAACAAGGGTGTAAACTGTCCCCCATATTATTTTTATTGTTTATTAACGATATTTTACACTCGAAAGAATTTCAGAAAGGAGCTTCTCCATGTCTTGAGTGCCAAGATATTCCAGGCCTAATCTTTGCGGACGATATCATTTTACTTGCATTAACACCCAGCAAGATGCAAAATAGTATTAATGAGGTAGAGAACTACTGCAAAGAGTGGAATTTAAAGGTTAACCCACAGAAAACCAGAGTAATGGTCTGTAAAAGGGGTGTTAAGCATTCTAAGAGTGAACAGTGGTGGATGGGTAGGACAAAGTTAGAAGTGGTAAAATAAATCGAATACTTAGGGACGATTATAAGTGGTAATGGAAACTGGTCTGACCAGATAAAAAGATCAAAAATGAGGGGAATAAGTGCCTTGGCTGGTAGCAAAATATTAGATAAAAAGATGCCTAACATAGAATACAAAATCCAGGAAAACATATTTAATGCAATAGTTAAAGCTAAAGTACTGTATGGATCAGAAATTTGGGGAGTAGTCAGGGAATTGTAGCTTTAGATGTAATCGTTAGCAAATTTGCCAAAATAATTATGGGACTACCTAACTGTACTGCAAATAGTGGAGTAAGAATGATGTGTGAAGGGGTGAGTATGCGAGCTGAGATTGCTAAGCGAATAGTCAAGTATTGGTTGAGATTAAAGACTGGGGGAGGTGGTGAAATGTTAGGCTTAGCCTACCATCACCAAATGAAGCATTTAAACGAAGGCTACTGGATGGATGGGGTGAAGAAGCTTCTAGAGTACATAGGAATGGAATCATACTGGGTGACTAATATTGAAAGGGATGACAGGAGATTGCATAAGAAAGTAGTTCAAAGAGTGAAAGATATAGAAAGACAAACAATTAGGACAGAATGCAATAGTAAGAGAACACTAATAGAATTTTGTAAAATAAGTGAGAATATGACAATAAGGACACAAATGTCAACAAAAAGGGTAATGAGAGGAATAATCTGGTGGCTGATGGGAGTGTATAAAAATAAAGCTTTAAGAGAAAAAAATGACGAAAATAAATGTATTTTATGTAATTCAAATATGGAAGTGGCTCATTTGATTAAGGACTGCAAAGAAACTAGAAACATTAGAGAGAAATACATAGAAAGGAAAGAATTGGACAAAATTCTAAATGAAAATGAACTGTACACACTCTCCAGTCTATTAAGCAGAGAATGGAAGAAACCGGGAAAGATAGCCAAATTATTTAATGTTATGAGAGGTATTTGGGAAAAAAAATGTAAAGAAAACAGAGATAATTACATGTAGCTACGTTCAAAGATATATGTAACTAACTATTAATGAATATGTCTGTGGTAGTAAATTATAACTGAATGTGGAATTAATATATTCGATTTATTCACAGATATGGAACATTATATAGTATAACTCACTAATAAGTAAGGGCGAAAATAATTTTAAGTTTAGTATTATGTTTTGTTTTTATATTTGTTCAGTTTTGTTTCTTTTTTCCTTAGGTATTGTATATTTCTAATTAGTAGATTCGATTCACTGATATGTAAGCCGTACTGTATACCTTCTAATGAGTTTGATGGTTGTTTGTCGGCCCGTTTTTATTTTGGTTTTATTTTAGTTTGGTTTTGTTAGTTTGTTTGTTTTTGGCTGCTGACTTACAGTAGATTTGGAAGAGGGGGAGATAGGCCTGTCCTATCTCAAACTAAAGTGTTGATTCGGTACGTCTGCACATGTAAAGTAGAGTAAAGTAGTGAATAGTGTTAGGTTAGAGGAAGTAAGTTGTCAATGAGACAGTGAAAGATGAGCCGAGTTATGGAATCCGTCTCGGCAGTGAAATACAGGTGTGACAGCCTACATGTGGAGCTAGGCAATCCGCACACATGTGGGTTGTTACAGGAAGGAGTGGTGAGGAAATAACATTGACAGCTTAAAGGGTCTATGAGGTATCGGTTCCCAAGCCTCATGAGACGTCTGGTCGTGGCATCCCAGGGAAGGGTGGTAGCAGTTCCTCACCAGGGGTGATGTCGCGGCCGGACAGATTTAGGATAGATTTAGTATATATTTATGTAGTAAAGTAGTTAGTTTAGTTAGGTGGTGTGTTGCATGTGGAGCTGGCGATCCGCCCATGTGCAAGATGCTACAAACAAAGTAGATTTAGAAGTAGTTAAGTAGTATATTCATGTAGTAAGTAGTTAGTTTAGTTAGGTGGTGTGTTGCATGTGGAGCTGGCGATCCGCCCATGTGCAAGATGCTACACAGTAGATTTAGAAGTAGTAAGTAGTTAGTGTCTAGCTATAAATAGTCTGTGAGTGTTTTATTTTGAATTGCATATTGGAACATCGTAACTGGGCGAAAGCCTGTTATGTTCAGTTCAATAAATTCATTCATATAAAAATCTTAGAATAATTTATCTTCATCAGGTGTCTTTGGTTTCAAATGTGCATTTCCCTTTCAGGGTCACCCACATACTCCTGGAATAAACCACACAAATCTGGACATGATGTTCAAGGAGTAATTCGTCGACCTGTGTCTGAGGGAGGAAGACTGGTTATTGTTCATGCTGGAACGAAAGATGGCTTTGTACCTGGTATGTTCTTACTTTATTTTACTTCATTTTATTATAGTGAGGTGATCTCTCTTTACATAGTTATGAGGGTATTTAGGGTTTGTAGTACGGATGTAAAGGGGGAGGGCACATAAGTCTCTGATAAGACCCCAACTTGAGTACAGTTCCCGTGTATGAGACCCTCACTAGGATTACTTGATTTGAGAACTGGAAAAGTTCAAAAGAAAGAAGCACGATTTGTTGTGGGTGATTTCTGACAAAAGAGTAGCGTTACAAAAATTTTATCGGGTTTGGGCTGGGAAGACTTGGGTGAAAGGAGACGAGTTGCTGGACTAAGTGGTATGTTCCAAGCTGTCGGTGGATAGGTGGTGTGGAATGACATTGGTAGACGAATGCGTTTCAGTGGTATTTTAAAAGTAGGTAAGATCACAGTATAGTGATAAAGTTGAGGATGAAAAGTGGGGCAAATATTTGGTTTTTTTTAAGAAGGGAGTTAGGGATTGGAGTAATTTACCAAGGGAGATGTTCAATAAATTTCCAAATTCGTTGCAATTACTGAAGAAAATACTAGGCCTATCCCTGAAACTACATCTTCCACCTGGGCGACTGTCCTAAGTGCAGATCAGTGGTGACTTAGTGATTGAAATTGACTGGCACTAGATCGGAAGTGGCATTATAACTTACCGCTCATTGGGCTCTGTACATGGATTTTTGATTTTGACTTCTCCACTGTTAAGGAATCTCTTGGTTATTAAAAAGACTTGCAGGTATTCACTTTAGGCCAATGATTAACCTTAGAGAGGTACTTCAATCAAAACTTCCCCAGTGTATTTTCATATAATATTACTGGATATTTGTATCAGTAAATTACTTGTATTGTAGGCCTATTTATTATGTTTATTCTGCATTCGACAATCTCCACCTGAATCAGTGCTTGATACCTGACTGTTGAACACCTTCCAAGCTTCTTATTTCTTACTGCCTGATATAGGTTCAGTGTTCGCAGCAATTACATTTGTTCTAAGGTATTGAAATGGGTGTTTATACTTATATCTTTAATGCAAGTGATCGTGGACTTGTAATCCAGATATAGGTCTACTAATGGAAATACATTCATGAGAGAGGTTAGGATAAATTAGTGTAAGTAGTAATTCATTGACTTCATCATCAGGTGACTTTGCTACTTAGTAGTTGGTTTCACTTAAAATCAGACATCTTTTTGTATCATTCAACAGAAATCACATTTTTTATCAATTAATAGGCCTATCCTTGAAGAGGAGTGATCTCATATTTTTAGGGAATACTTTTTTTAGAAGAAATAACTTCATACTAAAACTTAAAATTCTTACAGTTGCTGATTTGATATTTGCTACAAACTTAAAGAGAAATCAGGATTACCATGGTGCTATGAACAGTGAGAAATTTCAGATGTGGGTGGAAACGCAATTAATCATAGGATTAAGAAATATAGGACCCTGTGTTATTGTAATGGATAATGCACCATATCACTGTAAGCTTGTTCAGCATCAACCAACAACGAAATGGAGGAAGGATCAATTAGTGGTAATTATACTTCATTGAATATTTCCTTTTACTGAATGATATTTAATGATGTTACAGAAATTAATTTTTATTTTTCCTTTAATTTCAGGTATCCGGCTCCTATCTTCAACGAATTCTTGCATGATATTAAAAGAATGGTTTCCTTATAATTATTGCTAGGGAACATATTATTGTCTTTGAATTTTTATTAAAATTAGCTCTGTTATACATATTTTCAATTATTTTGTACTATTGTACATACATACATACATACATACATATATACATTATCATTATAGACTGTTATGCCTTTCAGTGTTCAGTCTGCAAGCCTCTGAGAATTTACTAAACATCGCCACAATCCTCGATTTGCAACTAGTGTTGTGGCGTCATTTAGCTCTGTACCTCTTATCTTTAAATCATTAGAAACCAAGTCTAACCATCGTCGTCTTGGTCTACCTCTACTTCTCTTACCCTCCATAGCAGAGTCCATTATTCTCCTAGGTAACCTATCCTCCTCCATTCGCCTCACTTGACCCCACCACCAAAGCCGGTTTATGCGTACAGCTTCATCCATTGAGTTTATTCCTAAATTAGCCTTTATCTCCTCATTCTGAGTACCCTCCTGCCATTATTCCCACCTGTTTGTACCAACAATCATTCTTTCTACTTTCATGTCTGTTACTTCTAACTTATGAATAAGATATCCTGAGTCCACCCAACTTTCGCTCCCGTAAAGCAAAGTTGGCCTGAAAACAGACCGATGTAAAGATTGTTTCGTCTGGGATCTGACTTCCTTCTTACAGAATACTGCTGATCGTAACTGCGAGCGCTTGATTCAATCTCACTTACTATATTACCATCCTGGGTGAACAGACAACCTAAATACTTGAAATTATAGACCTGTTCTAGCTTTGTATCACCAATCTGACATTCAATTCTTTTGAATTTCTTACCTACTGACATCAATTTAGTCTTCGAGAGGTTAATTTTCATACCATACTCATTGCACCTATTTTCAAGTTCCAAGATATTAGACTGCAGGCTTTCAGCATAGGCCAAACTGCTTACTACATTTCCACCTAACTGAATCCCTCCCTGCCATTTTATACCTTTCAGCAGATGATCCATTTAAACTACGAACAGCAAAGGTGAAAGATTACAGCCTTGTCTAACCCCTGTAAGTACCCTGAACCAAGAACTCATTCTACCATCAATTCTCACTGAAGTCAATTGTCAACATAAATGCCTTTGATTGATTTTAATAATCTACCTTTAATTCCATAGTCCCCCAGTATAGCAAACATCTTTTCCCTCGGTACCCTGTCATATGCTTTCTCTAGATCTACGAAACATAAACACAACTGCCTATACCTCTCGTAGCATTTTTCAATTACCTGGCGCATACTGAAAATCTGATCCTGACAGCCTCTCTGTGGTCTGAAACCACACTGGTTTTCATCCAGCTTCCTCTCAATGACTGATCGCACCCTCCCTTCCAAGATGCCAGTGAATACTTTGCCTGGTATACTAATCAATGAGATACCTTGATAGTTGTTGCAATCCTTCCTGTTCGCTTGCTTATAGATCCATTTAAACTACGAACAGCGAAGGTGAAAGATTACAGCCCTACACACTAATGAAACCAAAATTTTAGAACAATTAAATGGAATAGATCCCCATATAAAATTCACAATGGAAACAGAAAACAATTACACCATAAACTATCTAGACATATCTATTACCAGGCACAATGACCATTTAACATATAAAATATATAGAAAGCCCACTCACACATCCAATACAATAAAAATAGACTCTACCCACCCTAACACACACAAGAAAGCTGCATATTATAGTATGATATATACCACATACCACTAACAAAAAAAGAACTAAATAAAGAACTTAATTTAATCCATGAAACAGCCAGACAGAATGGATATAAAAAAGAAATGATCAATAAGATAATATACAAAATAGAAAATCAACCCAAATCCAAATTAATCACAACCGAAAAAAACAAAAAGGACTACGTAAGATTC
Organism: Anabrus simplex; assembly: GCF_040414725.1. Classification (NCBI taxonomy): domain Eukaryota; kingdom Metazoa; phylum Arthropoda; class Insecta; order Orthoptera; family Tettigoniidae; genus Anabrus; species Anabrus simplex. The sequence continues at coordinate 352,364,238 of NC_090268.1, read as the reverse complement.
ACCTATAACAACAGCTATATACATCCCATAACAACTTTAAAAAACGAGGCCTAAAAATAGTTTACAAAACCACACGCAGCAATACCAATATCTTACATAATTCTAAATCTGTTAACAATATAAATTGATACAACCACTCAGGAGTCTATCGCATGAAATGTAACGACTGTGAGGCCAGTTACATAGGACATACTGGGAGGAACTTCCAAATACGATACAACGAACACCTAAATGCAATAAAACATAGACATTTTTCAGCCATAGGACAACATATCGAAGACCATAAACACAAATTTACAAATATTGATAATGACATGCAAATCCTAAGTACCAACCCCAAAAACCCCTTGCTCAGTATCATGGAAGAATTTTACATAAACCTAGACCAATACGTCAATCCAAATTTTAACTTGAATGAAATTACAGAAAAAACCAACATCCTTTTTGATGCAGTTATTCCCCTCCTAAAAAGTAATTATCTAAAAAGAGTTAAGAAACAACATCCGATACATACAGAAGAACCGCCCAAAGACACCTCCCACTCTAATCCCACTCCCCCAACAGCCGCTCCTCCTACCCCTCCTAACTTCCCCTCTACAGCCGCGAGTAGCAGCCACAGACTAACACGTAACAGAACTCGACGTGCTGCCGTGCAACGCACACAGTGTCAACACCCAGAGTAAGTACTATACACACAACTCTACTCTTTACAAATCCATCAAATGCCATTTCTTATACATTTCATTTCTATTTACAGATATCACAGCCTACAACATATAGAAAGAAGCCCACACGCTATCATTTAAGACATTAAAAAATGTAAACCATTTGACACTTGACATAGTATATAACGTCATATTAAGATGCACGTCGCAAACCAAACAAATTTTTATACTTACAATATGCATCACTATTAACTCAGCATTTAGTATATACTATGAATATAGTACATAGACAATGCATCGAACCGAACATTAAACTACGACCTATTTCCTCATAGAAAGTAACCAGATCACTTCAAGATACACATACTACTAACTGAAGGACATCGTGAAATAAGCAACATAATCACCAGAAGAATAAAATTTTGAAATGTTTTTAATAATGAATTATAAGATTTAACGTAAAATAGTGATCACTTTAAGAACATTAGTGCATGCACAATAGTACAAATCTCAATTTACGCTTATCAAATCAACAAGAACATTATAAGGACTTGTCTTTTACATTACGTAATATTTTTATAATTGAAGAAGAAAGGACTCATTTTACCATTTTAACATATAATTTGTTTTAAACAACCTGTCAAATTGGTCAATTTTCATGTATGTACAACACCTTATGTGATGTTTTAATAACTATATTTGTATATGACAGCTGAGGATGACCCTCGAGGGGTCGAAACCGGTACTGTGATTACTGTAACTAATAGTATATGAATAAATGTATTGATAAGGTGGAGGCTTCATTATTATTCTTATGTTGGTCTCGTCTTTTGCGGCGATATGCAACCCTCGCCTTGTTCAGCAGCTTGCAGTAGTAAGCAGCATTGATTGTTCATTGCTCATGCAAAAAGATCAATCAGCAAAATGCCTCACCAATCAAAAAAAAACAGTTGCAAGAACCTTGCCAGCTGACAGTCGAGTCTTGGCTTTCACTGGTGCTGCCTCCCCGTTCCTTCGCCACTCCTTACTGGCTCGTTTGGATTCGGGAATGTAGTGGTGGACTCATGTTTCGTTGCAGGTGATGATCCGACTCGAAAATGCATCACCTTCTTCTGCAAACCTTGCTGTAAGCCTCTCACAGACCTCCAAACGTCTCAACTTTACAGATTTTCGGTCAAAAGGCAAGGGACCCATCTGGAGCATACTTTACGGAACTGTAGGTCATTTGTCATGATTGCTTGACAGCTCCTATAATTGATTCCGACTTGTTCTGCAATTTCTGATACTCTTGCCTGTCAAACATCGTCAGTAATGTCTTTAACTGCATGAATGTTTTCGTCTGTAATGCTGGTCTGAGGACGGTGATCGTGTTGCTGATTTTTCACATGTTCTCATCCTTCCTGAACATTTTATGCCAGGTGAACACATGCATTCTTGACAATGTTTGATTACCGAACTGTGGAGTCAACCTGTGGCAAATTTCCACTGATGTAACTCCTTCACAAGCAAGAAATTTTATAATTATGCGTTGCGCAATGGAGGGGTGCACCTGTTGTTCTGATACCGTGAGCATTACTCACAAAACGGCAGGAAATATCTAACAGCACGCTCTCCCCACTCCTAACAGTCCCGCCTACTCATAGCAGAAGCGCAGGGCCAGTCGTGCCAACTGTTGATATTCAGGAACAAAAATCCCTTATTTGATCGACCTTCATAGTTAGTGGGATGTAAAGCCAGTAACATTATTATTTAAGGGGTGACTCCAGACTCCAGCATGGTAGCATGTTGAGTGAGGTGTCATTTGATTTGTCTTGACGAGTTCTATACCTATATGGGAAAACAAAATTATATATTGTGAACATTTGAGATGGTGCAAATTATTGGAACAAATATATTTTGCAAAATATTGTGACATATGGAATATAAATGGGTTCAAAGTTATCAAAATCTCATTTGAGAGGATCGAGAGGCTTGTCAGAATTTCAAAAAGTCAAAATCACCAATTTTGAGCATCTTAATGTTAAGGTGACCAAAGCAAGTTTGGGTTACTGGAGCCCCAGCCAAGTACATCTTTTGCCCCAGTTGTGGAAAATTATTTGGAACTCTTGGTCCTAGAAGATTTATACATTTGTTTAGAATTAAGAAATACAATGTCAACAATTGGAAAAATATCACTTTGTGTCCATACAAATGATAGGTTTGATGGTGGGAATGAAACAAACAATACCCTGCCTTTTACAGATATCTGTAGGAAGTTCTCTTTGGATAACACCTTATAACTGCTATTGCCCTTACTGCTCTTCAAAGGATCTCTGGCCATTGTAAGAAATTATTTATATTCTGTGTAGCCAAATGAAATGCTGTGTGATGGAACTCTTATTGAAATTTCATAGTTTAAATAATTTAAGTTGGCTGTAAGAGCTATTTCTTCTGACTGTGTCTCTTCCCATTGTTTAGTATATTTGGTCCTAAGCAGCCTTTGTTTGAAGGAAGCAGAGAACTATTATCAAAATAAAAATTATTTATCTCATTTTAACTGATATTATGGCTAACAGGTTTTCTTCTGTCTAAACTTTGTCTCACGATCTCCTTAAGACAATGTAAACAAGACCAACTATGGATGTTTTCTAACTACTACCTGTAATATATCAGTTAAACAAACTGCACGCACAGTACACGAGCTCATAAATTTCAACAATCTTTTTAATGAACTTAATAGGATGGAATGGTTTGTATATTCATGTATACATTTAGGTTTACATACACAGTTGAATCACATTATTATGACCGTCTGCAGTGCATATCCCATGGTATATGGCCCATGACATGGGCTGGTGAAGAGGGTATATAATGGAACTGACACACTGGTAATACTCATGGCACTTCCTACTGCCATAGGTAAGGAAAGTGATTTAACCAAGTTGCAAAAAAAGGATGATGATAAACGTTCGGTTGGCATGAGGGGAAGCATTTCGTAAACAGACAAGTTTAAACTTTTCACCTGCCTCTGCTGTAAAAGTGTATTGTGAGTGGACAAATGGCACCATTGGGAATAACCATTGTGAAAACTGTCAAGCTCCATCCGCCTTTGATGTCCAAGGTAGAAGTCAAATATGACAGTGCATGAAGGCCAACCGACAGGCTACAGTGGAACAGTTCACTGTCCAAAGGAACCAGAGGGCATCCGGACACATTTCCAACGGTTCAGCAAACCCTTCTACAAATGGAGCTCCAGAATAGATGGAAGGTGATTGCACTCATGATAACACAGGTGCATTGATGAAAACGACTGGAATTTGCTTGACAGTGTGGCAACTGAACCGCTGCTGACTGGTGGCAGGGAACCTTCTCCAACAGTCATGTTTTCAGCTGCAGAGAGTGGATGGACATCAGCATGTCTGGTGAGAAATGTTGGAGGGCCAACAATGCATTTGGAGGCAGTACAGTATTATGGTTTTTGTGCTATTGTGGAAGATATTCGTAATTTATACATTTATGAATCCATCGTCGGCAATCGTGTCTGCCCTACTTGATGATTGTCCTTCCTCGGGGACCGAGTGAGTTGGCTGGAAGATACTTGTAATTTATACATTTATGAATCCATCGTCGGCAATCGTGTCTGCCCTACTTGATGATTGTCCTTCCTCGGGGCCGGAGTGAGTTGGCCATGCGTTTAGGAGTGCGCGGCTGTGAGCTTACTATCAGCAGCCATGAAGATGGTTTTCCATGATTTACCATTTTCACACCAGGCAAATGCTGGAGCTATACCTTAATTAAGGCCACAGCCACTTCCTTCCACACCTTTTCTATCCCATCATCACCATAAGACCTATCTGTGTCGGTGCGACGTAACGCAAATTGTAAAATAAAAATATCATTGTTGATGGTCAGGTTTGCCTCCAGCTGGGCTTCTTCTTGTAGTGCCTTCCCCATTACTGAAGGCTGCCCACAATCACAGCAAAGTCTGTATGATGTTCAGCTGTTGTCATAAATCTACTTGAATCTAGTCCTGTCCAATCGGTTAAGTTCCTCAGCCAAGAGTGTTTCCTTCGACCACAACCTCTACATCCATCAGTTTTACCGTGCATGATCAATTTAAATAGGTTGTACTTTTCATTCACCATAATATGCCCAACATTCGTTCCCTCCTCATACGTCTGAGTACAGCTGCATTGGAGACATGGTCGGTCCACAAGGTCTGTAACACCCTTCAGAACACCCACATCTCCAAGGCATTTATTTCCTTAATGGTGTTACATTTCAGAGTCCATGTTTCGGTACAGAAGCACTGTGTTACCTCCTCTTGAGGTTACAAGTTACAGCAATAATAAAGAGAAAATATCTGCTACCGTTGTGCATTTACCAAATATGTACACTACACGAGGCATCTCAACATGTACGAAATTAAATTATAAACACTTTAGCCACAGAAACTAAAACAAACAGGATAACCAACATGACGACTATGAAAGGATAACAGGGAGTGGAAGGTATTGGTAATACTGAAGAAGCGAAGTCAATGTAATCCTAAACTTTACTTAACAATTTCGATGTAAATTCAAATATAAAACAATAACAAATACACCATTAAAATTTGACGACATTATTACAGCTGTTATTACAGTATACCTCGAGGTTAGATATAAATTATGTAATTTTTCACCGGAACATTGCACATGATGTTCCACTGTTTGTGGCGATACTTTTAAAAACCAAAGCAGTTTGAAAGAAGTAAGAGAAAGGTAAATTTACATTAAAGTGAAGATGTACATGTAAGGAAATAACGTTTAAAATATAATCATGGAGCAGAGCGCCTTCAGTGGGTAGCCCCCTCAAAAACACTTCTGAGAAAGCGTACCTGACCTAAAGGGGAATACTCCACGATGAAGCAGAAAGAACGAGATAGTCCTGAGGATAATTTACATTTAGTGGTTACATCGAACGGCGTATAAAATTTAATTTACCAGAACAACAAAACGGGAACTGTCTCTTTGCAAAGATGAGGCGACTTACCGAAATGGCTAACTCATATTAATTAAATTCGGTAGCTAAAGGAAACACGGGTATGCTCCGGCAAAGAAAATTAAACGAAACACTACATTTGAAACTGAATACCAGGAATGTGAAAAAAAATAAAGTGCTTACTGGATGGCGGGGCCAAGAAGACCCATACCTTAGGAGGTGACCGTTCCCTTCAATGGTCCAACAGCAAAGACGCCTTCACAGAGCCAGGCTCTAGCGACAACGCTTCTCTCCGGAAATTAGGAAATCTCACAAATGGCCAATGAGTGTCCGATCTTTTCCTTCACCTGCCAATCACATTCACTTTTTATTTTCTCCAATTGGAGCACAGAAATTAGTCCTGACCAAGAACATTTGGGAATCCTCGAGAAATTACAAAATTGATGCAACTTTACGAAACCGGAAATCTCCCACGCCGATGTAGCGCGTGTGGTACAGTATGCACCAGAATTACCATGACGATTGAATAATTTTAAAATCATATTAACATCAAACAAATTAAACAATTCCAAAATTCACATACCGAGAAGAGACAAAAGGGAAAACAAATGAACAAATACATTACATATATACAATTTCATCACCATTTTCCGAGTCCAAATAATAGAATCCCAATAATCACAACATACTCCCCCCCTTTAATTTGGAGCACAGCTCCAAAAATAAAAATTTTATTCACAATTTTAGCAGTCCAGTTTCTGCATATTTTTAAATATAATTAATTCACCTTTTTAAAAAAGTCACTGAAAAACAAAGGAAAAATGTCACTGAAAAATAAAGGACATAATGTTCACTGAAAGAGCAAGCACATAAAATATACACTAAAGAGATACAAATTTTCTTCTCACTGTTCCTTTCATGTTCTTATAGCACCACACTGAAATTATTTTCTTTCAAAAATTTAAACGTTCCCTGAAAAACAAAATAAAAAACTTTGGACACCAAACAAAAATGACATCTTTTAGAATGAGTTCGTGAGTCTTTTTTTTTAAATTTATTTATTTACACTATGGCACCACGAGTTCTTGCTGTCCATGTGACTGATGACGCGGCCGCGGTCTTCAGCCTCCACACTACAGTTCAAACTGGGCGAGTACACACAGTCTAGCATGACTGCCGTCATTAGAATTTTCATTTACAGCGCTGTTAGTTGACATGTCGAAGGATAGATGAGATCAGAGTATGTCTGGTAAACATTTGATCAGGATCTTAGTATGGCATGATGGTCACCATCATGCAGACAGTCCCCCTTTTTGACTAGGGACTTCAGGTTGTCAGGCAGGAACAGTAGTTGTCACCTGGACATCTGGCCACTGGGTTGCAGAGCAAAATGGCAGAGCCCAAGACATATTGCACCTCTCCTCTGGGCACGATAGCAGAAATGGAGATAGTATCCCCCTCCGGCTACTGCAACAGAAATTCATCCGCAGCAGACAGGGAATTTAAAAGCTAAAGCCACCCTGGTGGACAAGAGCTTGGAGGCACCCAACTGGTGTCTCCTCGACCTTCGTTTGGGAGGTTCCCCCCATAGCTTTGGGACTATCTTAGCCCCCCCCCCATTCAGGCAAGCACAATGAATACCTCAAGATAAAATTTAGGAAAAATTGAAAGAATCTCAATAAAACTCTACCGGAGTTTACCCTGATTTCAAAATTTGGACAACAATCCCTAGTTATGAAGATCTTAATTCTACCCCAAAATACACACTAAATTATATCTAACATGATTATAAATAACCCTTCCCATTACAACTAAAGTGACTTAATTAAATTATTAACTACAGAACCCGAAAAATGGTGCGCACCAATTAATTAAAATTTGCTTACAACTAATTCTTTATAACTACCCCAAAATAAAAATAGTTTTTAAAGTATTCTCTCATAACTAGGGAATTTTTATCTGAGACAAATGCACACGACTGATCCTCTTTCTTTCAGGGTCACTGACTAACAATGACACAGGGGTTAAAAATTTCAAAATTGTGCAGGGACCTCTAAATCTTGGGGATAACTTGCTAATTACATGGTCCGCAGCACTACTAATGGGATGAGTCTTCACATAGACCTGGGCACCCACAGACAGATTGTGCGGTCTTCGCCCGTGATTATAGTTACGTTGAACTTTAGATTAATAAACCTTCAAATTTTTACGCGCACGATGCCAAGCAGCACGGATCGTTTCTGGATTAACGACGTCAGGTAGAAGATCGTTAATGGACCATAGATTAGAAAGTGGAGTATTAGGGGTGAACGCTAGCATTAATGAAGCAGGAGTTTGCTTGTGACTTTCATGAACAGCGGTATTGAAAGCAAATGATAGCCAATTAAGTGAAGAAACTCACTTGGAATGGTCAGAAGAATGGTATGCAATAAGAGCAGATCTTAGGTTCCGATTAACTCTTTCAGCATAATTAGGCCTGGGATAGTATGGTGTGGTAGTCACATGAGATATAGATAGGTCAAAACAGAAGTTACGGAATTGCACAGATGTAAAAGCTCTAGCATTATCACTCACCAAAAATTGACAGGGTCCAAATGAAGCAAAGATCTGTTTTAAGCAAGAAATAGTAGTACTAGCATTAGCCATGCAAGTAGGAAACAGCCATGTAAAACGCGAGAACGCATCAACACACACAAGTATGAAACGATGGCCGGTCCGTGAACGCGGGAATGGCCCGATGTAGTCGATAAATAGTCTCTCCATTGGGCGAGAAGCTCGCTCAGATGACAACAGACCAAGGCGAGTATTGGGAGCAGGTTTACTAATGTTACAGGTTTTGCAAGATTTGACCATGGTGCGGATTTCACCATCCATAGATTTCCAAATGAAATGTTTACGAATTTTCTCTCTGGTTTTAAATACACCAAGGTGTCCACCAACAGGGGATTCATGAAAATATTTAAAAAGAGCAGGAACTAAATTAGAGGGTACAACAATTTTGGGGTCTCTGCGACCACGAGCAGGACAACACAGAACACCATTTTTGAGGACATATGGTTTGACATGTTCACCAGACTTAATCCTGTCAATAATACCCTTCAATTCAGGATCGTCTTCCTGATGTTTAGAAATATCTTTGAAAAGGACAGGGGAATTGGTCAAAACCACATTAACAAAGGCCGAAACTTGTTCAGGAGAGCGATCAGCAGATTCTAATTGAGGATCAGAACATCCTACTAAGAGTGTCAGCAATAACATTTTGAGTTCCACGAATGTGACGAGCTTCAAATTGAAAAGCTGAGATGCGTACTGCCCAACGTGCAAGACGAACAGTTCTTTTCGGCTTGGCCAGTACCCAACTCAGTGCTTGATTGTCCGTTTCAAGATCAAAAGGTAGATGTTCAAGATACATTCTAAATTTCTCCAAGGAGAAAACAACAGCTAAGGCTTCCAATTCATATATAGAATAGTTGCGTTCAGCAGGATTTAAACTACGGGAAGCATAAGAGATAGGACGACGTCCATCTTCAAATTCCTGAAGGAGAACCCCAGATATACCTGTAGACGAGGTATCGGTTTGGAGAATGAAACGTTTAGAAAAATCTGGCATCGCCAGCACAGGAGCATTACATAAAGCGGATTTCAGATCATAGAAAGCTTCAAGTTGGGCATCACCCCACTCAAATTTAGCATCTTTTCTCCTCAAGGCATTTAATGGGGCTGCTCTTTCAGCGAAATTAGGGATGAATTTATGGAAGAAATTGACCATGCCAACAAACCTAGCGACAGCTTTGACATCTTTAGGAGTCGGAAAATTTTGGATAGCTGCAGTACGAGATTGGTCACCAGAAACACCTTTCTTGGACATGATATGGCCTAGGAAGGACATCTGAGGCTGTGCGAAATTAACTTTGCTAGCCTTAAGGGTTAGTCCTGCTTTACGGAGTCTTTCAAGGACTTCACTGATATGAGCAAGGTGTTCTTCAAAAGTTTCACTAAAAATTACCAAATCATCGAGATAATTATAAACGAATTTGAATTTAATGTCTGACAACACGTTATCCAGCAGCCGAGTCAAAACAGCGGCTCCCGTTGCCAGCCCGAACGGCACGTGCTCAAATTCATAGAGGTTCCAGTCAGTTGCAAAAGCCGTGAGATGCTTGGATTCCTCAGCAAGAGGTATCTGATAGTACGCCTGATTCAAATCAAAAGTGGTAAAATTTTTGGCATTAGCAAACCAAGAGAAAGAAGAGCATAAGTCAGGAAGCAGAACAGATTGAAGCACAACTCTCTTATTCAACATCCGATAGTCTATTACAGGCTGAAAACCACCCTGTGGTTTAGGGACTAGGAATATGGGAGAAGAGTACGCAGATTTAGAAGGACGAATTACACCATCAGAAAGCATTTGGTCAATGATAGCCTTAAGGGCTTTCATCTTAGGAGGTGATAACCGGTACGGAGGAGAACGAACAGGTACATTGTCAGTTACTTCAATTTTATATTCCAAAACATTGGTCACACCTAACTTGTCTGTGAACACATCAGGAAATTTATCACAAAGATTCCTAAGCTGGTTGGCCTGGTCATCAGGCAAATGATTAAAGTCAAAAGCTTTTGGTTCACTTGTGTCCTCACAGACAGCACTGACATGATAAGGAAGGATAGGAGAACGGTTACACAATTTAAAGATCCTCATCGAAAACTTAAACTGGAATTCATTGTATTGAAGATCCAAAACCATACCAGTTTTGGCAATAAAATTTGCACCGAGAATGAAAGGACAAGATAAATCTTTCGCCACTAGCACAGGCATTTTCCACGTGAAATTACGTATTCTAATTTTGAGATTCAGATTTCCAATCAAATTCAAGGAATTAGAATTAGCCTATGGGAGGTTAAAGACGCAGGTTTTAAAGCAGGGAATTTACAAACAGATTTTACAGAGTTATACAAATTTTCACTCATCAAGGTGAGGCTACTTCCAGAGTCAACTAAAGTACAAACAGGTTCATTGTTCACTTCTAGGCAAATGTAAGGTAATTTACATGGAGGAACAGCAGAAATACCACAAGATTTTGGAAAATTGACACTAGGGTCAGACTGAGGCTTATAATCGACTACAGGGTTGGGTGAATTGACAGCGATAACAGACGAAACATGAAGATACACTATGAGTTTTGGCACAAGAATCGGCGGTTAGTCATCTGGAATTGCTATTACCAGAACGCCCAGAACCGGAAGAATTGCGAGGACACTGTCTAGAAAAGTGTCTATTTGACCCACAGTATCTGCAAGAACTAGTGGAGGGAGAAACTCTATTCTCATTCGGATTTGAATTGCCTAAGGACTCAATCTTAGGACAATTCCACTGTAAATGATCCGTAGAACCACATCTATAGCATGCACGTGAATTACGTGGCTTGGAAGAAGTAGAAACGGCACTAGTGACCTGAGAAGACATGCTCACAGGAGGAGGAGCTAACGCAACATGTAACTGGTCAGCATACCTAATGCCTTCAGCAGAAACAGTGATAGCTTCCAACTGAGTGAACGTAGCGGGTCGACCGATAATTTGGTGCAAGACCCTCAATAATGCTAGCAACCATTTGAGACTCAGAATAATTTAGCATAAAAATCCTAACATTGAACTTGATGTCCTGGATGTATTCAGACAATGTCTCATTCAAATGCTTCACACGAAAATAATGCTTTTGCACCAAAGAAGACAAAGCATGGGAAGGAATAAAAAACTCAAGCACATGTGCATGAAATTGGTCAACTGTCCATTTTTTCTGAAATGGCTCTTATGACATGCTCCGAAAGAGCTCCAGATACATGGGGATATAACACTTGGAAGAAATTGTCACTACTTAAGGAATACACAATACCCTGATCTTTAAATTCAACCAAAAAACGTAGAAACACCATGACTTCGTCAATCGAATTAGCAGTGAACTTGGCTACACCCTTAAATATAGCAGTTAATTTGTGTGGCAAATTAGAAAAAATTTGAGAAGCGGCAGGTGTAATAGGTACCTGAACAGCACTGGATTGATTAAGAGAAGGCATCACAGTAGTATAGAAATCTTGATTTGAACGTCCCTGGGATATGGTAGGTGTACTAAAAGTGAGGTTAGGACTGCAGCTAGATTGCATCGACACCGGCACAGATATTCGCATTTGTGAAACATCTTCACACATTCGTGACACCCCTGAAGCATTTGCTACAGGTGACACTTGGACACTGGGATACCTTTGCACAATAGGAAGAGAAACAACTTGGGTCGCAACCGGAGGTTGAGATAAAGACACAGTAGAATTAACACCCATAGGTACTTATTCTCTTTGCCCATAGGAACGGTTGACATAGCAACTTGCGTACAAGAAGCACCACTATAATTATTCACGGGCAGAGAAGCACTAGTAAATACAGCAGGGGAATATCATTACATGTTACCACTGTACTAATTTGTGAAGCAGTAGATACAGAAACAGTGTCACTATCACACGTTTCAGATCGAATAGGCACATTAACTATTGAACTTGAACTAGGCAAAGAATTACCTTCCAGCAACCCAACAATCTTATCAAGAATATCACAAAACTGCAATAACAACGATTCGCACTCGCATCGCTCGTTTTCAGATAAATTATGAGCCAACAGGTCGCGAATCCTGTCCACGTAATGCTGTACTTGGCCTTTCGCGCGTGTTAACTGTGCGTCAGACGGTTTAGAAGAACAAAATGACACAATAATAGCTTTATATTCAACGATTTTTTCTCTAACAATCGACAAAGATGCGCACACTTCATCTGTTGATAACCCTGGGACGAAAACAGGTTCATTTAGCGATTGTTTCAACAAGCTTGTGTCATCCCTAACCCTTCCAGTCGAATTCAACTTACGAATACGAAGTTCGTAAGCCAATTCCTCCTTCCTCAAATGGGATGGACCTGGGATAGCACGAGGCATGTTGATAAAAAAGAAACACTACGAGATGATACTTAAATTTTAGGTTATAAACATCGAATTACCTTCAAATTTGCTTCTTCAGCAACACAAAGCTCTGCTAACCCACTGTATGGTTTTTGTGTTATTGTGGAAGATACTCGTAATTTATACATTTATGAATCCATCGTCGGCAATCGTGTCTGCCCTACTTGATGATTGTCCTTCCTCGGGGACCGAGCGAGTTGGCCATGCGTTTAGGAGTGCGCGGCTGTGAGCTTACATTCGAAAGATAGTGGGTTCGAATCCCACTATCAGCAGCCATGAAGATGGTTTTCCATGATTTACCATTTTCACACCAGGCAAATGCTGGGGCTATACCTTAATTAAGGCCACAGCCGCTTCCTTCCACACCTTTTCTATCCCATCATCACCATAAGACCTATCTGTGTCGGTGTGACGTAAAACAAATTGTAAAATAAAAATATCATTGTTGATGGTCAGGTTTGCCTCCAGCTGGGCTTCTTCTTGTAGGGCCTTCCCCATTACTGAAGGCTGGCCACAATCACAGCAAAGTCTGTATGATGTTCAGCTGTTGTCATCAATCTACTCGAATCTAGTCCTGTCCAATCGGTTAAGTTCCTCAGCCAAGAGTGTTTCCTTCGACCACAACCTCTACATCCATCAATTTTACCGTGCATGATCAATTTAAATAGGTTGTACTTTTCATTCACCATAATATGCCCAAGGTAAACCATCTTTCTTTTTTTTTGACTGTACACATCAACATTCGTTCCCTCCTCATACGTCTGAGTACAGCTGCATTGGAGACATGGTCGGTGCACAAAGTCTGTAATACCCTTCAGAACACCCACATCTCCAAGGCATTTATTTCCTTAATGGTGTTACATTTCAGAGTCCATGTTTCGGTACCGTACAGAAGCACTGAATATACATAGCATCTGACGAAGTTGTGACGTGCCTCCAAGCTGAGGCTTCTGTGACGCAGTAGATTGCTCATTTTCAGAAAGCTAGCACGAGCCATTACTATTCGTACACAGATCTCTAAATTTGGGTCTAAGTCCTCAGTAATCCAGCTGCCATGGTACTTAAACTTCTGCTCTTGTTCAACTTGTTCCCCATAAATACTCATAAGAATGTGCTTGCTACGAGTTCTAATAATGGCCATAATCTTTGTCTTGCGGATGTTAATTTTGAGTCCAAGTTTATCTGCTTCTGCTATGATTCTGTCTACCAGATGCTGAAGACCTTCAGTACTGTTGGCCAAGATGACAGCATCATCTGCATACCTCAGATTGTCGATCAGCCTACAGTTAACTTTTACTTCCATTTTCCACGTTTTGAAGAGCAGATTTCAAATTGCAGGCAAGATAATACACATCCTTACCGTACTCCCTGTTTGATCCTAGTAGCGCGAGTCTCCGAGTTTCCAGCCCTGTGGTTTTTTTAACCACACATCACAACGGTAGTATCAGCAAGCAAGATGAATGATTTCCACCACTGCACAAATCAATCCAATCTGCAACTCTCATTCTGATGGCTTCTTTCTCAGATTTTGTGCCCACTCATTCATAAATACACAGTTATTTCCTGGAACTGCCTAAAGCCTGTTTGGCACTGTTATGTAATTGCCTGCACTCCTCAACCTGTTTGATATAACAACTTAGTTCAATGGCTGCTACTCCGTTACCTCTTTGATCTACCAATCAAGTTTCTTCCTATCTCCCCCAAACAAGTTCCTCATTTACGTAACACGAGTCCATGACCGTTGTATTCCTGTCTCCCACGTCCATAACTAATTTGCATGCCAATGTGTCATGTAACCTTGATGTTTACAATGTCCAACTCTCCTCATAAATGTTCTCGAATCCTGGATATCTTTGCACTCCTTAAAACTTGCTAAAGTGGGCTTGATAATTGCAGTCGCTTAAGTGCGGCCAGTATCCACTAATCGGGAGATAGTGGGTTCGAGCCCCACTGTCGGCAGCCCTGAAGGTGGTTTTCCGTGGTTTCCCATTTTCACACCAGGGAAATGCTGGGGCTGTACCTTAATTAAGGCCACTTCCTTCCCATTCCTAGGCCTATCCTATCCCATCATTGCCATAAGACCTATCTGTGTTGGTGCGACGTAAAGCAAATAGCAAAAAAAGAAAAAACTTGCTAAATAAAGTTCTGACTGCTTACTTATCACTAAGTATCGGCTTCTTACTAATATATACACTGTGCTGTAAATTGGAGACAAAATCGTAGTTCTGTCTCACACACTAAAGTTTCCAGTTCCTAAGCAAAATATTCTATCATTCCTATGATAATAAGAGTTCTCCTATGGTAAAGTTCCTCGTCCTACTAATGGTGAATAATACAATCATACAAATCAAGTCAAAGATTTTTCTTCACATTCATGATGAAAGTCATCAGACCAAAGACACACTCCACAAAGATTTAAGGTGTAAGATGCGATACTAAAACTTGAGACATTCCCTGGAACAAAGACTTAAGATGTTAGTTGCTATACAAAAGACTTAAGACACTCCCTGGATGAATGTCATAAGACGTTCTCTTGCCTCGTATTAGTGCTTTTATTAAGTCATATATTCTTGTCATATCAGGTTGGATAGGCCACCAAGCATGTCCTGGTCTATTCATTTTTAAATATTAGCATGATTTTTTCCATTAGATTTAATTTAGTCTGTCTCCCAGACTTCTTTGAAAATCAATCTTTCTGCTGTCTGCGTCAATCATATTGAGATCCACCCACAATTAGCCTCTCACAAGGCGTCAAGGCTCGCGTCCATTAACAAGTGATGCACCACTGCTCCACTGTCCTCCCAGGCTTTCCCTCTCGCTTCAAATATAACCTCCTCGAGGTCACGTTTGCTTGCCTCTTGTGGCAAATATACACTCACCTAATCCTTTTGTTAGACAATTGACACCGTCCACATCCTGTCAAGTTGCACCATTTGTCACAGAGTGAAATATAAAATTATCAGGGCTATTATATTACTGTACTGGCAACTTATCATTCAATTTTTCTATATTCATTGGCATGAGCACTGAATAAGGGCTCAGTATTTGGACCATTTTAGAAATTCCAGTTCTTAATATTCGACTCATATTTTCTGGTTAGTTTGCAGGAATGATTCTGGCTTTTCTACACATCTTCAAATAAACCAGCATCAGGTAGCGCCTGCTAATGAGGTTCTATTCCTAGAATTTTGTCCAAGGCTGATGAGTAGAATTTCCATTTCTTCCTTCTCCCTTTAGTGAAAAGCCTCTTGAAGTCATGCAACTATGGGCAGGGAACTTTTATAAGACTTCAACCTTGTATTGATGACACTCAGTCCATTGCAGAGGGTGATATGGATCTGTTTCTTGTATCTTCGAAAACCGATCGCAGATGGAGTGATACCACTTAACAGTATAAAGTGACCAGACAACCTATTATTGCCCTAAAAGTTTAATTCAGTGTGGTCTCAAGTGACCATTCCCATACAAGAGTGACAAATTCAGTTGTTGAACATCATTATGCAAGGGCAGTGGTTAGCACCTCATGTATTACCTATATGTTAGTCTCCATAGAAGGTTGTGTCTAGTCTATATTTGTGCTTTTGTTAGGTTGATGATTCTTGTGTGGCTTAGTGTCCTCCCTAGAGTGATACCTACATAATCAGGTTCTTTGCAGATCACATTCCAGTTAGTGTTCAATTTTCTATTTGCTTCTCAGCTCTAGAGATAGTCTTTCCCAGGTTGGATCAGTGACAGTTGAGGAGAGACAGGTGATTTGAGACAGATGCTCAAATAATTTTTTGCATAAAGAAATCTTACATTTGATGCTATTGACTGGTTGTTAGTGAAAATGTTGACAAGTGGAGGTGTGAGGACAATTTCCTGAGGTAGACTGTTTATTTGTCTTATCTGTTATTGTCATCATCATCAATGTCCCACGCCAATCTGCTACTGTACTTGTCCTATTACATAGATTCTGTGATTCTCCAGAAGGGAATAAGTGCTGCCACCAAGTAAGAGGTATAATATGGACAGTAATCATCAATGATCGACAGTTAACACAAATTGAAGACTAATCAATGAAGATATCATCTGTCATCTGTAACTTCCTGTTGTAACGGTTCAAATCCTGTTACAAGATGATAGCTGTATTATTATTATTATTATTATTATTATTATTATTATTATTATTATTATTATATTATTATTATTATTATTATTATTATTATTATTATTATTATTATTATTATTATTATTATTATATCAGTATTATTATTATTTTATCTGTGATATTATTACTATTATTGTAATTATCATTCTTATTCAATTCAATTTTGCAATGCTTGTAGCTTGCAGGATTGTACTTAGATGTATGCATATATGCGTATGTGTAGAATAACTCAAGACATGTACAGTGAGAATTATTATATATCAGATGTAGGATATGACATTGCTATATTGTGCAATACTGCTGACATTTCTGTCAAGTCATCGCCATGTCATGGCTACGTCATCGTGCTCACTTAGCACTGAGCTCTGTTCCTTTGATTTTCTTAGGGAGCCCCAGGGGATTTCACCATTACATGTAATACTTGTCGCGTATGTGGGAGTAGGTCATGGTTATTTCTGGAGATTACGTAGGTGTGCCATGCAACGTCTATAAAAGGTGGCTGCATATTGTAGCATCAGTCATTAGTTAAATGGAAGCTGAACAGTGAAGAAGTCAAATAGATAAGTGGACAGTCATTATTCTACTGAAAGCAGAGGTCACAGTTGGCCATTGTGTGAACGAGATGAAGAAGAGTCAATGAGCCATTAGTTGTTGGTCATTGAGAGAGTGAGGCCAAAGTTGGTCGGTCACCTAGTTGAAGATACGGACACAAAGGCTTACCATGGAGTCACAGAGGGACACACTTGCATAGAAGTGATACCATACAGATTTACCAAGAAATCATATGATATGGAGAAAAAGCAGTCATATGGATACATCACAAAATTAGGCGTGACACATCTACAGTAAACACCAGATTTAAGGAATACGTCGTAATTACACTCAAAGTGTTGAAGGTACAGTCAAGTGAAACAGTGAGGGATATATTTTGTATAAATTGTTAAATGTCCGGTCAAGAAGAATTCAAATTCATGCCTAGTTTCTTTCAGTTGCAATGTCATAATTTCATATTCTCATCTGTTTTATCGCAACAAGACACACTATTTTTTATATATTATTTAAAGAATATATTTTGTTTTATCAAATGAATTCATAGTATTATTTCAATGACAGTAAAATATCTTAACCTCAAAATTAATGGGGAAACCGAATGCCAATCTCCTTTTCCCAGAACTTATATGGTATGTTGTCAAAAGTAAGCTTATTACCCCACACCCTAGAGATAGTCAAGATTCTCATTCTATTATTGCTGCACTGAGTGGTAGCTGGCGCCCTTCAAATAACGTATGTGTAAGTAAGCAGGTAAGAAGTAAGTGTGAGTACAAGGTCCAATGATTGTGTATTTTATTTAATAAATATTAATTTACAGAATTCCAAATTTTTCAAGATAAATGCAGTTTAGTATGTTTTCAAGTATGTAACCGAGTCAGGAACTTCTACACTGTTGCTCATAACCGTTCTTGGAATACTGCATGAAGTTTAAAATCTGAGCCGTACAAGTTTCTGTTATAAAATTAGTGTATGTTTTGGTGTTGCTCTAGCTCCACAGAGAAAAAATCTTTGGTTTCAGTGGACAGTTTCTAAATGCCTAATGCAGGGGATAGGGATACAAGGTCTAACACTTCTAAAAAAAATAAACATTTAAATATTGTATTACTTTAACACAGTGTTTTTATTGTCCAATACAGTATAGCAAAGTCAAGAATTTACATTCTTTGTTACTACTTAAAATAGTGACAAGCATTCAAGACACAATTATGCATAATTATAATAAAAAATTTCTGAAGACTACATATGTTAATTGAGAGTCGAGCATGGACGGATCATAGGCATTTGTCATCAGACATGATGTGTGCGAGTTCAGCAAGAATACCTCTTTCAGAGGTGCAAAATAACAGACTAGAAATCAGCCTACACACACATCCAAATCTTTTCCATACAAAATACTGAGAGGATGCATATACTGTGCTGTTACACATTGAGAGATATGATTCTCTCTAAATTTTTATGTGCAGAATATTGTATTAATTATCAATGGAACTGGTTAACATTTCTTTGAAAATTAATGAGAGATATTCTCTTGTTGTACAGGTTTTTGTAACAAACTCAGTTTTTAACTAAGAAAAGCAACTTCTCTGTTTGACTAGATCATTATTTTCACTCTCCCTATATTTAAAAACATTTTATGGAGTAACTCCACCTCTCTTCATGTGGATCTTTAACATTGAATTATAATCTTGACTCATTTGATACACTTTACTTTTAAGAGGCTCATAGTCTGTTTCAGATTTCTTTGATTCAATAAATTCTTTCATTGCAAAATTATTCTGCTCCAACTGAGCCAATTTACGTTCCAGGTTAGACAGCTGGGCGTAAGTTTCATTATCATTTAGTTGATCCTGAAATGCATAAAACAATTCATTAGGTAAGAGCTTAAAATCCACATAATTTTTTGTATTTGTGAGCTCTATCTTAATAACCACAAGAAATTAGTACTATTGTCAGAAGTTGTATGTCATTTCAATTTTTTTTTTTTTTTTTTTTTTTTTTTTTTTTTTTTTTTTTTTTTTTTTAGAGCTGTCAACACATTATGTAATTCTTTCTTGACCTTTTTCAAATTTTCCTTCATACTATGGAGAAGTTGAGCAAGGAAAGATAATATATACTAATTGTACAGATTCAACTAGCATCTGCATACTGAAAACTACCATTTTCACTTTACTAAGACCATGAATATAGTTCTGCTATTTATTCTGAAAAACACAAAAATGATCAATAGCAAATACAGTTAAAAATTCACGCAAGCAACTATTTACTGTATATATGAATACCATAAATCTGAGATAATAGATAAAGATTGCCCTATCCTGTACTTCTAAATGTATTTAGGGGCAGGCATATGGTAAAGAATATTTTGCTGTTAAATAAGTCTGATTTTCTCTGTTATAAATGATTTGCTTATATAGAGGGTCATATTCCATTGTAAACTCAAAAAATCTCCAGGGATATTTTCTAAACTGGCCATAGCCATGATGCCATGGTTGTATTACTCTGTTGTTTCACTAATGGTGAGAATAATGGTATATCGCCTCTGGAGAGACCTGGTGCAAGTCTTTTGAGTTGATGCCTGATAGGCAACCTGCATATCTGTGAGGATGGGACCCTTTCTATAATGAATTCTAATGATGCAGACGGCACGCGCGCGCACACACACACACACACACACACACACACACACACACACACACACACACACAAACACACCCAGCCCTCAAACTATTGGTATTAACCAATGAAGGTTAAAATCTCCAACCCAGGTGGGAATCGAACCCAGGGCCTCATGGATCAAAGGCCAGCAAGCTAACCATTTAGCCACAGAGCCAGACGCTAATGCTGATATTATTATTATTATTTTTATTTTTTTTTTGCTAGTTGCTTTACGTCGCACTGACACAGATAGGTCTTATGGCGACGATGGGACAGGAAAGGGCTAGGAATGGGAAGGAAGCAGCCGTGGCCTTAATTAAGGTACAGCCCCAGCATTAGCCTGGTGTGAAAATGGGAAACCACGGAAAACCATCTTCAGGGCTGCCGACAGTGGGGTTCGAACCCACTATCTCCCGAATACTGGCCGCACTTAAGCGACTGCAGCTATCGAGCTCGGTATTATTATTATTATTATTATTATTATTATTATTATTATTATTATTATTGTCCGACTCGTTGGCTGAATGGTCTGCGTACTGGCCTTCGGTTCAGAGGGTCCCGGGTTCGATTCCCGGCCGGGTCGGGGATTTTAACCTTCATTGGTTAATTCCAATGGCCAGGGGGCTGGGTGTTTGTGCTGTCCCCAACATCCCTGCAATTCACACACCACACATAACACTATCCTCCACCACAATGACACGCAGTTACCTACACATGGCAGATACCGCCCACCCACATCGGAGGGTCTGCCTTGCAAGGGCTGCACTCGGCTAGAAATAGCCACACGAAATTATTATTATTATTATTATTATTATTATTATTATTATTATTATTATTATTATTATTATTATTATTGGAGCTTCTCACCAGACAACTGCAGTTTGAATATTGGCCAATCCATGTCTGATTTAAAAAAAATGAAAAGTCATCACTGTGGTTTCGATTCCAAGCAAAACTGGAGATCCCATAGCTATGATCATGATATGAACAGTAAGATAAAACTTACAAGCTTGTTGCTTGCTTTGCTTTTTTCTAAGTATAATTTTATACAATTTATTACTCAAGATGAATACTTTTTACAAGTTTCATATAAGGGGTCTAATAGCAAACCCAGTAATCTACACTCTTGGAGGAAATTGAGCTCACGGTGGATAATAATAGTTCAGAGTGCTATCTTCCATGTCCTCAAATGTTCCATAGCATACTTGACTTTCTCCCTGTTTTATGAAGGCAGGAAATTATGGATTAATAGCAAACATGGCAATCTCCAGACAATGTTACACTGCAAAGACAGCATTTTCCATCAGAGCCAATCGTGGAACAGCACCGGTATCATGTGATACAGTCAGCTGCTGTACTCGCAGAGAGTGGGAGAACACATTTTGATGTCCTTGTGTGTTTTTTAATGTATGCTCTTCAGTGATTGTGCCACAATTGTAGCATGTTAATGTGAATACAAGAACATTCAAGAATGGAATTATCAATGTCTCCAGTATCGGTAAGGAATGCAAGGAGAACACCGTCATGACCAAAGACGTGGAAAAGAAATGTAGCGAAGTGTTTGAGGTCATTTTATTTTCTATTTTGCATTATATTCTCCAAAATTACAAACAAAAGGTATTGCAAGTTATGTGTATGATTTTATCATTTCTGTTAATAATATTACATTATTTCACTTCTTTGAGGGTAAGGATCTAAATCATTGCCAGAATATCCTAAGTGTGGCCAAAACACAAAAGCCACACAACTTGAAGATAATGGAAGTAATTTTTCCTGTTGTGGAACACAGCTTCATTCTACCATAGAGACTTTTCAGAAATATTCAAGAAAAGACATCCACAAGAATGAAGTGATTGCAAATCTAGGAAAAAAATGCTGTTTGAGATCATTTTAAAGTAACTTCATAATGGCACTTCCAAATTTCAAAATGCAAGAGATTCTGCATAAAGAGAACTAGAACAGGAATTAGTGACAACATAAGAGGAGAACCTCACTATAAATTGGATATAGGTACCTATGGCTCAGTTACTAAGAAGTATGAAGGGAATTCAGTATATGATGCAACACTTTTTTTTTTCCCCTAAAAGCATTACTGAGGATTCAAATACACCCTGTTTTCCCCAATCCCCTACCCTATTTTTCAACATAATCTCCATCCAATGCTACAGCCTTAAGCCACCGTAATGTGAGGATCTGTACACCTGTGTGGTACCACTTGGCTGGTCGAGGTCAGAGCCACTGTCGTGCTGCATCGATAACTTCCCCATTGGGCTAAACAGATGAAAGTCAGAAGGCACGAGATCTGGGCTGTAGGGTGGATGAAGAAGAACAGTCCACTGAAGTTTTGTGAGCTCCTGTCGGATGTACAGACTTGTGCAAGGTCTTGCGTTGTCACGGCGAAGGGGAAGTGTGTTTGCATTTTTGTGGCTATGAACATGCTCAAGTCATTTCTTCAATTTCCTTAGAGTAGCACAATACACTTCAGAGTTGATCGTTTCACTACAAGGGGGGAAATCGAATAGAATAACCCCTTCAGAGTCCCAGAGTCCGACTCGTTAGCTGAATGGTCAGCGTACTGGCCTTCGGTTCAGAGGGTCCCGGGTTCGATTCCCGGCCGGGTCGGGGATTTTAACCTTAATTGGTTAATTCCAATTGCCCAGGGGCTGGGTGTTTGTGCTGTCCTCAACATTCCTGCAACACACACACCACACATAACACTATCCTCCACCACAATAACACGCAGTTACCTACATATGGCAGATGCCGTCCACCCTCATTGGAGGGTCTGCCTTACAAGGGCTGCACTCGGCTAGAAATAGCCACACGAAATTATAATTAGAGTCCCAGAAAACCGTAGTCATGACTTTACCAGCTGAGGGTACGGTTTTCAACGTTTTCTTTGTGGGAGAGTTGGTGTGGCGCAACTCCATGGATTGCTGGTTTGTTTCCAGTTTGAAGTGATGAATCCATGTTTCATTGCCTATGACAATGTTTGACAAGAAATTGTCACCTTTAGCCTCATAACGAACAAACAATTCCGCACAGATGTTTCTTATTTGCTCTTTATGGCCTTTATGGTGTCGAGGAACCTGGTGGGAACAAAGCTTTGAATACTCCAACTGGTGGATAAGTGTGTCAGCACTACCAACAGAGATGTCAAGTTCAGCAGCGAGGTGTTCTGACTGTGATCTCTCAATCACCTCGAATAAGGGTGTCAGCGCGTTCCAACTTTGCAGGCATCACAGTACTGTGCAGCCGGCCAGCACAGGAGATCAGGCAGGTTTGCTCGACCTGGTTGTGATGATGAAACACGCCTCGCCCAACAACTCACTCGGCTTTTGTCCACTGCCAGGTCTCCGTAGACATTCTGCAAGTGCCTATGAATATCTGTGATGCCTTGTTTTTCAGCCAAAAGAAAGTCAATATGTGCTCTCTGATTGGTATGTACCTCAGTTACAGACACTATTTTGAAGGCTAGTTATGGCGCTGCCACTTGTCAGAAATTAATGAAATTATACGAGACGAAACGGGAGTATTCATAGATGTCCCAAACAAAATTCCAATTCTTTAAAACCAAAACTGGCCAAGAAATAAAATGTGTTGTATTATGTATTGAATGCCCCTCGTACAAAGGTGTGAATGCACTTGTACCTCAGGTAATTCAGGAAGGGAATGGTATAAGGAAACTAGAAAGCATGACATCCAAAGTTTACTAATTAAACGTTATGGAGAAGACTGGCATGTCAATGGCCTAAGATACTACAGTGATCTGTTTGCAAGGGATGAAGCGAATGAAGCTGGACCTTGCAATGAAGAACCATTGTGTGACAGAATTGAAGAATTAGATGACTTAGGCATGTGGGGACTCAGATTTAAATGCTATGAGTGGCTGAAATTTGTTTTAAGAATTAACGAGACTCTTATGGCTAAACTGAAGAACTAAATGATTAAATAATGTACGAGGAAAGATTTCAATTATAGAAGTATGTAAAATATATTAAAATAATATATTGCTAAACCAATATATAACGGTGAGCCATTTATGTTTTTGTAACCACATCAAACATGGCAATCTCCATCATTTACCAGCATACCCAGCAATCTCCAAGTTTTAATTGCAATATTTTCCAGACTACTGAGCAATACATTATCCTCTAATTATCTCCTAAGACTTAGAATATATTTCTGGATAGAGGTACATATTATTTGATGAAAATGAGCATGCACTGTACCTGAAACTTTTTTGGCTTATATTTAAAAATTACAAGAGTGGAGATTGCCAGGTTTGCTATTCGACCCCTCCTGTGAACTATGGAGAAGCAAGAAAATTATTATTTTCAAACCTAGATGAATTGGAAAAAAAAAAAAAGTGAGAAGGGAGACAAAGATTAGACACAGATAATGGTTCTGAGTGTTCATTCTATAGAACTTCTCATGACCCATTCAGTATCTTATACCCTGATCGTAGTCATCGGCTGCAACTCATATTTGAGTATACATATTCTTCAGCAGTTTACATTTTCACATTTGCAATGCTTTGTGAATGTTTCATATGACTTAGTAGCCCAAGCTTGGCATAAAACATGTCTATACAAATCATGTGGAACAGCTGGGAAAGGATGGGGCTCAGCTTGACAGAGCTTCCATGTTTGCATAATTAAGTAAAATTTCTTATAAAGAAATCCCAAAAAACTCATCCACCTATTCAATACAGTATGTATGACATTCATGATCAGTACATGTTTCAACCCCTAAGTGGGTCTTCTTCAGCTGAACAATTTAGACAAAGTTAACAGCTAAATCAAACATGTTAAAAATAAACAATTTATCACCAACATATTACTGCCAGTTAACAAGTCAATGCATTAGGATATACTTTAAGTGTATTCCATAAAATGAGACATTAACAATTAACAAGTTTATATCCTGCACAAAACCTCTATTATGAATCTTCAAAACACATAACTCTTATAAAATTCCTATTAAAAATGTTGGACACACCACAAAAATTGAACGTTATTAAAAGCAGCAGTCCACAGACAATAATGTCCTTGAAGATTTAACATCATTAGATTGTCATCCTGAATTATATAAGATAACTCAAGCATAGTGAAGGGACATTTTGCTTTTCATAGAAGAAGATAATAATTTAATCTGACACTAAAATATACTTGCCATGAAACACAGAATGATACACAAGTGATTTACATGCATTTATGATAAATTTCGAGCCATGGCAGAATTTCAAGTGGAGTGGTATCTGATGACTGCTACTGGAAATTTTACAATGGCTATTAAAACATGATCTAATAGCAAACCCAGTAATCTACACTCTTGGAGGAAATTGAGCTCACGGTGGATAATATGTTTTTCCAATTCACATGTTTACCTCCACTTTACAAATCCTTTGGGAATTGTTCCTCTGGCTCCAAAGAATAGGCCTTTAACAGTGATTCTGTCCACATTATATGGTCTTTGAAAAAAAAAATACTGGCTCATATATAGTTTTCTTTTCTCAGTCAACCTCCTCAGGCTGCAAAATAGAGTATTTAAATTGAAGTGAGATTTATTATTTCAGCTAAACTTTTTCTGTGGTTAATGGCGATTATGTCTATATGATGACTGCTACCACCATCTGGTATGCAACGAACTTTCTTGCAGACTTCAAGTCTGAAGATAATTCTTAAAATGAATTAGAAATAAAATTTTCCACTTATTCAATACAAAGTTGTTACCATTTCAAATGGTTTGTCTAAAACATGTATAAAAGGACATGTTTCAACCTTACTAGAGGTAATCTTCAGATTAAAGATTACTAAGAAACAAGATACAGTGGAACCTCGATTATCCGTTCCCGGAAACTAATTTCCCCGGAATCATCATCATCATCAGTTTTCCACTCCAGTTGCCCGGGTGTGGTTTACGAGCACTCTCCACTTCTGTCTGTCCATGTACCACTCTTCTCTCAAGACAACATCCCAGCTGACTCCTCTTGTTCCTATGTCCTCTTTCACTTGGTCCAGCCATCTCTTCCTGGGTCTTCCTACCGGTCGTTTTCAGGCCACGACTGTGTGTAGCCATTGTTTTGCTGTCCTTCTATTGTCCATTCGTTTGACATGACCAAACCATTTCAAATGGGCCCTTGTCACTTTTTCATTCAGGGATGGGTACACACCCGCTTCCTCCCTTATTCTTTCATACCTTACCCTGTCCCTTTTTGTCTTCTGTACCATAGTTCGTAGGAACTTCATTTCTGCAGCTTGTAGTTTGCTATCCACTTGTTGGGTTGTTGTGCAGGTTTCTAGGCCATATGTTATTATGGAGGTGAAGTATGGAATAGAATCTGCTTTGATCTTAAGGGAACTTGTTCGTTCCAGAGGAGGTTCCGAACTTGATGGTAAAACTGAGCTGATTTTTGAATGCGGTTGTTAATCTCATGCTGTATTCTGTTATCACTTGAAATGATGCACCCAAGATATTTATATTGGTCTACTGTTTCCAGCTGTGTACCTTCCAGCATTATTTTTCCTTTCTTCTTCTGCCTGTTGACAGACATAGTAACAGTTTTCGATTTATTTATTGTTAATCCGTGTGCTTTCAAATGTCCATTCCAGGTGTTCAGCCTCTCTTGGACTTCCTTCTCTGTATTTCCCCAAATTACTACATCATATGCAAATGCATTGATGTCCATATTGTTCTTCTGCTTAATTTATTTCATGACTTCATCCATGACAGTGATACAAAGTAAGGGTGAAAGGGTACTGCCTTGTTGCACTCCTTTAGTGGTTTGGAACCAATCACAATTACCGTTTTCTATCTGTACGCAACTGCAGCAGTCTTCGTAAAGCATTTTAATTTTCTGGATAAGCCCTCTGGGTACATTTTTCTTTCTTAAGCATTCCCATATAGTCTTCCTTGGAACACTATCAAATGCTTTTTCGAGATCCAAAAACACTAAAGTCTTTGCCCTTCTCCCAATGCTTTTCTAACAGTATTCTAAGTGCAAATATGAGATCTGAATCCATATTGTTCTTCCTGTAGTTGTGGTTCTATTATTTTCCTTAGCCTTTTTTCAAGTATTTTCTCAAATATTTTCAAACCATGAGACAATAAAGTGATCCCTCTATAATTGCTACATTTCTTCTGGCTTCCTTTTTTGAAGAGAGGTATTATTATTCCCTTTTTCCAATCATCTAGGACTTTCCTATCCTTCCATATTGCATTAATTACTCTATGAAGCCACTGTATTCCTATTGCACCAGTTGCTCTGATCATATTTGCACTGACTTCATCAAATCCTGTTGATCTTTCTTTGGGCATACTATTAAGGGCCGTCTCTACTTCCTTCCATGTTGGCGGGCTCTCTTGGTCAGGCTCATCATTGCAGCTTAAACTGACCTGCGTGGTTACATCATTGGAGTCTTTCCCAGTACTGTTGTATAAATTATCAAAATAGGATTTCATGATCTTCCTTATTTCTGTCTCTTCCCTAACTATGTTACCATCTGGTTCCTCTATTGCTGTTATGTATTCATTGTCTCTTCTTATATTTAGTATTGTTCAGTAAAGTAGTTTAGAATTAGCTTTGCTGTCTTGCTCTAGTTTGTCAGTGAAATCAGTCCAAGCCTTCTGTTTTTCTTCGGCCACAATTTTCTTTACTCGTAGCTTCTGATATTTCTGCTGCAATTCGTTTACTCTAGATTCATTCCTTTGACTTCCTTTTTGCATTTGTTTGTCTCTGGCTTTCCTGGTTTCATTTTTCGCTTTCACAGCAATCTTCACCCGATCGTTCCACCAAGGAGTTTCTTTTGCCTTCATTTTGCTATTAGTTTTACCACAAACTTCTACTGCAGCTCCGACAATGCTTTCTTTGAATCTAGTCCACTCGAAGTTGCCTTCTTGTAATGCATCTGATGGTAATTTATTGGTCACTTTCTTTGTGTATTCAACTAGTTTCTCTGCCTTCTTTAGCTCCCATGTCTTGATTTTTGGTTTCCTGTATTTCTGAGGTCTATAAATTTCAATGTGCTTTATTGTTGCGAGGAGAAGTCTGTGGTCACTGTCTAGGCTTTTACTTGGTATAACTCTGACATCACATATGGTCTTTCCTGCTTCCTGTTTCCCCGGGATACGCGTTCAAATTATGTGGTCCCACGAGCATCGTATTTAAATCACGCTGTAAAAATCTTGCATTATCCGTTCTTCGAATAAACGATTTCCCGGATCAAGCGTCCAGAAATTCCAGTCCCATCAACGCTAAATCCTCGATCAATCGTTTTTTAATAAACTGTATCTCACGAAAGGATGGCTATGACATACATATGGATCTCGGCGTTTACGCCCCGTCATTGCGATAATTAGAGCAAGTACTGTATCGGTACTGGAAAAGCGATCGGCGGTGAACTTGCATAAGGGACCATCTTAGCATTGCATTCGGGTGGTATGGTTTAGAGAATCTCGAAAAATCATAAAGAAGAAAGTGGCCACGACAACTGTAAGGAGACACGGCGCATTTCGACAGCTCTGCTTGAAGACAGAACGAGTTTCGTCAAATGTTCGCACTTATAAAACGTCCACATTATGTCCAGGGTTGGATGTTTATATTTTTACATTTTTTCTATTGTACTACCGAGCAGGCAGGAATCGAAACTGTTCCTTCTTAACACAAATTTAGTATTTTAATATTATCGTACGCGATTATGTTAGTGAGACCAGAACAGATGTTGCACCTTACATTAAAAATGAAAGCCATGGGAGGTCTTGGGATTGCCTATTACTGTTTAGGTCCTAATGTAAGACTGCGAATTTTATGTTTTCGTGTTAAAAGACAAAAAAATGCAGTTGTTTTATTTGCGCACGTTACATTTAAATGGTTTGTATCATTTCCAACTCGTGCTGACATGTGCAGCGAGCGCGCTTTCCAGATGACCTCAAGGTCAAGAATAACCGTAATTTCTGAAGTTTTGATGATATTTCTTTTATCTTTCCAATTTGATTGGATTAGTGACAGGCAGAATTGAATATACTGCATTCGAGAACTTTTGAGAATCGATACATTCGAAACCATGTTTTTGAGTTCAACATAACCTTTAAAAGTTGATGTAGGCCTAATTTACGCAGTAACGGTACAAGATGTCCAGAAACTGCCTACGAACAGTATACCGGAGACCAAATTACAATTAAAGTTTAAGAAAAGAAGGGATTTCTCCATCATGTTGGGCGCTTTTGTATCTAATGTGCTTTATTTTATTAGTTGAGAGAATTAGAAACTACTTGTGGTCGATTGTCATTTGACTTGGCGTTATTAGATATTTCAAAGAGTTTGGCTAATTAAAGTTGCTGAACTGAAAGAAGTTTTCACAGGAAACTGACGAAGATTCCCCTGTAAAATTGAATATAAAGTATCGACATTTTGAACTCACGTACCAGTAGTTAATGCGGTTTCGTGGTCTAACATGCCTGCCTCTCATCCAGAGGGCCCGGGTTCGATTCCGACCAGGTCAGGCAGTTTTACCTGGATGTAAGTGTGGTTCCAGGTCCACTCAGCCTTCGTGACTACCTTTAAATGAGAAGCTATCTAATGGTGAGTTGGCGACCCCGATCTAGAGAGCCAGGAATATAGGCCGAGAGGATTCGTCATACTGACCATGCGTCACCTTGTAATCTGCAGGCCTTTGGGCTGAGCAGCGGTTGCTTGGCAGGCAAAGTCCCACTGGAGCTGTAGTTTGGTTTGGTTTAGGAGTTTTTGTAAGATTATAATTATACATATTTCATTTTTTTATGTTTAGCCAAATTGTTAATGGTTTTCATTCATTCCCGGATTTTCCCGTGTTGTACGTTTTATTTTCATGGTCCCTCGAAAAACTCATTTTTGGTGTAGGGTGAGTGAACCTCAGGGCCATATGCACCTCCGGAAGTGGAAATCTCATTTCTTAAATTTTATGACTTCCTGACGGGGATTCGAGCCCACGTCCTTCCGGGCGAACCAAGCACGCCTTTACCGCCTCGGCCAAGCAGCCCCTGAATATAATGTATGGTGAAATAAAATATTTTGTTTTTAGATTAGGAACTATAGTGACTAAAATATCAAAACTTTCCAAAGAGTAAGCTAACAGCATGTAACTGCAGACAATGATATTCATTAGTATGTAATTCTAATTCTGAATTACCTATGTTTCTTTCTCTCAGTTCTGAATTTTCACTTTTTATTTTGATACAGTAAAACCTTGTTAAGACATTTCTGCAGTGGACAACAAAACAGAATGTGTTAAACAAGAAAACATACTACTGAATATACAAATAAAAACTATCCAACAGGGATATGGAAACACTAGATAAGATTTCTTCCAACATGAGGGCATTTTACGTCGTGTAGCCTATCCACAAGTACAGTGAAAACTGTATCTACCACTTCTGAAGATGAGAGGAAAGCATTAAAATGTGTGAAAAATACGAGAGAACAAATATGAAAACCTTTTCAGCTGGGGATTATAAAATAACAAATGCACTGAAGGGTGTGGAAAGCACTAAACAACAAATATGAAAACATGTGCACAGGAGTCAATAAAAACATCAAAGTATGATTGCAGATCACACTCTTTCTAAAACAAATGTTAGTGGAAGCCTTTTATTTTGGAGCAGTGGGTTATTAAAACACTCTGGTCACACTCTTAGACAATGAATTGGAGGTTACACTCGTGCGACCGGGAGGAGTGACTTCGGCTGCCATTTTGAATAAACTTAGACTAACTTGTGTGATCGAGTCAAAACTCAAAGGTCCAAGTTCAACATTCGCGACCTCTGTGCACTGTACGACGCGGATGCCAGTCCACTTTCTGACATATTTTAATTTTGTCTTCATTAGAAAGGAATTTCACAACATTTTCCATATCCATAACTAGGCTATCTCAATACAAATATGCACCATGCTTGTCAATTTTACATGATTATGTTCCTAATCCAGACATAGGCTACCATGTCATGCAACAAATATTTATTACACTTCACTGTACCATTCAACATAAAATAGAATAACTTCTGAATGGAATGTGAAATAGGCCTACAAGCACAAATAGGCTCACTGTGTTATTCAGCAATCTTGCTGCTAATCAGCAAGCAAAACGGAACATTCCTGAGGATAACGGCTTGCTCCCTGAAGGTGCAACTTATTCTGTGAAGTTCAGGAATTCAAGGCTTTTTTCCATATTCACGCAACTGTGGCGAGTTGGAAATCATTTTCCTTTCACAAGGGATGACAAATAACATTTTGAGGGCTAGTAAAAATCTGACTGTACTCGTACTAAGCGATAATAGTGAAAATTCATGATGCGATAGGTATGTTTATATGTTCCTAATCCAAATATAGGCTTACTATATCATGCGACAAATATTCACTACACTTCACTGTACCACTCAACACAAAAAATAATTTCTAACTTCTGAACGGAATGCAAAATATACGCACAAATAGACTCACTGTGTTATTCAGCAATCTCGCTGCTAACCGGCAAGCAAAACTGAACATTCCTGAGGCTAACGGCTTGCTTCCCAAAGGGGAACACACTAACAAAGTTTCAATGTATTCACAAAAAAACAATGTTATATGCTACAGTATTAGTGTAACATAGTATGTGAATTAGTAAACATGTAAAACAAGCCCTTTTTTATGATCAGTAAACATCTTGGAGGCATATCTTCAACAATAAGGAAGTTATAATGAATTTATTGGAAATTTGTTATTTCTTAAAAAGGGGCCTGGTATTCTTCACACATAACACCTATAAGCCTTCCTTTTATGTATATGGCCATTGGCTGTAATAAAACTTTAATAAAAATAAGCCTTCCTTGCTTGTACTATTCTGCATTTTGTGTCCTCCTTACTTCTGCCATCGTAAGTTATTTTACTCCCCAAGTAACAATATTCAACTATATGAGCGACACTAGGGTTCTGGCTTGCCTATGATTAGTACCCACTATATAAGGAACACCACAGAATAGTACGAGTACCTGTGGTTAGTACACTTATGTGATGAAAACCATAGGTTTGCGTTGCCTGTAAATGGCACCGCTATGTGTGAAACACCATAGTACCATATCGTAGACTCGCGGTATTCCACACATTATGGTACTACTCACAGGTAATGAAATTCGCACATGTAATTACAGACCTCGTCGCTCATATAGTGCTACTAATCACAGGTACTGTAAAAGCCTGACCGCATGGTGCTCCTGATCGCTACTAATCACAAACCTATTTGGTACCTAACATAGTGGTACTACGCGCAAGTAATAGCGATCCATGGTGTTCCCCGCGTGGTGGTACTAATCACAAGTAGTTTCATGGTTCTAATCCAATCATCCCTTGGTCGCCCCTTTTAGTCGCCTCTTACGACAGGCAGGGGATACCGTGGGTGTATTCTTCGTCTGCGTCCCCCATCCACAGGGGTGTGTTGGGCTTTGAAGTTCTGTTAATTATTGTGCAAAAGTTCCCCCCTTCATCCTTCATACATCACCTCAATGTTAGCATTAATCATTCATATTTAGGACAAGCTGTGTTTTAGCATTACAAGTTATTATTAAGATGATAGGTTCTTCAGCAGCTTAAGATGAGCCATTAGAAGGGTCGAAACCAATACTGTAATAGAATGTACTATATAAAGAACAATTGTATTGCTTAGGTGGAAAGTTCCTATCTTTATATGTGCAAATACTTTAATCATCAATATGCACAATGAAATTAATAGATTTTTAAAAAACTAGTCTGAACTCTCCTACTACATTACCTTCTTTTCCTTGGCCTACCACTGCATTCCAGTTTCCCATCATAATTAAATTCTCATCTCCTTTTTATATATTGTACTGGCTGATGTACCCGTGCTTCGCTATGGGTTTCTCAGAAAGACTGACTGGATGGTTTGCCTATCTGAATTCAACATAGGTCATTACAAAAACGTCAGTAGGAATGTAGCGATTGAAAGCAATGTTATCATATAAAATACTCGATCAAATGAAAAACCGCACACTTTCTCACTTTCAACGAACCGTACTACGGTGCCAATCTAACAGTCCAAAGTTCCAGAGCTGGAATAACCAGGTCGCAGACTACCATGAACACTCCTGAGTCATGATTCCGTTAAATATGCACACTACTCATTCCAATCAGTGCCTCAGAGTAGGGATTGAATAGCTCGAATGCTATGATGAACTAGTGTGTTACGTACCAGTAATATCAGAAAATGTATGAACCAGAGGAATGGCATGCTAAAGAAGAAATTTATCTATCTCCCCAGCTACTTCCCGCCAATATACAGGCAGGCTGTTACACTCGATACGACCAGGCGAGTTGGCCGTGTGCTTAGAGGTGCGCAGCTGTGAGCTTGCATCCGGGAGATAGTGGATTCGAACCCCACTGCTGGCATCCCTGAAGATGGTATTCCATGGTTTCCCATTTTCACACCAGTCACACCAGACTGTACCTTAATTAAAGCCTGGGGGCTGCTTCCTTCACACACCTATTCCTTTCCTATCCCATCGTCGCCATAAGACCTACCTGTGTCGGTGCGACGTAAAGCAAATTTTAAAAACCCTCGGTACACTGCAGTAATCATATCTATTGGGGATGAGTGGAAACAGAAGACAAAAAGCACATCACAACAAACAATGGTCCATGTAATGTTATTGTTGATAAAGTTTATGAGCTTTCTATATTGCAGGCCTTCACATTAGTTTTCTTTTGACTCTGTGATATTAGGGCGTCTTACAAAATTATTTATATCATCGACTGTTGTTCCTTATTCTCAGACTTTACATACCTATTTTCACTAAATTCTGTTTACCCATTTTCTCGTGACTCGGCACTGATGTGAACTTAGTAACAAAAATCCAAATTCATGAATATCTCTGTGATTATATGCGGTACGGAAACAATGTATAAGACATAAGTGATCGGAAATTTAATAACTTCTTACATAACTACTACTAACTTACGACATAACTAAAGTTATGTTAGTTATGTAGTATTTATCGATACGACCACTAATAACATAAATATCTTATTTGAGAATTACATTTCAGGCCTTCCTCTAAACTACCATTTCACTCAGCTTGAATAAAATAATTTGTAGCCTAGATTGTAGTGGTTCATCACCCGTCTTTACATACTAATTTTCATTAAATTCTCTTCAGTCATTTTCTCGTGATGCGTGTACATACATACATACATACATACATACATACATACATACATACATACAGACAGACAGAAATTAAAGAAAAGTAAAAAATGCACTTCCTTGTTACTGTGGACATGACTGATACAGAAATACCATTCTTTTCAAATTCTGAGCAATGTACAGAAAAAACTTGTATATATAGATTACATTTCAGGCCTTCCCCTAAGCTACCATTTCACTCAGTGTGAATAAAATTACTGATGGTCTAGATTATAGCGATTTGTTCCCCGACTTTGCATACCAATTTTCATGAAGATACGACCACTAATATAATAAATATTTGAGAATTAAATTTTAGGCCTTCCCCTAAACTACCATTTTTCTCAGCATGAAAATGCAATTATGTATAGCCTATATTGTAGTGACTTATTAACCCTCTTTGTCTACCAATTTCCATTAAGATACGACCACTAATAACATAAATATTTTAAAATTAAATTTTAGGCATTCCCCTAAACTGCCAGTTCACTCAGCGTGAATACAATTATTTATGGCCTAGATTATATCGACTTATTACCCCGACTTTGCATACCGATTTTCATTAAGACACGACCACTAATAACATAATTATTTGAGAATTAAATTTCAGGCCTTCCCCTAAACTACCATTTCACTCAGTGTGAATAAAATAATTTATAGCCTAGATTATAGTGGTTCATCACCCAACTTTACATTCCGATTTTCATTAAATTCCCTTCAGCCGTTTTCTCGTAATGTGTGGACATACATACATACATACAGACAGACAGACAGACAGAAATTATGGAAAAGTAAAAAATGCATTTCCTTGTTACTGTGGACATGACCAATACAGAAATACCATTCTTTTCAAATTCTGAGCAGTGTACAGACAAAACTCTTATTTTATATATATATATAGATTAAACCTTCAATCTCTTCATATATGCTTTCTTTTTTCATCCTCTACTGAACTAGTAGTAGGTACATAGACCTGCACTACCGGGCGAGTTGGCCGTGCGATTAGGGGCGCGCAGCTGTGAGCTTGCATCCGGGAGATAGTGGGTTCGAATCCCGCTGTCGGCAGCCCTGAAGATGGTTTTCCATGGTTTCCCATTTTCACACCAGGCAAATGCTGGGGCTGTAAGGCCACAGCCGCTTCCTTCCAATTCCTAGGCTTTTCCTATCCCATCACCCCCATAATACCTATCTGTGTCGGTGCGACGTAAAGCCACTAGAAAAAAACAACCATTGCTAAGCCATGTTAAATATTATTAGAAGTCCATATCAGTCAATCATCTAGACTGCTGCCCTTGCAACTTCTGAAAGGCTGCTACCCCCTTTTCAATGAACCATTCGTTAGTCTGGTGTCTTGACAGGCATCTATCCGATATGGTTGCACCTACGGCTAAGCTACCTGCTTCATTGGGTCGCACAAGCCTTCCCATCGTGGCAAGCTCATGTGGTTCATGAAAGGAAATAAAAAGATAATACATAAAAGCTCAAACAAAACCTGTTATTAAACATAGAATAACATGTTTTGTTCAGCCAAGTTGACATCATCAGATTTCTCAACTCACATCAAATAACCATACAAATCACCTTAGAAACATATTCAAGTACTATATAAATATGTGTTTATAAATTGAAAAATTTGTTCCAATGCCAGAAAAGAAAGGTAGATAAGAGGTTGCAAGCTAACTGTCAATATGAGGCCTTTGAATCACAAATTTATACTGTGTACTAATATATTATGTAGATCTTAGAAATTTATGCCTTATTCTAAAGTTTTTGTTCCATGTCTTCCCAATATACACTGCCCAGTATAATATCTAGTATAGAATGTGTAGAACTTATTTATCCACGAACAAAAAAATTCTCACTGATAGCAATACAGTAAAAGGAATTTGTGGTGGTTAGTAAGTTTACTGCAATGGTAGAGTTAAAACTTTGTAAACTGATTCTGCAGTTGCCTGACCAAAACTCCTCAATTCTAAATATGTTTTATTCTTATACCAACGTATATGATTTTACATTAATACATTTCAAATTAAATACTGTATTGATGATATATTTACCTTCAGCATTTCAAACTTAGTTTGTTCTTCACGTAATGCAATAACAGATGGACCTCGTTTAGCCTCTAACATCATTCTCTTCTTATCCAGGAGATTCCTTTTCTGTTGTGCTTCATCCCTAAGTTTATCTAAATCTGACAGAGTTCCCATTTCACTGGTCATAACTGCCATACGTTGTCTTAGGGCTTCCATCTCCGCTTTGATCTTTTCTTCCAAAGCTTCTACCTACAAGAGAGTACAAGGATGAGAAGGTCCATCAATTCAATACTGTACACAATATGTTAATATTATTTAATACATCAGGACTTGTTTTGACTCTTGTATTGGGTCATCTTCAGCCTTAAATTATAAATGGAAAAGAACATTACATAACACTTGCAAACACCAACACCTGATACAACACTATTGGCATGTCCTGAAACATTGATAAAATATTTAGTGGTTGCACACGAGTCCATTAAAATTGATGTCTCTTGCACCTAAGTCCAACACTTGTGTGTCAGTTTTTCTCTTCAGAAAATTGTAGTCTTAATATAAAACAGTACATTATTATAATGTCCTTCTGGTGTAGTTTTTATCTTGCATTATTGTTGGAGTTAAAAAGATGGTCTATATATGATGGATGTCTTTGGTCTTCAGATTTATCTATTGCTAAGAGTATGTAAACTGCCATTTTTGCAGTATTTAGAGGGACATTTACAGTATGAATCTGTAGCCTTCCGATCTGGTGTGGAGTGATCTTTCAAATAATAAATTTTAATTTCGTGTGGCTATTTCTAGCCGAGTGCAGCCCTTGTAAGGCAGACCCTCCGATGAGGGTGGGCGGCATCTGCCATGTGTAGGTAACTGCGTGTTATTGCGGTGGAGGATAGTGTTATGTGTGGTGCGTGAGATGCAGGAATGTTGGGGACATCACAAACACCCAGCCCCCGGGCCACTGGAATAAACCAATTAAGGTTAAAATCCCCGACCCGGCCGGGAATCGAACCCGGGACCCTCTGGACCGAAGGCCAGTACGCTGACCATTCAGCCAACGAGTCGGACATCTTTCAAATTATTCCATATAAAGTGAATGTTTAGAAAAGTAAAGAAAAATGAAACAATATAAAGAAAATGTATGAGATACATCTTTAGGTGCCTTATGAACTAGTGTGCAACACCAACACTAGACAGACTGGCTAGTTGGGTACAGAAGAAAAAAACACACACGCGCGCGCGCGCGCGCACACACAGAGAGAGATAATTATTGTCACGAACTTGAGAAAAGCGAGTCAATCCTAGATTTCAGCCTGCTTAATAACAACTCCAATAGAGAAGGTAAGGAAAGTTCATTTAACTTAACAACTTATACCTGAAAAAAAAAAAAAAAGAGAGATTTTTATAGGAATCAAAAACAAAGCTGCTATGTGGGTAAACTTGACATATAAATACAAAGTTATATCAAAAGGAAAATAAGATAGTAGGAATTCCTATTCTCGAGAATCAAAGATTTTCTCATTGATTAATGATCTATGGATGGAGGGAAAGTAGACTAAATTTAGGAATTTTGGCAGTAAGCATACAAGGAGAAGTTCAAAAGTGCTGACCCTAAAAAGAATGAATGCTGAATTAGTTGATTTAGAAAGGAACCAAGTTATTTCTTTACAAACATATATGATACGTAAATTAGAGGGATAATTCCTTGTTTTGGACAATACACCCCTAGGGTATTCAAACTGTGTCAAGTATAACTTTATTTCATATTCCATGGCCTAGTTTGAAGTTATATTCCATACTGCACACCGTTATCTTACCAGTTGAACTGTTTTCACATTGTCGCATATATCCATTACTGAAATACTTGTAACTGCTGCTGCAATGGCTTAAATTTCAAGATTCACTGTGGTCGGCGCATGCACCCTGCGAGTCTGTACAGTTGGATGAAGAAGAAGGACAGCCACTGTGTGTGATCTGATCCAAGATGTCGGCCAAGATGAACCTTGATTCTCCCATATGGAGAAACAACATTATCGATGCTGGGAAGCATCATGCATTTGTGGGCTAACACGACCTGACTAAAACTAGGTCTACACTAGTGTTATTTATTTACACTGTTTAAGCCCACACTGGAGCACCAAAATCAACCTTATACAATAAAATCTTCAAAAAATAAGTACATAAAAAAATAAGTTCATTTTTTCAAACCTGATAACTTCTTCTTTTCTCAAAACTTCTCCATTCTAGACAATCGTGCAGCCCGTTCTTCTGCTGATATAACATAATGCTTATGTTTTGATGTTTTAAGTGATAGTTTTGTATATTTGTTGTTTAGAATGTTCTTCTCTATTTTCAATTTGCTCTGTAGTAATTATCAATTTGTCCAAATCCATTTGTATTTCTTTAAACCAAGTATTTTTCATTTTACTATTCCAAAAGAAACTTTAGCAAACGGTATGTGTGTCCAAAAAATGCAATCCTCTGTTTTCTCATCATGTCAATAATTGATTCACTTTCCTTGTAAATTACTAAATTGTGTAAAAGTCTCCACTGGCTACCCACCTGATGTTTTTTATTAATAATTGTCTGGAGAATTCTTCTATCCACTGCAGTTTGTCTGTTGTTGCTTGGGTATTAAGTTTGAATAATGTTTCACTTGCATACGTTGCTTCTGGTTTGATGACGGAGCTATAATGGCAAAATTTAGCATTAATTGAAAGAGACTGTCTTTTGTAACTCGGCCATGTAATTTGTTGTGCTCGTCTCAACTTTAGAGTCTATTATCTATGGATGCTTTTTCATTAGCATTCCAAATGACAATTTCACCAAGATATTTAAATTTATTTACAGCATTTAGTTCTGAGTATTATTTAATATATCTGTTTTATTATTTGTCTCAAATGTGATTAATATCTTCTGAACCGGCTTCACCTCTCCAATACGTGACACCTACTTCTCCAATATCAACAATGCACCAGTAAGTAGTACAAAAGTTCATTCTTCAGTCATCGAACTTCGAAATTATCTACTCACCTACAATTAAATGGAGAAGTCTTCAGGCAACATGTCAAACTGTTTACTACATATCTATAAATCGGGATTTGTGGAACAGCTTCCTACATCAACTTCTATTTCACGGTCACATTACGTGTGAATTCCGTAGTGCCTTATACTTAATAACGACAAGATACCTAGGTTATTAAAAAATATAAACAGGGTTTCTAAAGCTACTCATGTAATTCTGAACTTCATTATGTTGTACAAATGTTACTTGAACATTTTAAACGGGGGCTGATAGCCTACTTCGTAACTAATTATATAAGATATGTAAATCTTCTGGTATTGGCCGTAGGCTTACGTTCAGGGTATTAAATATGTTAAAGATGTTCTTTTTCATATTTTCAATGTTCAACATGTCTTTTTATTTTGTACTTTTTAATTTAATTCTCTGTATGAGGTACATTCATTTCTTGTACTGTAATAAAGTAATGTAAGTTATCTGGTTGTTTGTGCTCTGCTAATCCAGTGAAATTCTTCATGCAGGCACTATGAAGTACTTGAGGTGATACGTTGAGAGTTGTGTGCATGTTCTGAGGGTCATAGCTTCCTGCTGGTTCATGTGTCAAATCTTATTCTCTTTTGCTTACCTTTATCCTGTCTTATGTTTTGGTTGCAGCTGTGATTCTGGATGGTTAGTGGGGAGGGTTTGATTGCACTGAGTGCTTGATTAATCTTTGATTAATTTTTTGTGTTCCCTACTTGTTTGCCTGTTTCACTTCCGTAACATTGATTCATTACCTGGTTGCGTTCTTGTCATATTTCCCTTATCTGATATTGCCAGCTTTCCTTTTCCTTCACCATTTTTCATTTTTCATGAGCCTTACAGAGATCATATCTAAGGAGCCTGTTCTGATTATCAGTGATATTAGAGATGAGACTTGGAAGAGAAGCTGACAGGCTGGAAGAAGAAGAATGTGGTTTCTGACAGGGAAGAAGTACCTCAGAACTGATTTTCACACTCGGTTAACTGAGAAGACCATTTATTGGGATTCTGAGGTACATGTGTACTATACTGATCTGGAAAAAGCCTTTGATAAGGTTCCATGGTGTGAGATATGGAAGGTACTGGAAAAGAAACAAGTCAGCTAGAATTTAATCCAAGCCATCTAGAGTTTCTACAAGAACTGCAGAAACGATGTAAGAACTGGAAACAAGGAGTCTAAAGAGTTCCTCATGACACTGGATGTTCAGCAAGGAGATATTTTGTCTCCCAACTTGTTCATCATTATTATGGATAACATCTTTAAAGTAAAATGCACACCCAACTCTTTACATTGAGGTAATGGATGATGAGGCCAGTCATATTTTCCGAGGCTAAGTCACAGAACAGCCTTAACACAATCTGAGGAAACAATAAAGAGAAGGATGGTCATTAACACAGAGAAGACAAAGTCATTAGATATCAAGGAAGCCTGTCCAACATGAATGGATGCTAGGACTGCTCCAATGCATCACCTTCACTGTGCCATCAACTGGAGGTGCCATAGGCAAGAAAGAAATCAGCAAGAAGACTAAGTTGGTTGTTTACAACTCAACATATGTGCCAACACTTAGTATAGCTGTGTCAATGGGACCTAAATACACAGCATAAGAGTCGAATGCATCCCACAGACATGCACTATCTCCAAAGAATTGAGGGAAAGACAAAGATAAATTATGCACCCTGAAAATCAGGACTATGTTCAGTGTGCCTAGAGTAAAAAATGGATGAAACCCAACTTTGGTAACGTGGGTGGAGGAAACTTAACTTCCACACAGAGTATGGGAAGCCAAAGCTCCTGATAAAAGATCCCGCAGATGACCACAAGTGACCTGGGAAGATAACATCAAAAGTAG
The DNA here is from genome assembly GCF_040414725.1 of Anabrus simplex. Classification (NCBI taxonomy): domain Eukaryota; kingdom Metazoa; phylum Arthropoda; class Insecta; order Orthoptera; family Tettigoniidae; genus Anabrus; species Anabrus simplex. The sequence goes on along the minus strand of NC_090268.1, from coordinate 352,323,115 downwards.
TCCAAAAGAAAGGGATATAGACTGGCACAGTGTCTGGAGTCGGCCTTCAGACAGAACAGGGTGGAAAGCTCTCTGCAAAACATCTATACTTTCAGGTAGAAAAGGATTGACTAAGCAAGTAAACTTATTAGTACTACTTCCTTTCATGCATCATATTATTGGATTTTGTTCTACTTACGTACTTTTTTTTTTAAAAATATTTTGCTTTACGTCGCACCAACACAGATAGGTCCTATGGGGACGATGGGACGGGAAAAGCCTAGGAGTGGGAAGGAAGCTGCCGTGGCCTTAATTAAGGTACAGCCCCAGCATTTGCCTGGTGTGAAAATGGGAAACCACGGTAAACCATCTCCAGGGCTGCCGGCAGTGGGATTCGAACCCACTATCTCCCGGATGCGAGCTCACAGCTGCGCACTCCTAACCGCACGGCCAACTCATTCAGTACTTACATATTAGTTGTAAGAAATGAACTGGATAAATAAATCAATCAATCTTAATTCAGAAAGGTAGTGATCATTATGATCTGACTAACTGGAGACTGATTATTGCGTATTTGATCATAACAAAAATGACTGAGCATGTCCTTGACTAGATATGGTAGTAAAATTACACCTTTCCATATTATCATAGAAGATTTGTCTCAGCACCATGAACGCATGTCAATACATCATTCATCAATGGACTGGGCGAGTTGGCTCAGAGGTTCAGGTCACATAGCTGTGGGCTTGCAGTCGGGAGATAGTGGGTCTGAACCCTACTGTCGGCAACCCTGAAGATGGTTTTTGTTGTTTCCCATTTTCACACCAACCCTGTGCTGCAGCTGTACCTTAATTAAGGCCACAGTCACTTTCTTCCCAATCTAAACCCTGCTCTATCCCATCATTACCATAAGATCTGTCTGAGGCAGTCTGACGTAAAACAAACAGGGGGATTAAAAAAAAAAAACCAATGGATATCTTAACACATTTGTGACGGACCCCGAGAAATCTCGTAGTACGCTCGCCAGCGGTAGGTGACGGGCCCCGAGAAATCTCGGTTTTGTTCACGACATTGTTTTTGGTCTTCCTGTGACATCTCTTGAGCATATATTGAACTATTTTGAACTTGCACATTGAGTAGAATAAATCGTAGATGTATATCTGCCACTTTTCTTTAATTCACGGCCTCTTTTATTCTTTGATTTTGTTTCTAAACGTCGACTTTCTTTCTGCCAGTTCAGTCAATGACAAGATGGAGCGCCCACGGAATATGGTGTTAGCTGACGACGATAAGAATTATATGCCGATGATCGTTCAAATGAATATAGTGATACTGAATTAGTGGAAACTGAATGTGAGAGTGATAGTGGAAGTGATATTCAAGCCTCTACAAGCCGTAATTTACCTAGTGTGCTTATTTATTCAAGCGACTCTGACGACGACAACGATGTAAATATTAATGATATGTTGTTGAATTAACACGCATTTGCTTGCTTATCTTAGATATTTTGAAGTACTACTAGGGGCATTGGTTGAGTACTCATACCAACTTTAAAGATAAAATCTTGACTGGTTTAATATTTACGTACATTTTTATAATCAAGTGCACCCTAGTATGCTTAGTAGAAAGTTGTCCGGTCCACAGGGTATGTGACAAGCTCAAGCATCCGGTCAGCAATGTGTTAAGACAGTTCAATCCAGGAACCAGACTATTTTGCAACCTTTCTCACTGTTAGCAAGGGCTTTGATACCCACAGGCACAAACTTAATGATATACAGCGATGTCTAAAGGAAAGCTGTGACAAATAAAACCAAACCTGTTCAGGTAGAAAAAAATATAGAAAATGGTTTGTCCTAAGAAAGTCCACTCTTACCAACTCTCTTCAGTTTTCCAATTGGTGAGGTAAAGAAGACCTGAACTGTCTGATGTGCATGGATTCATTGCCCTAACAGCCAATTAAAGGGGCTGAGAGTGTTTAATTGGGACAGGTCCCTTGAAAACTTGAAACTGTTGCATGCAGTAAGCAGTAGGGAAACACCCGTCAATGTTAGAATTCAAAATCTTGCATTCCCAAGTAACAGCTTCTTGTGTCTTACCAAGAAGTTGTTCTAAATCTAACAGGGTAAGTTGATAATCTAAACATATCACCTATCACTTAGCCTACTCCCCATGGGTGGGGGCAGTAGAATAACACCCACGGTGTCCCCTGCCTGTCGTAAGAGGCGATTAAAAGGGGCCTCAGGGGCTCTGAACTTTGGAGTGTGGGTTGGCGACCACAGGGCCCTCAGCTGAGTCCTGGCATTGCCTCCACTTACTTGTGCTAGGCTCCTCACTTTCATCTATCCTATCCGACCTCTCTTGGTCAACTCTTGTTCTTTTCCGACCCCAACGCTATTAGGTTTACGAGGGCTCGGGAGTCTTTCATTTTCACGCCCTTCGTGGCCCTTGTCTCCCTTTGGCCGATACCTTCATTTTTCGAAGTGTCGGACCCCTTCCATTTTTTCTCTCTGATTAGTGTTATATAGAGGATGGTTGCCTAGTTGTACTTCCTCTTAAAACAATAATCACCACAACTACCATCACTTACCCTACTCACAAGGTAAAAGAAATAAGGTATGGTCTCTCTCCACACTACTGTAGCCTAGTTTGCTTATAACACAACTTTACAAATTATGTTTTAATAATGAAGTTCACTTACCTTCTGTAAATTTGCTTGAAGATGCTGATGCTCTCTTGATAAACTATCAACAGTCCTCTTAGATTTCTCCAGCTCTCCCTCCTTAAACTCCAAGTTATCTTTCATTATACTGAAATCTTCTACATTAGGTAAATTCCCTGTGCGTGCTAAATTCTTGCTTATCTGCTGCAAAGTAGCCACAACATTTGTTTCCAGCTGTTCAAGGCGAGCTAATTCTTGTACTTTATTTTCCTCAAAGGATGCAAGGAACTGTTCCATGGTTTCCTCCCTCCGTCTCAACTCACGGTATTTTTGGTGACGCTCACTCTGGCTCTCTTCCAAATCCTAAGCACAAAACATAATAAATGAGTAAATCGTAATAAAAACCAATATGTAGATTAATTGGCAATTTCTTAATTCAACAAACGTTTATGGTCATAATTTTACAGTCTAAGCATTTTATATTCTTTAATTTGTCCATCATAACTGGTTCATAGCACAATTACAAAGGTTGCACAATGAGAAACACAGGTAGTATATTGATGAGAAAGAGTGATTAGACATATACAGTTGTAGTCTAAGTGAGCCACATACAGACATAACATTTTGCACTGAATTTAGGAATTACTGTAAATATAATTATTCTTTTTATAGAGAAAAAAAACTATTTGAAGTGGTAGAATAGATTCTTTTTTTGACTGACTCACTACTTATGCTACACAATGTAGCTCTCATTGGATCATAAAACTAAATACAATATAAATGATATCATTGAAATAAACTGATAATGGCTTCTAGGATTATTAATTTTATTTCTATTGCTCAGTGAATCAGATAATTCATGATGAGAGAAATGTTTTATTATATCCTCCATCATTATAAGCTATAAATTTCATTTTTGTTCTGTACTGAAGTGCAATTATAAGAAATAAAATGACAATACAATAATTCAAGTAAATAATATTACATCAGTCTTGGGACTAGTTTCAGCCACTTAGTGGCCATCTTCAGCCAAAAAAAAAAAATTAAACAGATTATGTGATAACTAAAACATAGTATACTAGACAAAGACAATCTTGCACAAATAATTATAACAATAAAATACATATAATAACAAAAATTATGGTTATGATCTTCTTGTCATAATATGATGTCTTTAAGTCTATTAATTCCTAATTCTGGCTATCATTTCCAGATTTACTTCTTTGCCTGAGGTCCTAAGTCAACTAGAGTAAAACAGAACATAGACACTGACAAGCAAGCAGCCAAATGGCATCAAATTTAAATGGCTCCACATGGTAGTTGAGACCATACAATGTATTATTATTATTATTATTATTATTATTATTATTATTATTATTATTATTATTACCAATGTTTGGTGGATCGCAGAGAGGTGAAAGTAGGTGCTGGGGTGAATGGGTCTCACTACAATATCAAAATGAATTTAAAACTTGAAATGAAGGTTGTATTTCTTCAAAACAACAAACTTAACAAATTTTCACTGGGTGACAATAACAATGATATCTCAGGTACAATGTCAAACAAGGATGGAACACCCCAGAATAGGGAATTTAACAATTTTGGGCTTAAAGCCCTCGATTTACAATTTCTGAGCTACAAGCTCAAGTTTATGAAATTCACAAATGAGGAATAATTTAGGCAAGAGCAGAAATCCCCTAATTCAAGAGCACTTGCTCCCAAAATTACAATATCTAGCCTTCCAGAGGCACCCTTCACTACTACAAAACTCTGAAAAGAGCTTACATGCTCTCGATTTCTTACAGCCCACTCAAGGCAACATCACATCACAATCTTACACTCTCTGGAATAATAAGGCACAAATATTACAAATGGAAATAGTTTTACACAGGGGTATCTAGTACCCAACATACTGGGCCTTTGCGGAAAAAGAATAGGTTAAATAAATGGCCCGAACACAAACTGAATGGAGGCATACACTGCACTCCCAGATAATGAAATATTAAAAACCTACAGGGCTCTCGGCCAATGAAACTGGGGCTAGTCCCAAGCTACTGAGGTGGCTCTCATGAAAATAACTTTAATATATTACAGGAAAGAAAACGGTTACAAAATCGTATTCACCTCAAACCAAGATGAAGGGAAGCTTGAGAGGGTAACTCACTCTCTATCCCCGATTTACAGTTAAAGACTTCATGAAATTTTACATGAAAAGGAAGAAGTTTACATTAAATCGGTTACATAGTTAGAAATTTAGACCTTCCCCTGGGATAAGTATGTGGAAACGGCAAGAAAGATTGAATTTATGTGGCCATTACCTGGCTGATGTTCTGCCTGCCGAAAGCCAGAAAGACGACGATCAACAGACAAGGAAACTCGAAAAGCTGCAACTTATATACCCACAGGGAGGATTAGAGAGAATTCAGGACTAATCCGGACACACCCTCTCAATTTTTATTGGCTAATTCAAAGTGAACAAGAAATGCAGGATTGGTTGAAAAATCAATTACAAAAATTCATGATTGGCGAGATTCAAAACTGGCGGGAAAAAAAATAAGTGTTGCCAACCCAAAAATAAATGAACATAGATTCAGTTATGAAAATCTAGAAATACGAAACTTCTTTAAGTTATAAGTTCTTCCACCTTGCACCAGAGTGCATGATCCGAGTTTTAGAAATGACATCTATGGAGGAAAGTTAAAATTCTTGAAGTAAACAAACACAAAGCAAATAAATCCGGTCAGTTTAGGAAACTTCACGATAACACAATTACTTAATGTTTCAGTAGTGACATCTTCTGTTTAAAGTCTCAACTTTATGTAGTAGCAATTTCACATTTTGGTCAATAGAGGAGTTCATTAAGGCGCTTATTTTGATTGATCAGAGTTGAGGTGTACCTCCCAGTACAATTATTATTATTATCACTACTGTATATCATGGATAGCTTCACAACTGATTAGAATACCCTTCCCTTCAACCATTTTCCAAATCTGCCGATCACTCAGCACACCTGTCATCTTCTTTCAATTTCTCCATCTAGTCCGAATCCCGTGACTGATTCTCTATCTAGTCCTCACCTTCTCCATATATTATTTAGAAAAGGAATTAAATTTACTCTCGTATTTGTCCCAATTTTTCCACAATTTTGAGGCAAGTAATGAAGGGGAGGAGAAATTATGCATGAATTTCAGAGTTCAAGCAAAAATTGTGGGGGACATTCTAAAGAAAAATATCAGAAATGCGGACTTGTAGACAAGAGACTGCAGAATGCAGAAGTTGTGACACAGCTGTACTTCCTGCAAGTTATTTTTAAAAGGAGCACATGAGAAGGAGTGCAACCTTGACCATCTGGAAAGCACGTGTTGTAGGTTAGGGCAATCTACCAACCCTTCTTATTCATTAAAAAACTTTCAGAATTTTCACCTCTTCTTCCGATCTTCTTAATCACTATTGTTTCTTCAGAATTTTTGATCAATTTGACCTCCAGTGATATATTTGTTGTAAAACACTGCAAATAAATCCTGCTCCCTAGGAAAATATCATAATTACTTTGGTGATTTGCACAACCTTACTGTAGTTTCGAGTGTATACTTTATCTGGCAAGTTTAATTTTTGCCGTCATTTCTCGCTTGGCAGTCGGCTCTACAGCTGGGAACTGCAAACTCAGAACAATATTCAACTCGCAAGCCCGCCAGCAACTTCAGACGGCTGGTCAGCTGATACTGTATGCTGTATAATACAAGCTAGAGGCATTGAAAGGGGGGTAGCAGCCTTTCAGAAGTTGCAAGGGCGGCAGTCTAGATGATTGACTGATATGGCCTTGTAATAATACTCAACATGGCTTAGCTTTGTCAAAACTGCTACACGGCTGAAAGCAACGGGAAACTACAGCCGTAACTAACTCCCGAGAACATGCAGCTCTCTCTGTATGAATGATGTACTGATGATGGCTTCATCCGGATAAAATATTCCGCAGGTAAACTAGTCCTCCATTCGGATCTCCGGGTGCGAACTACACGAGAGGGGGCGATCATCAGGAGGATGGATACTGGCATTCTGTGAGTCAGAGCGTTGAATGTCAGAAGTTTGAATCGTTGTGGTAGGTTAGAGAATCTGAAAAGGGAGATGGATAGACTAAAGTTAGATGTAATTGGCATAAGGGAAGTACATTCGCAGGAAGAACAGAATTTTTGGTCAAGTGACTAGAATTATACACACAAAATCAAACAGGGGAAATGCAGGAGTTGGTTTAATAATGAATAAGAAAATAGGGCAGCGGATAAGCTACTACGACCAGCATACTGAAAGAATTATTGTCGTCCAGATAGACACCAAACCAATGCCCACCGCAATTGTGCAGGTCTACATGCCTACTAGTTCAAATCAAAAGAATATATGAAGAGAGAGAAGATTTAATCATCATCATCATCATCATCATCATCATTTCCCAACTCCAGTTTCCCAGGTGTGGTGTACAAGCGTTCGCCATCTCCTTCTGTCTTCATACATCTTCTGTTCCAGTACATCCTCCCATTTGAATACTCTCTCCTCCACATCTGATCTTACAGTTTCTATCCAATATTTTCTTGGTCTTCCCTGTGGTCTTCTTCCTATGAGATTAAGGTCAAAATATTTTCTAGCAGGTCTTTCCCTGTTCATTCTCTTTATGTGTCCATATCACTGAAGTCTGCATTTCTTTATGACACTGGTAATAGGAACCTCAATACCAGCTACTTTCCTATTCCCTTTATTTCTGATCTTGTCCTTTCTGATAGTTTGGTTCGTGGTTCTAATGAATCTCATTTTAGTTGCTTGGATTCTACTGAAGTCTTTGTTTAGTAGTGTACATGTCTCTAAACCGTATGTGAGGATTGGTACGAAGTAAGTGTCATACATGTTTTCGCTTTTTTGTGGTATTTTGCAGTCCCCGAGAAGATTTCTGACTTGACTGTAGAAGTTTGATGCTTTCTGTGTCCTACTGAGTATTTCCTGCCTAACAGTGTTGTCTTTCGAGATTGTGCTTCCGAGGTAATTGAAGTGGGAAGCTGATATGATTTTTGCTCCTTCCAGAAATATATCTGAGCTTGTTCCTTCCCTGTTGATGGTCATTTCCACTGTCTTTGTTTTGCTCATCTTCATTCCAAAATTTTTGAATGTGTTGTTCCATTCATTAAGTTTCTTCTGAACTTCAGCTTCTGTCTCTCCCCATGAAAGCACATCATCAGCAAATACCAGGGCGTTTGGTTTACTGTCCATTTTCTTGATAGATTTGATGACCTTGTCCATTACTATTCCGAACAGGAGTGGAGACAGAGCACTTCCTTGTTGGACATCTCTCTCTGTTTCAAACCATTTTGATCATCCGTTGCTATCTGAACACAGCTGTAGCACTTCTGGTATAGCATCTTGACTTTGTCAATTAAGTATTTTGGCACCTTTGGGTCTTCCAGACATTACCATATCTTGTTTCGAGGAACACTATCATATGCTTTTTCAATGTCCACAAATGCAATCACAAGATTTCTTCCGTATTCCCAGTACTTTTCTGTCACCATCTTTACTGCAAAGATACGATCCACAGTATTTCGACCTTTCCTGAACCCGTGTTCTTCCTCAAGCAAAAGTTCCACTATCTTCCTAAGTCCCATTTCTATGATCTTTTCCAGCAGCTTCAGTGAGTTTGACAACAGCGTGATGCCTCTGAAATTTCCACATTTCCGTCGGTTGCCCTTTTTGAACAGTGGGATGATGACTCCTTTACTCCAATCTCCTGGAATTTTGTTACTTTCCCAAATCACTGATAACACTCTATATAACCCATTCAAGCCTGGTATTCCAGCTGCCTGTATCATGTCTGAGCGAGATCATCAAAGCCTGGGGACTTCTCATTTCGCATGCCCTTTAGTGCTGTTTCTACGTCAAGCTATGTTAATGGGTATTTGTTGTTTTTGACTTCATCTACACTACAATCATTGGTGGTGATGTTGCCCCCATCTCCATTTAACAGCATGTTGAAGTACTTCTTCATTTCATCCCTGATCCCGTCCTCTGTTTGTATTAAGCTACCATCATCTGTTTCCAGTGCAAGGATGTTTATATATTCATTTCTTTTACTGTTTACTATTTTGTATAGTAGTTTCCTACTTCCTTGACAGTCTTCCTCTATCCTTGTAGTAAAGTCATCCCAACACTTTTCTTCTTCTTCCTTTTTACAGCCAGTTTCTTTTTCTGGTATTCCTGTGCTAGATGTTCAATTTCTAATTCATTTTGTCTATTATCTGTTTTCTGTTTTTCGAGGTCTAATTTTCTTTTCAGTATATTTCTATCTTTTACCAAGAATCTAACTGTGATGGGAGACTGGAATGCAGTGGTAGGCCAAGGAGGAGAAGGTAATACAGTAGAAGAATTTGGATTGGGACAAAGAAATGAAAGAGGTAGTCAGATGGTTGAATTCTGCACCGATTATAATTTAGTCCTTGCTAATACTTGGTTCAAACACCACAAATGATAGCTGTATATGTGGAAGAGACCTGGAGACACTGGAAGGTATCAAATAGACTTCATTATGATTAGACAGAGATTCAGAAACCAGCAGTTGGATTGCAGAACTTACCCAGGAGCAGATGTGGACTCTGACCACAACTTGTTGGTCATGAAATACCATCTGAAGTTGAAAAAAATTGAAGAAAGGAAGGAATGCAAGGAGATGGGATCTAGACAAGTTGAAAGAACAGTGTGTGAGGGATTGTTTCAAGGAATATGTTGCACAAGAACTAAATGAAAAGGCTGAAGGAAACACAATAGACGAAGAGTGGATAGTTATGAAAAATGAAGTCAGTAGGGCTGCTGAAGAAATGTTACAAAAAAAGAAAAGATCAACTTAGAATCAGTAGATAACTCAGGAGACACTAGACCTGATTCATCATCATCATCATCTTCCTTCCAAGTATTGGGCCATGTGTCCCGTTACGGTCTTGCACTTTTCTTTTTGCAAGACTTGAAAGCAATCAAACGTCCTTCCGACGGGTTGCTAGCCTGAAGGAAGTAAGACCATTGATGGGCCTGCCACCTCTTAGCTAATGGACTAGCTGAAATTACAGCATTTCCTCCATAATTGATGTAACGGTTATACCATCGTGACTCGGTCAACAGAACCTCGTCTGTGGGAACAGGTTTGTTCATCCTGGGAAGGTGAGGTTGGCATTTGGGCAGGAGAAGTTATGTCGTCATCATCTTCGTCATCATCATCATCATCATCATCATCCTTCCAAGTATTGGGCCATGTGGCCCGTTACGGTCTTACATTTTCTTTCCATCGCTTCATTGGATGTCCTAAAAATCTCTGTCCTCTTGGATGATAGCATAGGATCTCCTTTGGTACTCTTCCAGATTCCATCCTTTAAACGTGACGTTTCCAGTTTTCTTGGTAATCATAGATGTAATTGATTATTGGTTTCACATTCAGTCCCTTAAGCGCATCTTCATTTCTTATACAATCCCATTTTGTATAGCCTGCTGTTCTGCGCATGAACATCATTTCACGTGCTGTAATTCTGGAAATGTCTTGAGTTCTTATTGTCCATGCCTCACTGCAGTAGCAAAGGGTTTGTCTGGCTAAAGTGTTATAAAGACGTAAGCGAGTGTGTTTTTGGACAAGAGATGGCTTCATGATATGATTTATGATTCCTGTTGTTCTGGTAAATTTGGTTATTTTTGCAGAGATATCAATTTCCCCTTGGTAAGATAAATTGTATCCCAGATAATTGAATTTGTTGACTCTTTCAAAAATGTTATTATCTAAACAGATTTTACTGCTCTTTTGTGGTGAAATGATCATGTTGAATTTTGAAAAGACTTTCTGGAGATTAAATACTGACCACTGAAGATCATCTTCTGATGATGCTACCAATGCAACATCATCAGCAGATATCTGCTGACTGAGATTGATCCATGCCTTTCATACCTCCATTCCTGTATTATGTTGTTCATATAGATTATGAACAACAAAGGAGAAAGTCTACAACCTTGTCTCACACCTCTGCTGATCGGTCCCCATTCAGTCTGATGATTGCCTAACTTTATTGCAATAAGGTTGTCACTGTACATGTTGTATATATTATTTATTAACTGTTGTGGGACATTATCTTCTGCTAAGATAGTAAGAAGTCTGTTCTCATTAACTAGGTCAAAGGCTTTCTTAAAATCAACAAATGCTATGTGTCTTTCCAAGTTAAATTCTCTGCGTTTTTCTACCAAGATTTTCAAGGTAAAGTAAGCGTCAGCGCATAACCATCCCTTTCGAAATCCATGTTGTTCATTTCCAATCACATTTTCATAATACCTGAATAATTTTTCTTTGACAATATTAGAGTAAATTTTGTAACCTGAGTTGAGTATACTTATCCCTTTGTAATTTCCACAATCTTTCACACTGCCCTCCTTGTGAAGAGGAATAACTATAACTTTTTGCCAATTCTCTGGTGGTCTCTTGCCATTCCAAATTAAATTGATGAATTTGAGAAATCTTTGCTTGAAGATGTCACTGAAGTACTTGAATAGTTCTGCATTTATTGAGTCTTCTTCAGATGCTTTTCCATTTCTAAGTTTTCTGAGTACTAGCTCCAGTTCTTCGAGTGTAATGGTTTCCGAAGACTTGTTCAGAGATGTTGGCAGAAGAAATGGCTCAATATTTGAACCTCTCCAAAGGTTCCGAAAAAAATGAGCCACTCCGTTAGAGGTGTATGTCTTCTTTTACATCATTATTCAGTTTCTTGAGTATTTTATAGGTCCGTGGTTGTGGTCTTGTTATATCAGTCTCCAGGTGTGAAACAACATTTTCCCAACACTTTCTGTGCTTTTTCCGCACTTTCCTTCTTGCTATTGCTCTCTTGTGGTGATACTCTATTTTATCTTCTAATTTACTAGTTGACAAAAAATTTTATAAGCATTTCTTTTGTCTGAAATAACTTTTTCAATTTCTTCATCTCAGATTCTTAAACCCTTTTTACCTCTGCCATTTTTCTTAACTCCCAAACTCTCAGAAGCAGACTACTTTAAAATTGAACACAAATTAGACCACTCCATTTCCATGTTGTCACTAACTGGTGTCATCTGTGTAAGATTATTAACTCATTGGGCCCGAGCCACAGAACCGTTCCGTGCTTTGGCTTGGTGGACTGAATGCCGGACCACGGAACTGTTCCGTTGTCTGACTTTACTATGCAATTCTACTTTCCCTCAAGATATGGCAGATTAGGTCGCATTTGCAATGTGTGCAGAATATCTTAGCCTTCAATGTTATATGTTCTTTGATAACATATATCTATAGTGTGCTTGGTAATATTAAATTGAAGTGGGCTATCTTTCAACTTTGAGCTTCATATGTAAAGTGGATAGAAAGTGCAAGGTAGCTAAGGAAGAATGGCTGAAGGAGAAGTGCAAGGATGTCGAAGGCTGTATGGTCCTGGGAAAGGTAGATGCTGCATACAGGAAAATCAAGGAAACCTTTGGAGAAAGGAAATCTAGGTGCATGAATATTAAGAGCTCAGATGGAAAGCCACTTCTAGGGAAAGAAGACAAAGCAGAAAGATGGCAGGAGCATATCCAACAGTTGTATCAAGGTAAAGATGTAGATAATTTGGTTCTGGAACATGAAGAGGCTGTTGATGCTGATGAAATGGGAGACCCAATTTTGAGGTCAGAGTTTGACAGAGCTGTGAGTGACCTAAATAGGAACAAGGCACCTGGAATTGATGACATTCCCTCTGAATTACTGACTGCCTTAGGAGAAACCAGCATGGCAAGGTTATTTCATTTAGTGTGCAAGATGTATGAGACAGGAGAAGTCCCATCCGATTTTCGGCACAATGTTGTTATACCTATTCCCAAGAAAGCCGGTGCTGACAGGTGTGAAAACTACCGCACCATTAGTTTAGTATCTCATGCCTGCAAAATTTTAACACGTATTATTTACAGAAGAATGGAAAAACAAGTTGAAGCTGAGTTGGGAGAAGATCAATTTGGCTTCAGAAGAAATGTAGGAACACGTGAAGCAATCCTGACTTTACGACTGATCTTAGAGGATAGAATCAAGAAGGACAAGCCCACGTATATGGCATTTGTAGATATAGAAAAGGCATTTGATAATGTTGATTGGACCAAGCTATTTATGATTCTGAAGATGATAGGGATCAGATACCGAGAAAGAAGAATTATCTACAATCTGTATGAAAATCAGTCTGCAGTGATAAGAATCGAGGGCTTTGAAAAAGAAGCAGCAATCCAGAAAGGAGTGAGGCAAGGCTGCAGTTTGTCCCCTCTCCTTTTCAATGTTTACATAGAACAGGCAGTAAAGGAAATCAAAGAGAAATTTGGAAAGGGAATCACAGTCCACGGAGAAGAAATCAAAACCTTGAGATTTGCCGATGATATTGTTATTTTATCTGAGACTGCAGAAGATCTCGAGAAGTTGCTGAATGGTATGGATGAAGTCTTGGGTAAGGAGTACAAGATGAAAATAAATAAGTCCAAAACAAAAGTAATGGAGTGCAGTCGAACGAAGGCAGGTGATGTAGGAAATATTAGATTAGGAAATGAAGTCTTAAAGGAAGTAGATGAATATTGTTACTTGGGTAGTAAAATAACTAACGATGGCAGAAGTAAGGAGGACATAAAATGCAGACTAGCACAAACAAGGAAGAGCTTTCTTAAGAAAAGAAATTTGCTCACTTCAAACACTGATATTGGAATTAGAAAGATGTTTTTGAAGACTTTCGTGTGGAGCATGGCATTGTATGGAAGTGAAACATGGACGATAACTAGCTCAGAAAGAAAAAGAATAGAAGCTTTTGAAATGTGGTGTTACAGAAGAATGCTGAAGGTGAGATTGATAGATCGAATCACGAATGAAGAGATACTGAATCGAATTGGTGAGAGGAGATCGATTTGGCTAAATTTGACGAGAAGAAGAGATAGAATGATAGGACACATCTTAAGACACCCAGGACTTGTTCAGTTGGTTTTTGAAGGAAGTGTAGGTGGTAAGAACGGTAGGGGTAGACCAAGGTATGAATATGACAAGCAGATTAGAGCAGATGTAGGATGCAATAGTTACGTAGAAATGAAAAGGTTAGCACAGGATAGGGTGGCATGGAGGGCTGCATCAAACCAGTCTATGGACTGATGACTCAAACACATGTAAACAACATGGCTGTGAGCAAACGACTCAAAGTTACTGACATACAATCACTTTTAGAAAGTGATGATGATCAAGAATGCAGCTCTTTCAGTGATATTAGTAGTAGTGTGAGTAATGCTAATAACAGTTCTGATGAACAAAGTGACGTGGAAATCGAAGAGGAAGCGGAAACAGATGACCATGCTCAGCAGGCGGACTGGGTATGGACCCGTGATGGTAACAAAATAAAAAATATTCCCTGTTCCGCTGTTCGTGGTGTGAATGCCGTTGTATCGAGAAGGCTAGGCAATAATGCTTCAGTTTTACAAGTAGTTTCTGAGTTTCTTGGTGACGAATTCTATTACATGGTAACTGTAGAAACTAATGACTATGCTAAACGTTTGTTGAGTGATCCGAATCGAAAGACACTACAGTCCGACTTGGCATGGCGAGAATGTACTGTGGATGAAATGAAATCCTACATTGCCTTGTACATTCTTATGGGCCAAATGAAAAAGTCAAAAATAAAGTCATACTGGAGTAAAAGGAAGGTGATTGAAACTCCTATATATAGCACCATAATGAGCTACGAACGGTTTATGCTGATGAGCAGGTTTCTTCATTTTTCTGATGACAGTTTCACTGTTGTAACTGATAAGCTCCAAAAGATAAGGCCTGTCATAAATTATTTAGAAACCAAATTCATGCGAATTTACAACATGGGACGTGACGTAGCTGTTGATGAGAGCCTTATCAAGTTCCGTGGTCGTCTGAGTTATGTTCAATTCAACCCTTCCAAACGGGCGAGATTTGGGATAAAAATGTACAAACTTTGCGAGAGTGGGACAGGCTACTGCTATGCATTTAGGATTTATACAGGGGATGACAAGGCCCTGAGCCCTGATCTTCCAGTTAGTGAATCTGTTGTATTGGACTTAGTACAGCCCATTATGAATGCAGGTCATGTAGTGTACTTGGATAACTGGTACTCATCACCCCAGCTGTTTCATAAGCTACTAGAAGTAGGTTTACATGCTGTTGGCACTGTTAGGATAAACAGAAAGAACATGCCACCAGATGTCAAGACAGTTCAACTACAAACAGGGGAGGCAGTAGCTCAGAGTTGTAGGAACATACTGGCAGTGAAATGGAAGGACCGTAGGGATGTATGTGTGCTGTCTACAATGCATACCGACATTTCTATGCAACAGACAAGGAAGAGGAGGAAACGTAGGGATGGTGGTGAGCAGATTATTCAGAAACCTCTTCCAATCATAGACTACAACAAGGGAATGCCTGGAGTGGACAGGCAAGATCAAGTACTTGCTAGCTTTCCTGTAATGCGTCATACAGTAAAGGGTTACAGGAAACTATTCTTCTATATTTTGGACATGACCTTATTCAACTCATATATTGTGTACCAAAATATTGTTGTGAAAAAGATGCACTACACTGATTTTAGAGTAGATGTAGCTGAAGGAATTATCAGCAGTATCAGTCTTCCAGAGCGGAGAATTTCAGGAAGACCCTCACTGGCTGATGACCCCGTTAGGTTGCAATCTAGGAACTGGGCTCATTTCCCTATTCCTATTCCTATTCCACCCACTGCAACAAAGCAGTTCCCCTCCAGAGCCTGTAAAGTTTGCACCAAACACAAGAAGAGAGCTGAAGTTAAGTGGTTGTGCCAAAAATGCCAGGTTCCACTACATTTGGAGGCATGTTTTCAGGCTTACTACACACTTTTGAAGTACTGATTAAAATGTTTTTTTTTTTTTTTTGCTAGGGGCTTTACGTCGCGCCGACACAGATAGGTCTTATGGCGACGATGGGATAGGAAAGGCCTAGGAGTTGGAAGGAAGCGGCCGTGGCCTTAATTAAGGTACAGCCCCAGCATTTGCCTGGTGTGAAAATGGGAAACCACGGAAAACCATTTTCAGGGCTGCCGATAGTGGGATTCGAACCTACTATCTCCCGGATGCAAGCTCACAGCCGCGCGCCTCTACGCGCACGGCCAACTCGCCCGGTGATTAAAATGTTAGGTGTGATATAGGGTTTATTAACTCATAATATGTTGTATTCTTGTATAATTAACTCCTTAATGTTCTCGTAAATAATAAATTTCTCACTGAGTGAAGCATCACTGTACTTCCATCAAAATAATCCCAGTCCCAATGCATTTTCAAACCAAAATATATGCAGCGCTCAATGGGTTAAGTCTGTTCTGGTATAGCCATTTTATACTGGGGTCTCTTAATAGGTTAACCTTGTAAGAAGTTTTAATTTCTTGTGTTGTTTTTTGGTTTATTTTATACCATCTAGGCCTCAGACGAATAGGTGCTACTAATAGATAGTGATCAGTTTCCAATTCAGGGCCTCGACAGACTCTTGTATCTAAGAATAAATCTGCCAATTTACCATTACAAATTATATAATCTATAATCGATTTCTGATTTTGTGCAGACCACGTATACTTGTGGCTGTGGGAACATTGTGTTCATGATCTTTAACTGATTGAAGAGAGTGAAATCTATTAATTTTGTTCCATTGCTATTATGGGTTGTTTCTCCATGGATTCCGATGTGATTCTGAGTTTTCTCATTACCAACTCTGGCATTGAAGTCTCCCAGTAATAGTAGAATATCTTGTTTGTTAATTTTATTGACTATGTTTTGCAGACCATTATAGAACCCATCACTTTCTTTTGAATTGCCCTCCACTGGAGCATATACCCCTACAACTGTAAGATAACCCCTGGATAGTTTTAGTCTTAATTGGATGATCCTTTCATCCCAAAAAGTGTAGCTATCAGTTGTTGATCTTAATCTTTTGTGTACCATGAGCAGTACACCCGCCTTGCTCTAGTATCTCTGTCAACCCCACTGTAAAACTGTAAATAATTTACTGTCTCTTTTGATCCCTGAAGCTTTTTTTTTTTTTTTTTCTGAAATTGCTGCAATTAAAATGTCTTTTCTTGCAAGAATGTCGTCCAGCTGGTCATCTTTGTGTGAGATACCTTGTACATTCTAGGTAGCACATCTAAAAGAATTTTAATTCTTCCAATCTTTGTCCATTTCACTGTCCTTTTCTTTGCCAGGAGAGGTTATGTATTCCACATAAAGTTAATGTTGGATGTTATACAGAACAATAATAAAAAGGTTAATATGCCAAGTTCTTCACGGTATAGATAAAATACATATAAAGTGTATAAAATTTCATAATTTAAAAATATTCATTGTATAAGGAAACTTAAATCTTCAAAGAATATAAATGACTTGTTTATAATAACCATAGCAACTGTCACTAATCTTTCACAGCACCATAATTTAAATATTTTCCAAAAAAACTACTATAAAATTCAGGACACCAGTCAGTGTATATTTCAAAGATGACTTTTAAGTTTCATAACAACAGCATCAAATCTATATCAATTCAGAAAAAAACAGAATTATAATAGTACTAATACAGAGATCCTCGTATATGTAATGATATAGTCATGGCCTGATTCATGAATGATGAAAATACAAGAATGCTAGAAATGAAGAGGGCAGAAAAGAATGTAGGCGATTAAATAATGAAGTGGATAGAAAGTGCAAGGTAGCTAAGGAAGAATGGCTGAAAGAGAAGTGCAAGGATATTGAAGGTTGCATGGTCCTAGGATAGGTAGATGCTGCATACAGGAAAATAGGGGAAACCTTTGGAGAAAGGAAATCTAGGTGTATGAATGTTAAGAGCTCAGATGGAAAGCCACTTCTAGGGAAAGAAGACAAAACAGAAAGATGGCAAGAATATATCCAACAGTTGTATCAAGGTAAAGATGCAGAAGAATTGGTTCTGGAACAAGAAGAGGCTGTTGATGCAGATGGAATGGGAGAACCAATTTTGAGGTTAGAGTTTGACACAGCTGTGAAAGACCTAAAAAAGAACAAGGCACCTGGAACTGATGACATTCCCTCTGAATTACTAACTGCCTTAGGAGAAACCAGCATAACAAGGTTATTCCATTTAGTGTGTAAGATGTATGAGGCAGGAGAAGTGCCATCCGATTTTCAGCAGAATGTTGTTATACACTAAAGAAAATGGAAATTGCAACACCCAGAAGGAGTGATGCTACATTGCTGCAATTTAACATGCAGGACGAGTGTTCGGTTGTGCTTTCATGATTAAACTTTCAGGTCCCTCTGAACGCAAGTTTGGACAACAATCAATACAGGATGTGCCCACCACGAGCTGCAATACATTGATGAATTCGTCGAGGCATGGAGTCAATAAGGCCCTGGATCGCTTCCTGAGAAATTGTGGCCCATGCTTGCCGCACTGCACGGGTCAGTTGTTCCAGAGTTGTGGGTAGCTGAGGGCGGTTGGCCAGTTGTCGACCCATCATGTCCCACACATGCTCAATAAGACAGAGGTCCGGGGATCTGGCAGGCCATTCTAAGGTTGTGATGTCGTGAAGAGCTTCTCTGGAGATGCGTGCAGTGTGAACCCAGGCACTGTCCTGCTGAAACATCTCATTAGCAATGTTCGCCATCATAGGGACAACCAGTGGATTGAGTACCCTATCGACGTACTGTCGAGCAGTCATAGTGCCCTCAACAAGCACTAATTGTGATTTCACATTAAAGCCAATAGCTCCCCAGACCATAATGCTTGGTGTTGGCCCTGTGTGCCTCTCAACAATAAGATCTGGGTAGCCCCTCTCCCCAGTACGTCGGCGCACACGATTCCGGCGATCACTGCGAGCAAGACAGAAGCACGATTCATCACTAAAGACAACCCTATGCCGTTCGTCGACCCACGTCGATCTTTCTTGACACCAGGCCAGCCGTACACGTCACTGTTGTGGGGTCAATGGAACACCTTCTGCAGGGACATGGGCTCGTAAGCCAGCTGCACTCAGGCGATTACCAACTGTTTGTTGTGTAACGTGGGGGTGCCACAGCTGCTCGAATTTGCGCTGCTGTTGCATGGGGTTCCATCCAGGCCATCCGAATGAAGCGGCGATCCTCTCTCACAGTTGTCTGTCGCGCTAGGCCTGTGCCACGTCTACGAGTGTGGGTACCTTCATTTGACCACTGCTGCCATACACGTTGTACCGTAGATGCCTGTCGGCCAAAAGTGCAGCGACTGTCCTTAGCGATAATCCAGCCACACACAGCCCAATTATCCGAGCCCTCTCAAACGGCGACAGTTGTTGATAGCGTGCTCTTCCGTGTCCAATTAAAAATAGGAGAGGATTTCCACCAATCAATACTTATTTATTGCATATATTAAGCTACAGGACCGGTTTCGACCTCATATACAAGGTCATCTTCAGCTGAACCATACGTACATATTTATATAATGAAGCTTTGATTAAGATTGTGTTATTAAAGGAATGCTATATGATGACGATGTACATTTAGTCACATACAAATGGGGCATGTCTTAGCGTGAACTGGCGTATATGTCATTGTGTACAGTATTGCAACTGTATGTCTAAAATATTATGTTGAAGGTCTTAAAATTAGTGTATAAAACATTACTTAAACTAACTTATATATATATATATGTACAAGATAAATACAATATATAAAAGCACTTCATGCATACGAACATTCGGTCTTGCTTGTTGGTCAATACATCGACTAACTTCCGTATTTAAGTCTTATTTACAGTTGTACACTTCAGCTCCTATTCTTGGAGTTTATAAAATTGCATGGGTAAAAGATTTTGTCTTCATGTGTATATGTGGGATAAAACACTTTCCAATTTTAAAAAAAGTGCCAAATGTATGGATGAAATTCAACTAAAATATGTTCAGCTCTGCTGTGTGTGTTGCTGTGTGGAACCAAATCATGTTGTCCTGTGGCGTCCGTAAATTTGGATGACATTGGGTTCAAAGTAGTGGCTCCTTTCCCATTTGTAGCTGTGCAATGATGTTATGTTTATTGTTGTTGGTGTAGCCGAGTTGTGTTTGACGTGCGAGCTTGTAATCTTCTCTGTCATCGAGGCATGTTTGACAGGGAACACTTAACTGCACAGACTGCAAGTCAACTACACTACACTACACTATACCAGAGTCCCTATACTGGAGTTGATTCCTCCATGACCAATCACTTGGGGAGACCTGTAGCAACAATCCAATGGGTCTGAAACTTTGATCGTTTACATACCTACATGGCATTGTTCCATATCTTGGAAATCAACACAAACGACCAATGCCTTCATGGTGTTGCAATTTCCATATTCTTAAGTGTACCTATTCCCAAGAAATCCGGTGCTAACATGTATGAAAACTACCGCACCATTAGTTTAGTATCTCATGCCTACAAAATTTTAACATGTATTATTTACAGAAGAATGGAAAGACAAGTTGAAGCTGAGTTGGAAGAAGATCAATTTGGCTTCAGAAGAAATGTAGGAACACATGAAGCAATCCTGACTTTACACCTGAGAGGATTGAATTAAGGACAAGGCCACATACATGGCATTCGTAGATCTAGAAAAGGCATTCGATAATGTTGGTTGGCCAAGGCTATTTGGGATTCTGAAGGTGATTGGGATCAGATACAGAGAACAAAGAATTATCTACAATTTGTATATAAATCAGTCTGCAGTAATAAGAATCAAGGACTCTGAAAAAGAAGCAGCAATCCAGAAAGGAATGAGGAAAGGCTGCAGTCTGTGTCCCCCCCTCCTTTTCAATATTTACACAGAACAGGCAGTAAAAGAAATCAAAGAGGACTTTGGAAAGGGAATCACAATCCAAGGAGAGGAAATCAAAACCTTGAGATTTGCTAATGATATTGTTATTTTATCTGAGACTGCAGAAGATCTCGAGAAGTTTCTGAACTGAAATAATAACATTAAGTTATTTATTAGACCACCTAATCAATACAAAATCGTCTTGGATGATATTGTTATTTTATTATTATTATTATTATTTCAATCAAATATCATTAATACGGACCAAAAATGATATTTATTACATGTAATGTAAAGTTTCTGAACGGTATGGACGAAGTCTTGGGTAAGGAATACAAGATGAAAATAAAATAATTCCAAAACAAAAGTAATGGAGTGCAGTCGAATGAAAGCAGGTGATGCAGGAAATATTAGATTAGGAAATGAAGTTTTAAAGGAAGTAGATGAATATTGTTTCTTGGGTAGTAATCCCCCTGTGGGTGGGGGCGGTAGAATAACACCCACGGTATCCTCTGCCTGTCGTAAGAGGCGACTAAAAAGGGGCCCAGGGGCTTTGGTGGAACATGGGTAGGCGACTACGGGGCCCTTAGCTGAGTCCTGGCATTGCTTCCACTTACTTCTGCCAGGCTCCTCACTTTCATCTATCCTATCCGACCTCTCTTGGTCAACTCTTGTTCTTTTCCGACCCCGACAGTAGGCCTAGGGAGTCTTTCATTTTCATGCCCTTCGTGGCCCTTGTCTTTCTTTGACGAATATCTTCATTTTTCGAAGTGTCGGATCCCTTCTATTTTCCCTCTGATTAGTGTTGTATAGAGGATGGTTGCCTAGTTGTACTTCCTCTTAAAACAATAATCACCACCACCACCACCACTCTTGGGTAGTAAAATAGCGAACTATGGCAGAAGTAAGGAGGATATAAAATGCAGACTAGCACAAGCAAGGAAGAGCTTTCTTAAGAAAAGGAATTTGCTCACTTCAAACATTGATATGGGAATTAGAAAGATGGTTCTGAAGACTTTTATAATGAGTGTGGCTTTGTATGGAAGTGAAACATGGATGATACCCAGCTCAGAAGTAAAAAGAATAGAAACTTCTGAAATGTGGCGTTACAGAAGAATGCTGAAGTCGAAATGGATAGATCGAATCACGAACGAAGGGATACTGAATCGAATTGGTGAGAGGAGATTGATTTGGCTAAATTTTTCGAGAAGAAGAGATAGAATGATACGACACATCTTAAGACAGTCAGGACTTATTCAGTTTGTTTTTGAAGGAAGTGCAGGCAGCAAGAACGGTAGGGGTAGACCAAGGTATATGACAAGCAGATTAGAGCAGATATAGAATGCAATAGTTACGTAGAAATGAAAAGATTAGCACAGGATAGGGTGGCATGGAGATCTGCATCAAACCAGTCTATGGACTGATTACTCAAACAATAACAACAAAGGCAATCTTGTTACAAGTGACAATGCAGAACGGGAATTGTCACTGCCATGTGCGGCGACTGTAACTGGCTCCATTTGAGTCTATGTGTTTATACTCAGGTGTCACGTTAAGTGCACTGCAAACCTGATGTTAAAGCGGGTGTCAGTGCATCAGTATTTCAATGATTTTTGTGTCATGTCTTCTAAATTTCACTCATCACCTAAGAAGCCTTATCTCCAAGTTATAAAAGATACCTATAAAACTTAATTTCCATTCAGGTTACAGTCTAGTAGAGGAAACTACTTTGCTTTTTCTCCGTGTGTCATTATGTTATAAATATTTCTCATGGTTGAAAGACTAGCGCTGTAACTCAAGGAATCACACAAAAACAAAGACTCTGATAGATGTTTCGGGAAGAACAAAAAATACTTTTGTTGACGAGAAAGAAGACAATGCTGCCATCTAAGCAGAATATTTGTTCGCGGCATTCATCGTAGAACATAACCTCTCATTATACTGTTCTGATCATGCGGGACAGCTGTTTAGAACAATGTTCCTAGATTTGGACATTGCGAAGAAGTTTTCATGTGCCAGGACAAAAACATCCACCATTGTTAATGAGATGGCCCATGATGTAGATTCTAAAATGATTTAGATTTTAAGGAATAAATCTTTTGCAATACAAGGTGTTTCAAAAAGAATAAACGACCGAGCTCGATAGCTGCAGTCACTTAAGTGCGGCCAGTATCCAGTATTCGGGAGATAGTGGGTTCAAACCCCACTGTCGGCAGCCCTGAAGATGGTTTCCCGTGGTTTCCTATTTTCACACCAGACAAATGCTGGGGCTGTACCTTAATTAAGACCATGGATGCTTCCTTCCCACTCCTAGCCCTTTCCTGTCTCATTGTCGCCATAAGACATATCTGTGTCGGTGCGACGTAAAGAAGCCACTTGCAAAAAAAGTATTTCAAATGCATATATTTATTAAACTGTAAAATGATTTACGAACCTCTGAAGTTCAGATTACAGATGTTGAATATGTCCTCCATCAGCGACACGAACAATATCACATCGATACTCAAATTCCTCCCATACTCGGGCAAGCATGTCCTTCGTCACTGATGTTATGGCAGTACGGATCCGGTTCTTCAACTTTTCCAGGTTATGTGGGAGTGGAAGTACATAAACATTGTCTTGAACGAAACCCCACAGGAAGAAGTCACAGGATTTGACACCCTTGATGACCAACCCAATGGTTCGGTAAAGTTTCATTCAGATATTCATGCACTTGGCGACTCCAGTGAGGGATTCACAATTAAGTATTTAATTTATTTTCCACCTAGTCGATACAATGATTGCTTAAGGCAATTTTTAATGGTCAAAAGTGGTACATGTTTCGTATATTATCAACATCTTCAGCCACATAACACTGTTTAGATGAAAAATATATAAAATTGTCAATTTTATGAAAAATATATAAAATTGTCAATTTTATATATTTTTCATCTAAACAGTGTTATGTGGCTGAAGATGTTGATAATATACGAAACATGTACCACTTTTGACCATTAAAAATTGCCTTAAGCAATCATTGTATCGACTAGGTGGAAAATAAATTAAATACTTAATTGTGAATCTATTGAAGTGCGATACGGACCATGAAGCTGATTTTATGTAATCCAGTGAGGGAGTCGATACGATCTTGAAAAATGAAGTTGTCTTCGTGCAGCCTTGGAAACAACCAGTTTTGTAACATAGCGAGATACTGCTGACGGTTAACCGTGTTTCCATCAAAGAAGAATGGGCCGTAAACAGATGATCGGGATATCGCACAAAACACATTGACTTCGGGTGAATCTCGTACTTGTTCAATGACTGCATATGGGTTCTGTAGACCCCAAATTTGAACACTGTGTTTGTTCACCTGACCACTAACATGGAAAGTCGCTCCTTCACTGAACACGATGCGTTGTGCGAAAGTGTCACCATTGTCAATAGCATCAAGAATCTCGTTACAAAATGCCACACATTTGCGTTTGTCATCAGGACGCAGAGCTTGTAACAGCTGTAACTTGTACGGCTTCATAACCAACCGACGTCTCAAAACACGCCAAATTGTTGTTGTAGGCAGTTGTAATTCCCGACTGGCACGACGAGTTGATTTTGAAGGACTACGTTGGAAAGCAGTTTCAATTCGTGCAACATTTTTTTTTCAGGAACACAGGGGCAGCCAGGACTCTTTCCTTTACATACACATCCTGTATCTACAAACTGTCAATACCATCTGCAAATGTTCCATCCGTTCAGAGGATCAATTTAGTACCTCAACCTGAAACGTCTTTGCACTGTTATCACAGAATTGCACTTTGCAAACTCGAGAACATAAAATGATTTCTGCTATGGAGTAGCCACTTTGAACATATGACGGTTTCCAAGCAAAACAGAAGACAACTGACATCTAGCGGCTATTAATATAAACTAGACTGTGCATTCGTTTCTCCAATAGCCGAGCCGAGGCACAGCGATCGATAGTTTGGACAAAATAATACTTTGTAATACGTATATTCTTTTTGAAACACCCTGTCACTGATGGTAGCAATGATGTAGGTAGTACCATAAGCTACCGGTATATCCTGTCTTTGTGTCACGTTTCAAGAAAGAATCCAAAATTGCTGAAAATAGTTGCTATCCTCAAAATATACTTGTGTTTCGATCTCAATTCACACCCAAAAAATAGAAACATACATGCCTTTTCTCTTTCCCTCTTTCACCTGTACCATGGTAAAATATAAGATGAAATCTATTATTATTTAATAATATTCCTATTTCTTTTATTTACGAACGTTGGCAGGAGGGTTAGGGTAGTTCAGCTAAACATGGGGTGGGGAAATTACATGTGAAGAAATGAAATTTGGTTTCCAGTCTCGGATAAAGGGAAAAAAAGGAGCGGGGGAAACATGCAATGGACGTAAATACGCAAGTAAACACGCTATTTATTGGTTAGTTTTTTCATCCATTCAATTCTTTATCTCTATTATCTTGCAATTCCACATTTAGTGGGCACTGTCTTCTCTTCATCACATAAAAGGAGAGAAATCAGTTGCAGCTCTGTTCTCAAATTACACACACTACCAGGAAGATGGATACAGAATTAGTGAGGAAGAAGTACAGGATGAACAAAGAGAAATTAGTACACAGCTGAAACAATGTATCATGTTCAAATCTCTCAGAGAAAGAGATCTTTCCTAAAGGAAGTACAAATGTAAATACGCGCAAGAAATATAAAATTCTCATGATGAGAATATGAGAATAAATACCTGTTCAGTTTGTTCAAGTTCTTCTTGTTTTTTGCGTATCGACTCCTTTAATTCTGCTATCTGTCTGTCCATAGTTGCCATTTCAGCATTATCTTCCTTCACCCTTTGAAATAATTGCTCTCTCTCTTGGGCAGGTGTTGCACGAGTCTTTTCTTCTGCAATTAATGCAGCCCTCTTGTCTTCCGCATCAAGCAATTTGTGATGAAGCCGCACGGCTTCCTGTTTAATCTATAACAATATAAAATTACATTACTATTTCAGTTCTGAAAACATATTACAGTGTAAGCTCATAATCACTAATATGTGGATTACCTGAGATACTGAAATCTGATCTTCAAGAGAATTCTTGCGAGCTGTCAGGGAGTCTAACTGTTGTTGGAGCACTTCCATCTGCTGTTGCAGTTGAGTGCTGGTATGTTGTAGATCACTATAACGTTCTTTTAGAGGAGGACTCATTGCTTCCAGAAGATTTTGAGCCATATGACGTTCCTACAAGAATAAAACATTTATTAGACTGAACATCAACACAGGATTACATCTCTCCAAGAATAATCATTTGCTTTTACCTGTTCTATTTCCATCTCTAATTGTTTAATAATTTCTTCTTTTTGCTGTCTCTGTGCAAAAAGTTGATCTATCTGGCTA
Organism: Anabrus simplex; assembly: GCF_040414725.1. Lineage (NCBI taxonomy): Eukaryota > Metazoa > Arthropoda > Insecta > Orthoptera > Tettigoniidae > Anabrus > Anabrus simplex. The sequence goes on along the minus strand of NC_090268.1, from coordinate 352,297,230 downwards.
GCTTCTTCATTATTGCGATTTTTTAGCTCTTGACATTCAGCATCAATTTCAGCTTTCTCAGTATCAGTGTTCAGTTTATCCACAACAAGATTATAGTCAGCAAGCTGTCCTTGAGTTTCTATAAATATCAGATTAAGATGTGTTAAAAGAAGAATAAGCATAACAGTACAATGGGAAAACCATATACGTTAATTTTGAGAGGAATAAATACCAGTGAGTTCTGCTGCCATTTCTTTAACTCTTTTGTCATAAACCAAGTACGTAGACTGCTCTCGGGTTAAGTTTTCAATATCCTTGCTCAAACGTCCTATTTCTCCACCTAGTTCACGGATTTTTGTTTGAAGTAAACCTTCAAAATAGCGTTTGTCTTGAACTTGCCTCATCTGTGGACCTCGAATCCCAGTCTTTAAACCACTCAAGCCCTGCTGAGTTATTGGTCGATCAACAACATTCAACTAAAAAACAAACACAAATTTCTATCATGACTGAAATTGGTAACATAACATACAAGAAGTATGGTAAAAAAAGTTAAAGTAGTAAATTAACTCTTCCAGTAATTTCCAACTGGGCAGGTGTGATATTTGAGGAGAACATAAACTATTAACACACTCTGATGAAGTGAAATCAATGTTGATATAAAATATCATATTGACCAGTTCCCAATAGATCGAAAGTCTGGGAAGATATGTTATAAAAAAGGAAAAAAATCTTGCTATAGTTTCATATATAACAAACTAATAGAATAGTACGTGGTTACACATTATACTAAATAAAAACAACATTGGCCCCTTTAGATATATTTTTACTGAGGAGTCAAATCCTTCTATTATTTTGGCATCCCATCCCTTTTGAGTTTTATGAACTTGTTTAAATATTCATTGATTGAAAGTCTTTTCAAGTTAGAATAGAAGATACAGTCAGTAGAAAAACTTTTTATTTAACAGACAACATTCTAATAGCCATGGAATATTTTGATCTCTATGACTTTCAGACTATCTTGGGATCCGGGATCAGTGTGTAGGTCTACCATTTTCTACAGAGGAGGTTTATTCTTGGAAGAGGACTAAATGGACACTGTAAAGTTGTTCAATAGCACTCACCACTCTAATGTTTACAGCTGCAACTCTGCTAGAACATTGTCAATAGAGCAGCTTGGTTGCTGGCATTGGAGAATGCTCTCTATAGACTTACTTACAACATTTCATCCATAATGTAAAGAACAAAACACAAATTATAACAAATACTTTTAAATTAACTATTTAGCATTTGTCTTGAACTTGCCTGTATAGTCTGGATAAATAATAATAATAATAATAATAATAATAATAATAATAATAATAATAATAATAATAATAATAATAATAAGACAAATGCTAAATAGTTAATTTAAAAGTATTTGTTGTTATAATATAATAATAATAATAATAATAATAATAATAATAATAATAATAATAATAATAATAATAATTAATAATAATAATAATAATAATAATAATAATAATCGTATGGCTTCAGCTACCCTGTACAGACATTTCAATTTGACGCCATCTGGCTGTCTACTTGTCAATTTCAACGTTCCATTTTACTCTAGGCCCACTAGATGGCAGACGGAGTAAACCGAAACTCTCTTGGGCGTCTATGGCTGAGATTTAATTAATTTTGTCCGGTAAACACCAAACGTGTCACCAGAGATCTTTTACATGCCAACATCGTACGGCATGGAGTGTCCAATGGACTTTTCTTTCACACTTCAAAAATCCGACTATCTCTGCTGGGTTTGAACCCACTATCTTGGGATCCGGAGGCCGACACTCTACCAGTGATCCACAGAGGCAGCTTATAGTCTGGATAATCAGCACTTGACTACCTCCATTATCAAGCCTCATATAGTAAAAATGTATCAGATATAATATATTTAAAATTCGATTTTCTACGTTTTTGTTATACTGTATATACTTTTGGGGTTAAACTATTTCTGAAGATATTTGAACTTTGTGAAAAATGTAATAAGTGCAAATATCTCCATTATTATCCCTCATACAGTAAATATATAATGGAAAACAAAACATTAAAAAAATATTAAGCTCACTTCCTATATAAAGTTTTTCAATGCAGCTAATATTTATGCAGAAATTTGTATTTTCCTAATTTGCCTTCCTTACACGTTGCTTTACGTCACACTGACACAGATAGGTTTTATGGTGACAATGGGATAGGAAAGGGCTAGGAATGGGAAGGAAGCAGGCATGGTCTTAGTTGAGGTACAGCCTCAGTATTTGCCTGGTGTGAAAATGGGAAACCATGGAAGACCATCTTCAAGACTGCCCACAGTAGAGTTTGAACCCACTATCTCCCAAATGCAAGCTAACCGCATGGCCAACTCGCTTGGTTTGCCTCCCTTAATATATATATATATATATATATATATATATATGTCACTATATACAAATCACATAATAAGCCCGCCTGGTGACCATGATCGTTAAGGCACTCAAGTGTAAACGGTCTGACACCGAGGTTGGCCGGTTCGAGTCCCGTTGGTCAAAAAAAAAATTCACCATCAGAATGTTGGCCGGCAGGGTAGAGGAGGTGATGGTATACAATTTCTAATCACTAAATTGCGTGCCAAAAGCCTGGATTAAATTCCAAACCTCTCCGCAGTGTTCATATGGAGTGAGGACATATGACGCTGTTGATGGTGATTCGTCCATCGGATGGGGGCGTTAAGCCTTGAGCAGACCCCTTGGTGCTATTTGACAGGAGTAGGCTATGTGCCGGCACTGGGTTTCACCCTCTCCCTACTATCATATATCACGTCATTCATTTCATTTTATTAACAGCTCTGATGAGGTTGATGTCAGGAAGGGCATCCGGTTGTAAAAACCCACCACGACAGATTCATCTCACCTCATACCTGACCCCGTAGGGAAACGGGACAAGGTTTGGACAAACATATAAATCACATAATACATCTTAGGATGTCATATCCATACAAAGGTTGGCAATCCAACTGATTATGGTAACTCGTGAAACAGCACCTCAAAAGTTTCCAATGAAAGTTTGTCCATACCAGTAGCGCAGGTTTTTAAGTCGGGAATTTCTCCATCTCCCCACAGATCATTTTCCTTCAATTTTCCTCTCAATAATTCTTTGTGTTGGAGAAGTTCACATCATTCACCTCTCATGCTGTGCCCGATGTACCTGAGCTTTCATTCCTTAACGGTCGTTCGAAGTTCTTTTTTCTTATTTAATGAGTTGAGGACTTCCTTATTGGTCTTCCTTTCTACTGAAGATATTCAAAGCATTCTTCTGGACAAGTACATTTCAAAAGCTTCAATCCGCCTCTGTGGGAAGGGGCTGAGTATCCAGCCTTCAAAACCATACAGAAGGATAAAGAAAACATAGTACAGCAACATCCGAACTCGGAGCTGCAGGCTGAGATCTCTACCGGTGAATAGGGTCCTCATAAGGTTTAACCATTTTTGGCTTGCCCAATCCTGAATAAGATTTCATTTTTGAGATCGCAATGCTCAGTCACTATACTCCCAAGATATTTGAAGGATGACACTTGATGAACAGTTGTGTTGTTGATGTGCAGGGTGGCCTGTTTAGGTGTTTTCAAAAATACAATCAGCTTGGCCTTGACAATATTCATGAACAGACCAGATGCTGCACTGATCCTTCCAATGTTATTCATAATAATTTGAAGATCAACAAGGTTATTGGCTAACAAAATGGCATCATCAGCAAAGTGGATGTTATTAATGATATTGCCATTTATCCTGATCCCTAGGTTAAAATCCTCAACAGCTTCTTTGAACACAGCCTCAAGAGTAGGTATTTAAAAAACGGAAAGGTGACAGGACAAGGCCCTATCGCCCACCTCTATGTACAACTATGTCCTCAGTTGTGTTTCCCTCTATTTTGACGTGTGCTTGTTTGATTCCAGTAGAGCTGAGTGATGATACGTAGATCACCAGTGTTTGTGTTTTCACAAAGGTATTGGAGTGTTGTATTTAAATTATTTCTTTAAATCTAAGTTATGATGATTTATTGTGATTACCTTGCATCACTTATTTATAAATTCAAATTTCTACTCGCATGTTCCTTATTGATGTTCCATCTTTAATCATCCATTATTGAGGTTGCCCTGGTCGACTTGGCTCATTTAGCGATTCACTTTGTACTGCAGCCTTTTGCTGCTTGTTCAATATGTCTACACTCTATTTTCGAGGTCTTTCTCTTTACATTATCATGACGGCTACAGCAACTTCCCTTTCGGTTGGGTGACAGTGACACATTCTGCCGCAGTTATTATTTCTCGTTTGCCTGTATTAATCAGGTTCTCTTTCATTACTTATGATTGATTTGTATATTATTTTAAGACTTACACAAGACTTTGAACTTTATTTATTTATATGCTATTTAGTAAGTTTAGTTTAGTCTCTTTCTGTACTATCTTTTGTGTGTTCTCCATTGAGCAATTCACCAAATATAAGGAGCTTGCCTGACCTGCCTCTTGGTCTTACCCATCAAACTGCTCGCTATTCTGCTTCCCAAATTTCTATAAAATACTTTCCCACCTTGTCAATACTTTGCATATTTTATTATACCTAATTCCCGTACATGTTTCGAGAGTCAATTACTCTCTTCCTCAGCGGTGCCAAAACATCAATAATCTTTGGACTTGGTACATTGTAACAGATATACTTATCAACACAACAGTTACATATAAAAATCTTGAAATTGTTAAAATATTTCTTTGTGTTTCAGCTTACTTACTTACTTACTTACTTACTATGTCAATTTATTACAGACTTTAAATAGAAATTTTGAAATCATAAAATGGATATCTATTAAATTAGTCAATTATATGCTAAAATTTTAAATCTGCTCTGCCCTTTGGACTTACGTCCTTATTTATATCTAAAAAGAACTAAAATGTTTCTTTTTTGTCTAAGTTTACATTTACTTTGTCATTTAATAAAAACACTTGAATTAGATTTTTTTAATTATAAATAAATAACACCTATTAAGTCAGTCACTATGTTGAACTTAAAATATTTCTGCTCTCTTCTTGAAACTTTTTTCTTTTCCTTAAGTCCTAAAAAAGAAAATATTAGATTTAAATTTCTAATCTGTAATTTCATTACCTTATTTATTCCAATAATTGTTCCTTAACTTACTGCTATATTTCTGAGACTTCTCATATAATTCAGAAATTCCTCCTCTTAATCATGTCCAACCATGTCAGCCATCTTAACCGTCCAATTCTTTTAATATAAACCACCAACAAACCAACTTTAGAGACATTTTTGCGAAAAAGACAACTCATATGACTGGGGAATTTATTTTACTTATTACTTCAGTTTCAACTAAATTTTCCACAAATTCAAATGTCATACATACTGTTTGGTTCAGACCAGTGTTATGCCATTAGTTCTTTAGTTCTTTTTAGATGTAAATAAGGACATAAGTTCAAAGGGCAGAGAGCAGATTTAAAATTTTAGCATATAATTGATTAATTTAATAGATATCCATTTTATGATTTGAAAATTTATATTTAAAGTCTGTAATAAATTGACATAGTAAGTAAGTTGAAACACAAAGAAATATTTTAACAATTTCAAGATTTTTATATATAACTGTTGTGTTGATAAGTATATCTATTACAATGTACCAAGTCCAAAGATTATTGATGTTTTGGCACCGCTGAGGAAGAGAGTAATTGGCTCTCGAAACATGTACAGTAATTAGGTATAATAAAATATGTCAAGTATTGACAAGGCGGGAAAGTATTTTATAGAAATTTGAATATAAGTCAATACGGACAGGAATAACCAACATGGTGAAAATAATCAATTCTGCTTCCCGGCGTTGGCCGGATTTAACCTTCACTCTGCATCTATTCTACGGGCTTGCTAATTAGGCAAGTGGCCCAACCGACAACTCTACCTTGACAGATTCTTCAACTCTGAAGAAGCAAGAACTTAACATGAATTACGAGATGTTGCTTGCCTTATTTACATTTTCTATAAAGCCATGTTGATTTGTAACAATGGGTCCAGGCTCACCTGCTGCAAGAAGGGTTTGATCAAGCATTTGTATCTACTATTCAAGAAATCTCCTGAAGATAAATTCATACTCATTAGGGGTTAAATCAATGGCTATAGATCGCTAGCGATTCCTTTTTGTGGCCTTTGCCATTCTTTCAGAATTTTGTAGGCTTGGCCTATTTATTTCTTAACTAATGTCATTATTTGAAAGAATTCAGAATTTATGAGGCTGTGCCTATGTTATTTGTATTTTCATGGGTTATAATCCATGACTGTTGTTGGAGTTGTCAAGAATTAATTGGGCTGTGCTCATTTTTCCAACCTTATCTTTTAAAAGTTCACAGCTATTACTACTTTTTGTAAATAATTACAGGTTAATGTCATTAAATAAACATGAATGCCACTATTCTAAAATTAATGTTAAGATATATACATATGGTACAGTTTTGGGGTTAAGGGGCTATTTTCAAAAGTTACATTTACTGAGGTTGGAATTGGATACAGTTCTTAGAATTTATCAAGAATCACTGACATTCAGGTGTCAAGTTGTCTGTGTTAAATGCCACTATTATGTCGAACAGTTTTAGTGAATTATGTACAGTTCTTTTTTCAATTCTTCTTGAGAGAGAGGTATGTTGAAAGCTCTGTAAATCATGCTGTAGTATGCCGCTATTTTGTGTGCGTTCGGATGAGTGGAATCAATTTTTATTGTGTTGGAGGTTTGTGTAGGTTTCCTGTAGATTTTGTACGTTAAGTGGTCTTCAGTTTTAGTGACAGATAAGTCAAGATAGTTCAAAGTATGATCTTTCTCTGTTTCCATAGTAAATTTTATATGGGGATCTATTTTGTTTAGCTGTTCAAGTATGTTGTTTTCGTTTGTGGACCTGCGGTCTATAACAACGAAGATGTCGTCTACAAATCTGCACCAGAATTATATAGGCCCTATTGTTAATTTTGCTAATTTCTGAGTGTTCTAAGTGGTCTATGTATATCTCAGCTAGTATTCCTGAGGCTGGTGAACCCATGGGAAAGCCTTGCTTTTAGTAGTTGTAGTAATCATGGGGCCAGTGTAAAACCCTTCAACCCCAAAACTGTACCATACATATATCTTAATGTTAAATATTTTTTTAGAATAGTGGCACTCACTAACATATTTTTCAGTAGTGATATAGACTGAGTATAAGCTATGTGTCCATGAACTGGTTGCTGAACCTCTTATTCTAAGGAACACGAGGCCCCCGCATATTTTCGGCACAACAATGCACTTTAAACATCTCAAACTGTTGGACATAATAGTGGCATTTAACACAGACAACTTGACACCTGAATGTCAGTGATTCTTGATAAAATCTAAGAACGGTATCCAATTCCAACCTCAGTAAATGTAACTTTTGAAAATAGCCCCTTAACCCCAAAACTGTACCATATGTATATATCTTAACATTAAGTAATTTTAGAAAAGTGGCATTCATGTTTATTTAATGACATCCTTGTTTAATTTTAATTTTAGTAGTATTTATTCTGTACAGTCGCTATTAAGTAGGTTCTCTAGCAGCTGAAGATGACCTATTTACAGGTCGAAACTAGTACTGTTTTTTATGTAAATAATATTGACACTATGTAAAATAAAGTATTGATTAGGTGGAGAACTCATCCTTCATACTTGCACTTGAACTATCAATACGGACAATGAAACTAATAGATTATAGTTTCTGCACGTATCTTGTCTGGACCCACAGCTTTACCTTTCTTCTGAAGCTTAACTGCATACAATAGTTCCTCTTTTATTATGTCAGGACTTGCTTTGCTGCATTCTTCAATACAGGGTGGTTTGTCTGGCCACACATTATTAAATATAATACATAGTTCAGAGTAGAGATGACCATTCCTGAACTTAAAATACCAAAATTTGCATATACCTGTAATACACAGCATAGTGCACTCAAACACTGAATTTTGAGAAGTTCTGATAAGAGACTACAATAGAAAACCTCCTTTCATCTTTAGCACTGTACACCTAATCTGAGAAAAAACAATGAGACAAATATTTGCAGTATACAAACAAAATAAGAAATTTATTTTATATTGATTTTAATGTTTCCTATAGCTCAGTGAATAGAAAGATTTTTAAAAATAGCATTAATGTGAACTTAAAACAGACAGGAAATTACTTGAGAGCAAGTTTCATTTTATTAAAAGTGGTCCATATACTGACCTGAGCTCCAGGCAAATTCATTGCTGTGCCTGCTCTTGACCCTGGTGGCTGCATCATAGCTGATGTTAAACGAGATGCTGTTCCAGGCATGGCAGGATTCCTGGTAGAGAATGCAGAGGGAGGACGAGCTACTGAGGCACGGCCAGAAGTCTGAGGCCGATGTTGAGTATAAGGCCTCTCCTCCATTTGTTGATCCTGAAATTCACATAACAAACGTTAATATCCATTACAAAAAGTTTACAGATTATTCTGAAAATTTACACTTGTTAACATAAGATAAAGATAAGCTTATTAAATCAAGCTTTATGAGTTATTAATGAATGAAGGAAAACCTACAACCTGTTTTCCAGTCCTTGACCAGCTCGGGGATGTAATGAATGAACCAGATATAGGCTATTATTACAATGGAATCACCACTCCCAAGGTGATTATTAATGACTGATAAATAATATGAAATGATAATGGAGAGTGTTGCTGGAATGAAAGATGACAGGGAAAACCAGAGAAAAACCTGTCCCGCCTCCGCTTTGTCCTGCACAAATCTCACATGGAGTGACCGGGATTTGAACCACAGTATCCAGCGGTGAGAGGCCGATGCGCTGCCGTCTGAGCCACAGAGGCTCCCAGTTATTCATGAATATGAGCATGAAAATATTACATCACCCTATAGGTTTTTAATAAAATCAATAAAGTATGTTGAAAAATGTGCACAAAAAAAGTTAAAATCTTGGCCAGAGAATCAAGGACCTTTTAAAATGCTTCAGCAGTTCCCAGATACCAGTTTCAGTTTTCACAATCTTCTTTTTTTCCTCAAAAGGATCCATAGTTGAGGAAGAAGAAGTGTACTTGCATAGACATAAGTGGAAATGATGATGATGATGATGATGATGGTAATGATGTTGATGATGAAGGATCTATAGCAAAGTGCATACCAAGTTCAGCAGTGTGCATGAGTTTGCTAAGGGGTAAAGGATTAGTGAATTTTAGTGTTTTATTCTCTAAGCACTAGGCCAGAAGGAAATGGCTATGAGACAGGGATCTCTGTGAACAGCGCACATTTTACAAGTTGCTTTACGTCGCACTGATACAGAGAGGTCTGACTGTGACAATGGGATAGGAAAGGACTAGGAGCGAAAAGGAAGTGGCCGTGGCATTAATTAAGGCACAGCCCCGGCATTTGCCTGGTATGAAAATGGGAAACCACAAAAAAACCATCCTCAGGGCTGCCGACAGTGGGGTTTGAACCCACTATCTCCCGATTACTGAATACTGGCCGCACTTAAGCGTCTGCAGCTATCAAGCTTGGTGTGCACATTTTAGGTTGTTTAAATGTGGCTTTGCATCTAAGAAATGGTATATGTGATTTTTGTTATATGTAAGTTTCTCTTCCTGCATAAAATCCACAAATAATTTCTGTCTCATGCAGGGAGTTTAGCACAAAATCCTTTATCCACCTTCACAGTTACAAGAAACAGGTACATGAATTACCCAGACCATCCACTTCCTCTGACCAAACTATAGCCCAAAGCCTAAAAAGAAACCCCTTCTGTTAGACTGAATGCCTTGAATCTTACTAAGCAGCAGGCTGGGATGCTTGGATTGTTTCACTTTACAAATAAAAGTATTTATAAAATCCTCCTTATCAATACAAATCAAATTATCTGTTAGATGGAACAAAGTCTATACATGTTTCAGCCTCTTCTCAAGGCCATCTTCAGTAGCAGAACAATTATTACATAGCACAAAAACAAATTAAAAATCTTGATGAAGTAAAATGACAATGATCATGATTGATGAATTAAAAAACATATTGAGGTACAAAGTCCTCTCGTCTGATAGGTCATTCTTGATTGACAAAATAAAAACTTGCTGACTGTTAAAATGAAACACTGTGCTGGGCAGTGTAGTGAGCCTGTCAGTAACGTGGATTAAAAAGTGTGTAGCATCTGTAATGAGAAAAAGAACTATGAGTGGAAGAAAAACAAGTCAAAATATTATGCAAAAAGAAAACTCAATTGACTTACTTGTAATAAAAGTTGTTGTCTCGAGTGGAACCATCTTGTCAGTCTCAAGTCACATTGACAACTAAGCTTGTCTGTGCTGATGCGGTTGGGTGGGGAAGAGGAGAGATAGGGGCGAAGGGGGAGGGATAAGGTGAGTCACGGGAGGGAGATGTTGAGGGGAGGGCAGGTCTTGTTCTAGAATGTCGGTACTCAAACTCGCTTTTATTAATAAATTGTTCACAGATGAACGGGACAAAGGTTTCCAATAATACATTTTTCTTCTTGTTGATTTCATTTAGGTTGTGCACGGGATTGTTATATTGGTCAATATCTATATAAATATTCTCCAGTATATTGAGTAAGGGATATTTCTGTTCATAGTGCAAGATCTTTAAATCTTGGTCAATTGTTGTGTATTTGTGATTTTTCTCCCTACAATGTTCACTCATGGCCTGAGTAGCGGTTGAACTTCAGGGCATTAAGGTGTTCGGAGTATCTTATATTGAAGCTACGGCCTGTTTGTCCTACGTACATTGAAAAAGACATTTGGCATTTTAATTTTTATATCCCAGAGTTTGTAAATTTTTTTGTTGCCATTGACAGTATGAGAATTAAAAAAATGTTTTTGCATTGGTGTGAACGGTCTTGAAAGCTATTTTTAACTTGTGTTCTTTAAAGATGTTTGAAATAGGATATATTGGGACCTTTCCCACTGTCCCCCATGACTCATGGGACGATGTGACAACAAACCAACCCTTTCGGGTCATGAACACATGGGACCATGCTCCACGGAAGTCGATAGTCAAGTGACCTATTCGGCCTGTGCCGATTTCCCCTCATTGGGATTGTATCGTGAATCCACTCACATGAGGAGTTATCGGCCATACAGCACAGCCAGGTCAAAGCTACTGTCCCGTTCCTGAGGTCTGAACACGGACTCCTCAGGGTCGAAGACCATTCGCGGCATGTAGAGGCTATCAAACTTAAACTATCTTAAAGGCCTACAATGAACGGAAGAGGTTTTTGGATGTTTGTTTTTCGGTAAAGATAAGCACAAATAAGTTTTCCAAATTTACTAAGGCGCTCGTTGAAATCTATACAAACACTATGACATCCTTGGTAAACTAATATAAACTGACAAGTTGAATACAATTACTTAGCAATGGTAAAATCCGTGCTACCATCCATCAGAAAAACTTCCATCCGAACCAACAATCTGATGGATACCTGATTTGACATACACAAAAATATACATCCCCGAGGGATGACCATACTCGTAGACATACAAGTTTCTACCTCAGGTTTTGTTTGTCTATCACCCGTTTAACATTAAAACTGTTGAGTGTTACACAAAAACAAAAATAACAAATATTACCTATTTACAGTTACAATTACGAACCATTTTCCTCCAAATACCAGTATCCCCTGGGACCGAATCCCACATCACTAAGTTAAAATTTACTTACACTAACTCAGCTACATCCCAGAGTGGTCATTTATCTTACATCTACCGCCACCAAATATCTATACATGAATAAAAGTATACCGGAGAAATAATCATATGCTTTACTTAAACAATGGAAAATAAAACAAGGTTACGCGTCTCCATGAATTCGAAGATAAAATGAAATAAAAATCAAACAAACACAGGCTTGACAACGAACTCGTCACTTACAACAACTATCAGTGAAATTTCACGAAGTCTAAATTCGCGCAGAACAGTACTTAACACAAAACAAGATTACACCCTGAAAAGAAATATATTTATACACCAACACAAAATATAAATGGCTGTATTTCATCTCGTAGAACCCGCTACTTGTGCGAGCAGCCATCCTGTCTATGTGCAGTTGAGGTTTGAACTGGAGACTATGTTCGTCTCCATCAAAGATCCTGCAATCAAACCCTAATTTACCCTAATCATGTGAACACTGTCATACAACAGGAACATCAACATTGCTTCATGGTTCATGGCTTACGGCATATGTGGTAATTACAGAACTCTACTGTCAGTATTTCTCAAAGGAAAGGCAGACTGTTAGCACGACTCACTTCTTCGCTTGTGCCGGGACCTACCCTCACAAGTCGCTCCCCTCCTCCTCGCTCGTAAATTACAGCGGTCATTCCTTCCACTGTCTGGAAGCTCAAGACACCAACCAACCTGCCTACGCTAGGACGTTGTGTCTATACAATTTAATTCATTAGAAACTGGCGCAATCTATTCATTGCTCAAGCCAGCCCACATACTTTTAATACACGAGAATCATTTCTCAAATTCAACCGTTAACTCACATCACATTCTCTCGTATCTCTGGAGGTCTGGAGTTCAACTCATATCTCCTCTCCTTCCTAATATTCACCACGCGTCAACCACTGACCACAGCAATGTTCCCAGTTCTCTGCCTTCTAAGGCGAGATTGTGTACCTGTCATACGCTACCCTATTGCTCGAGATATATCGGTATAAAATCACCAATCAAATTACTTTAAGAAAATAACAATAATAATAATAATCCTCTAACCTGTTGCTCGAAATGTATCGGTATAACAACACCGATCAAATTACTTTAAAATAATAATAATAATAATAATAATAATAATAATAATAATAATAATAATAATAATAATAATATTCAGACATGATTAGACTCAACTAATAAATCTCTACTTTATTAGCCTAACTAATGTGTAGGGGGGGCCGTGTTCGAACCTCCACACATCTCTTCTCGAACATCTTCAGTTACAGTCAAACTTATACGCTAGCATGCAAAACAAACTACTGCCTCTACTTTTATGAATTTAGTGCTGTCACTATTCCACATTAATTTCTGTATAGGCACATGTTAATGATCCTGTCACCTGCTTATTCCTGCTCGTCCTTGCAGTCGCGCAGATGGGATCTACCACACTAACCTGCTCAATTTTCTACTTATTTTCCCCCTCAAATCTTTCTCAGCACTCATAACAAAAATATATATAGTATAGCCTGCACATGCAGGCTCTAAAAAGGGTCCCAAACTCTATACATCCTTCCTGGTTCACTTCCTTCCCATATCTACTTAAATAAATCAAATTAAACAAAGGTCATCCGACCACTCCGGGTTAATTAACTTCTCAATTACATCATCATTAACCCTATCTTTACATTGACTCTATTTACAAGGAGAAATACTAACATTGGAAGAAAAACAGCTCGGTACTCAACAATTTTGGTGTTTTCTGGCCCCATCCGGAGTTTCCGGGGGCCTGCCATCGGTGCTCACTCCATGTCGCTGGCTCGAGCAGTCCTGAGTTCTAGGAGTTTGATGACATTGCTGGCGTAATCCATCTTCCTGGTAAACAGATCACTGAAATTATATTTACACAATCTTGCACACTGGTTGATCACTCGACACCATCAAACTTCCCCTCTATCGTTCTATGACCGATGCAAGTTACGTGATGCTAATTATTATGGATACCTCAGCAAGTCTATTTTATTTAAATTAGGCGAGTTGAACATTCATGATCTCCTCATTCCCAAGTCTATCGCCTCCTACTTCCGTGATATAAATCAACCGTCCTTCTCCTAATTTTCTGTCTAGATTGTTCAGATCCTGCACTTATCACTCCCCGATACTTAGTGTGATAATTTGATCCTGAAATCCTGTTCTCAATTTTACATGGATTTATTTCTAGTATTTCTTCACACGACGAATGCTTTTCTTTTGAAACAGAGTTTCCCAAATTCCACAGTTATACTCCTCGAAAAGTGAGTTCCCTCACTGCTACAGATATTAACCTCGCGATGAGCGTTCTCCGTCCGGTGTTTGATCCCCACGGCGTACTCAACTTTACACAGTCACGCCCACACAATTACAACTATTCAAAGTTTACTTCGCGATCGGATGTCGCACAAATATCTTTGTCATATAGTTACATTTCCTACTATCACTGCACACTGGAAAACATTTTTAGAACTAGACTCCCGTTTCTTTGTGTCAGTTATTCAGACAAAGAAGAGGTAGATATCGCTCGCGAACCGACCGTAGTTCCACCTCTGAAGCTCGTTCTCGACTGATGACTCCCCCAAGGAACTGCAACAACTTATAGCAAAGCCGGGAATAGGGGTAGCTAGCAGGCCTTGCCCCCTCCCTTATTTTGACCTCTCCTGGATAAACCAGCCTGTTGACATCAGCAATACGCTAGATTGTGTGACTATGTTACGCACAAGTGCGCTATGCCATGCGGAGTTGATTATGTTTGGCGGATCTGCCGTAATTAATTAATAAGATTGAAGGGGAAATGGTGAATCCCCAAAGACATTTGGCTTCGTCCATGCTAAGTCAGTTACATAAGCTGTTCTCAAGTGCCTTTACCTTGGAGAATCTCTTCTACTATAACTCCTGATCTTAAATTTTTGCCAATATTATTTCTACCGCTCTGACGGATGCATTTTTGTTAACCAAGCCTTATTAACGCCGAAAATACATTAAAATTGGCCTGATCACTTTGGCATCGCTGTACGCTGGCATTTGTTTCCAATATGGAGTCGCTAAAATAGTGTTCTTCTGCTGCTTCTTCTATGACGTGTGCCTAGTTCGGGGATTCTTTAAGCCACCCAGTGGGTGTGTGAGACGCCGCTCGGGCGGGCGTCCTATTGCACAATCTGATGCTTCTTCCAACATCCACACAAAGAAAGCTTGCTGCCTGCTTCCTTACCAAGCATATCATTTGAAATAAATATTAATTGTGCCGATACGGTCACAATATGTTGTTATTATTAAAGGTAAATGTGGTGAACTTCTGTTTAGAGGAAGATTCTTTTTCTAAGGTGGTCTTGTGCTTACTTTTAAAATTAAATATTTTGTCAACGAAAGCTTTACTGAAACCATTACCTTTGGCTATTGTATAAATGGTGTTGATTTCCTTTTTGAAATTCTTGATGGTGATGCTTGTTGTTTTAAGGGGCCTAACATCCCAGGTCATCGGCCCCTATTTGAAATTCTTACGGGATAGAGGAACATTAAGAGCTCTGAAAATCATACTATTAAAAGCGGTCTTCTTCTGCATTCCTGCGTGTAGAGAAGTCTGGTGAATTGCATTTACTGTGTGAGTGGGCTTCCTGTAAATATTAAAAGAAAGGGTATTATTCTGACTGCGAGTGATAGTTAAATCGAGATAATCAAGGGAATTGTTGTTCTCGGATTCTATCGTAAACTTTATATGCGGATCAAGGTTATTAAGTAATTCAAGAACTGTATTGCTATCAGTAGTATGGGAATCTAGGATAATAAAAGTGTCATCAACGTAGCATGTCCGATGTTTGATACCATTAATTTTGCCTATAATATGAGTGTATTCAAGGAAATCTATGTAAATATCAGCAAGGATTCCCGAGGCCGGTGACCCCATAGGAAGACCCTTCTGTTAGTACACGGTGTTATTAAAAGTGAAGAAACTATTATTTAATGTAAACTTGAGGATCTGAACAAACTCATCTATCTCACCTACAGTCAATTTACTGAATTTGGAAAGACTGTTTCTTACTATTTTCATGGTTTTATTGATAGGTACATTCTCGTACATATTGACTATGTCAAACAAGTGAAGGGTGCAATGTTTTGGTAAAGTAAGATCTTTAATTCTATTGCAGAATATTAGGGAATTTTTAATTGATGTGTTAGCTTGGAAAAAATAATGTGTTTTAAGAAAATTGTTAATATACTGAGATATTTTGTACGTCGGACTACTTCTGAAGTTAATAATGGGCCTTATGGGGACATCAGCCTTGTGAATCTTCGGTAACGTTTTCGCCATAGGTAACTTGGGATTCATGATAACCAATTTTGGTTTCTCTAGGTCATTAAACAAGAATAAAAGGTTCTTAATTAAAGCTTTCAGTTCTCTTTGTATTCTATTAGTGGGATCTTTCTTGACTACATTAAAATTATTGTTAGTAAAAAAGGGGTGTGTTTTACGTAGTCACTTTTTTCATAACTACAGTGGCATTGCCTTTATCTGCCTTGGTTAACATCAAATCGTTATCTTTAATTTTCATTTTGAGATTGCGTATATTGGTGACCTGTTCTTTATTGGGTTTACCAGTATGTTTCTGGTTGAAAAAAGAAAATAACTTTCATTTAACTTCATATCTAACCTCATCTTGAATGTCTGTAGGCAACCTATCAACTGCTAATTCGGACTCAGCCAACGTAATAATTAAATCATTAAAATAAACAAAGTTACCTTTGAAATCACAGGAACAGAACCAGCTTTTGGGTGGTTAGGCGGTGTGCGTTTGCATGGTTTCACCCAGATGTGCCATTTGGGCTCATCACTTGGATTGGCATGGGCCCTCCAAGACTACGCATAGCAGTAGCAGACCAACTGCGTGGTCCCGCCGTGTTAGCAAATATGAATTGCTAACCTGCTAAAGGAGAAGTGAATTCTCCATTTCCAAACTATGTATGCTCTCCTTGAAGATACAATTCCAAAATAGGCTTTCACGGCCGCAGATGGGTGGGCCATGTATGTTTCCAGATTTTCACCCAGGCGTGCCATATTTAGGCTCAGCAAGTGGATTGACATGCCCCTCCAAGACTCTGCTTAGCAGTGGCAGACCAACTGTGTGATCCTGCCATGTTAGGAAATAGGGATTGCTAACCTGCTAAAGAAGAGGTGATTTCTCCATTTCCAAACTATGTATACTCCCCATTCAGATAACAATTTTGAAAAAGGCTTTCATGGACGCAGCTTTTTTTCACTGCAATGATAACCGTATACACAGCAGCTTTACAGAACCTTCAGAGTGATATGGAAGAACACAACTGTACCAAAGTACTGGACAAAAGGTGTCATTATACGAGTTTTCAAGAAGGGAGATGGTAAAAAAGACAAGAACTACAGAGGAATTTCACTCATTTCTCACACAACTAAGATCCTAGAAACAATTTTATATACAAAGATGAGAGAAGGGATGAAGAGGAAATCACAGAACAACAGTATGGTTATAGGAAAGACAGATCCACATTTGATCCAATATTCACCTTCTGATGGAAAAACACAGGGAATACAGAAAGACAAGGTAATGATATTTCTAGATACAGTCGAACCTCCCTTCTCAGGACACCATAATAGGTTCCGAGAAAAAATGTCCGTTACAAGAGGTGTCCGCTAAAACAAGTTTGTAAAAATAATCAAACTTTTTAACAGCAAAGAACATCCACCTTAATTATAAGCATACATATCTTTATTTTTATTATTCTAAGTCATTTCTGTGTTAGAATTTTATAATTATAAGTGATTTAACATCATTTACAAACATTACATCTTCGTGAAGTAATCATGAAGCTTCGGTCCGTGTAAATTTAGCACATGTTTTCTTAACTGCGATATTCTAGAAAACGGAATAAAGTCTGTTAAATGGTTCCATAGTGTTTCGCCGTACTCGTGGTCCAGCGTGACACACAGATTCTTTATCTGCTTAAGCATATTTACTCCCTGTTTCACTGACAGAACTTCTTGTTCTTCTTCCGCCTCACCGTCATTCGTCACTTTTCGTTCCTGATTCGGGCTCTGTAAAACGATAACAAGTTTTATTCAAAATGATCCTTTTGTACGACTAATGAAGGCTACTATGGATAGCTAGAAATATTTACGAATTGCAGTGAATTAAATTAAAGCTGAAAATTTAGCTTAAAAGAATAAAAAGCTGTCTATCACAAGAAGAAAATGAATGAGGAGTTGAGGTGCAAACAAACATGGGCCTTACGATACGTGCAACCATTAATTACTGTATAACTTGATAACACAGAAAGCTTACCATAAAGTGCATCCTGGAGTCAGGGCGGCCAGTCGTCCTCGAGATCGTCAAAGTAAGGAATATTCTCTTCTTGGGCTTTAATATCATACGTCAATCCAGCTGTCATTGCTAAAGTCTGGAGTTCATCATATTCATTTTGAACCTTTACCTCTGCTTGTTCTTCAACTGTAGAATTAGCAATGTCGCATTTTGCAAAGCATTTTGTGATTGTGGTTTCGCCGACTGCATTCCAGGCTGCCTTTGTCCACGAAACTGCATCGCCAACATTGAACTTCTTCATCATATCAAAAGCTGAGTCTGCTTCATTCATGTGTGCCACTAACGACCGTAAAAACCCTCTTACGATGGTCTAATTTGAATGCTTGAATGATTCCTTGATCCCATGGCTGAAGATGAGAAGTGGTATTGGGTGGAGGGGACAAGAGTTTTACATCTGAAAGCCGTATTACTGGATGACACGTAGCATTATCTAGCAATAAGATCATGTTACGGTTTCTGGCCTTCAACTTGGAATCCAAAGTTAGGAGCCAATTCTCAATTATTGCCGACGTCATCCGTGCCTTTTTATCCGCATGCCATTTGACACCAAGACAATTTAAGTCCATGTTTTTAAAGCACCTGTGTTCTCAAGGATTTACCGATTATTAGAGGAATTTCCTTTTCACCAAGTGCGTTACAACAAAACATGATGGTGATTCTTTCTTTTGACATTTTCCCACCCTAGCAACTTTCATTCGGCAAAGTTAGTGACTTCTTTGAGATTGCCCTAAAGAACAGACCAGTTTCATCAACATTCAAGGTGTCTTTCAGTTCATAACTATTCAAAATGTCTGGTAACCTATCTTTCCAAACCGCTACTTCAGTCGCAGACACATCACCACCTTCTCCACAGACTGTTTTGAAACTAACATTATGACGTTTTCTAAAACAATCTACCCAACCATTGCTAGCTACAAAATTCTCAACTTGCAGCTTATTTGCGATTTCTCAAGCTTTTTCTGGTAACATTGGTCCACTCACACACAGTTTCTTCACTCAAGCACACCTGAACCACTCATATACCGCAACGTTCACTTCTGAAAAAACTGTGTCCTGCTTTCTTTTCACTCCTCAATTCCTATTTTCCTCCCACTTCTTTAAAATTTCAGTTCTATTCTTCACAATAGTGTTTATTTGAGTTTTCCCGCAGTTGAATTTTTCGGCAAGCTTTCTATAATCACATTTCCTCTTGCCTCGAGATCTAAACACGATCGCCCCTTGTTACTCATGCTACGGCGTTTCTGTCTCACTAATTAGCGCCTGTACTGTCTTCTCCTTCTCAAGTTGACTACCTGAGCTTGACCTTATCAGCGACAATGATGCAAGAAGGGAAGAAAATCCCCAGGTAACTTGTGAGTCAACAGTCTCTGACAGCATTTCTCGGCAATTAGAATTCTCGGAATAGGCCTACACACCACTAGGTAGAACTCCATTCCGATGTACCTTCTCTCCCCTTGCACTTGAAATAGTACAAAGATTCAAAAGGAATTTCCTTATGTCTGAAGAATGGTTTTGAAAGAAAGGATGACATGTGGTCCAGCGTAATAAATTGTCCTGCAACGTATAAAGTGTCCGCTTAAGTCAAGTGGACGGGACAAATGCCGATGTCCGCTGTCCGGAGTTCGAGGTGTCCGCTTAAATGAGGCCAATTTAACACTTGTCTTATGTAAAATAAAATCGGTTCCAAGGAAAATTGTCTGTATAGGGAGGTGTCCGCTGAATAAGGGTGTCCGTTAGGGCAGGTTCGACTGTTTAGAAAAGGCTTATGACAAGAGTACCATGACACCTTGAACAGAAAAATTTAAGAAAAAACTAATTTCAGACTACACTTCACTGTAGACTCTGCCCAGCACTTTACATTGGTCTAACTACCAATATCAAACAAATAAATGGCCACTGCAGTAACTCCAAAACCCAATTAACATCTTCCTACCCCTATTCGCACTTGTCTCCATCAAACAGCATCTTGATGATTGTTTCACAGTTAAAGTCCTTAAACATTAACCCTCATCTTCTCCCACTCACCACCTCTTGCTCCTAGAAACTAAAAAGTTATCAACTAGTTTTAAGGAGAGGGAAGCACCCGGCCTTAACACAAGATAACTCTCTCCTCCTTTTTTTTTTCCTTTCACTTGTCTTGCCTATAAACCCTCCTTTAGCTCATAGAAGCATTTACTTTTCAAAAATGATTATCACCATTCTTATTCTATCCTCCAGTGATGAAAGCTGTAGCTAAAACGTTTGGACCAATGTGTTTCCTTCATGTGTAACCAACTCTATCTACGTGTGCTTACATGGTAAGTTGCCTCTCTCTAAATAAAAATATAGAAGTACATAAGTTACAATAAGAACAAATGAGGATTATTTACTGATTTAACAAAAAGAAATTGCAAGGCAGTATTTATATACACTATGGCAATAATAATTGTACCGGGCGGTACACCTCCACGCCGCTTATTTAAACCTTGCGCCAGTTGAAACTCCCCTACTGGAAGAAGCCTGAACTTTGTCCTATGTGTTAATTTTCAAGTTACCCTGAAGATGCCACTACTTGGAAATTTTGAAGTTTCTGAACTGTGTTGTTTTCGATGTATTTTGTTTTGCTTGTAGTAAGAAGTGTGAACATTTTCTTCTAGAGGACACTACTGAAGAGCTACAACGGTGCACCCTAGTGCGAAGTGAAAGAACTGTTTTTTTTTGAGAAAATTTAATTTCAAAAGTTTGTTCTTTGCTAAATTTCTTTCAGTCATTGTTTAAGTTGGCAATATTAACCCTTTCTTCCCCTTGTTTTGAATTTAGCCAATCCCGAATTTCTCGAATTAATTTTCCACCAATAATATGTTTCTTCTTCGTATTGTGTAGGGGGTTTCTTGGTGAACCAATAAAATCCTTGTGGGAGGGTGTTCTCATTCCAAAAACGCCTCGAACTTTCCGCGAGAGTATATAAACTGCTGATTTTCGGGTCTCGGTGCCATTTCAGTACCATCTTTCAGTGTGTAAAGTACATAGCAGGGGGCGGGAAGCGCCTCTTTCTTCGGGGAGCAGTTCAACACCAAGGTAATGGCCTTTTAATAACTTCTTTTCTTGCTAGCTCAGCAGTTTAACTCTCGGGGCGGGTCCGAAGCGTTTCTACTATGTAACTTTCCCTAAAATGTAAAGACTCTTAGCCTCTATTTTCTTTCAAAACTACATATTGGGATAGAGAGTGCTTACCCCTCTCGATCTCCCACTCATATTGCTTTGAGGTGAACTTATTTTCACAACCGTTCTTCCCTTCTAATGTAACGTAAATTGTTTCCTTCTAAAAGTCACCTCTTTAGTATGGGATTAGCCCTTGCATTAACGGCCTAGTGCCAAGTAGGTTTTAAACAAATGTATTAGGAGTGCAAATCGCCTCCTCTCAAATTGTTATTTTAGAGGTCAGGTAATTAACCTTTTTTCTCACTTAATAGACCTCAGTAGGTTGGGTATGTTACCCCTGTGTATATGTCCTTAGAGGACAACTTGAAGGTGGAGTTTGGTGTGGCCTTTGATAGGCTTAAAGTTGAGAGCGAGTGGCTCTTTTTCGAAAATTGAGTGTTGTATGCCTCGAGGAGGCTTTACTGTGTATTTTGGAGCAAGTGCTCCTGGGCTTGATTGGGGTCTTCTGCCCCTTTGTTGAATTCTGTATATCGTAAAGTTGGGCTAATTGCTCAGAATTGTGTGTCTGGCTCTCGGAGCCCAAATCCTGTAATTGTACATTCTCGATTAGTGGTTTTGCTACTCTGTACCTGCCATTATTGTTATTTCTTGTTTTTTGCTAAGAAAATATAACCTTGTTAAATTTTAAATTCACTTTAATTTCGTAGCCTGAGACCTGTTCACCCCCCGCACCTTCTTTCACCTCTAACTACCACGGAAAACTCCGTAACAAGTGGTAGCAGAGCGTGGTTGAATGGGTCTCAATTTAGCCCCTTTGGACGGCTAAACATTGTTTTGATTCGAACTCTAACAATTTTCTCAGTTGCTGGAATTTTTAAATTTTCCTTTTTCAAAATTGTTTTGTCATCATGCCCGGCCCTCGCGATGTTCTCTATCTTAACTATTTGCGCAAGGAGGAGTTGATCTATGAATTGACTATCAGAACTGTGCAATCTGGAGGCACGGTTGCGGTAGACACAAACAAGCTTATAGAGTCCCTTGATTTGCCCATTTCCATCCCCACTTTGGGAGAGAAAGAAATTGACGACTCTCTTTCCACGATCATCGAGAATATTACTGGGCTAGCATCTGTAGTTAGTTTTTTGACGAAAATGATCCTTCTCCTAATCAAATTAAGCGTGTGCAACCCAGGCTATTTCATTTTTCAAATAGAGTTAACGATCTGTTGTCTCTAAAGTTGAATGACGTTCAGAGGAAGGAAGCTAGTACGGTGCTTGAAAATATTTCTGAATTATCTAGTAAGGTCACTCAATTGTTAACTGGGGAAGTTCCTCCCAAAACTGATCTACCCGCTACGGTGAATGTAGGTAGCGAGGAAGAGCCTCCTAAGGGAGAAGTCAATAGGAAAACCGTTGGAGCTCAAACTATCTCTGCCCCATTGGACAACAAGTCTGAACGCCGTATGTCGTTGAATAATGTACATTCTGAACTAACTTCTTTGCCACTGAAACCTTTACCTACTATGTCACCTGGGTTCAGCAGCTTGCCTCATCCATTAGCTATGTTGCTCAGAGGTATCTCTAAGTTTTCTGTTAATACCACCAGTGACGTTATTTCATTCTTAAGGTTTTTAGTTGAGTTTCAAGATCATGCCCTTGTTTTTTCTCTTTCTCCGTGTCAAATTTTACAGATAATTTATCCTTATGCAATTGGTATTCTCTCAGATAAAATAGTAAGAGCCATTGCCGAACAGTCATCTATTGAAGATTTTCATGCTCATCTGCTTGCAAATTTTATTCCTGCTCGCGCGAGGTCATCTCTGATTCAGAAGTACTATTATCGAGTACAGAGATTGGATGAAAATCTGGCTGATTTCATACAAGACATTAAATTCTATACTAGGGTGTTTGCTCTTCACTTCCCTGAGGATCAGATTGTACAAGCTATAGTGGAAGGTATTTCACCATCGTATAGGTCATATTTGTGTTTCGCGGCGTGCCCGCAAACTTTCTCTGAACTCGAAGCATTGGCCGTCTCAGCGGAAGGAGTTAGATACGCCGATTCTTTGCGTGTCGCGAAAGAACCCCCTCCTTCTTTTAGTAATCTTCGGCCTCCACCTCGCCGACCTGTCACACCCCGTAAATGTTATGCTTGCGGGTCGCCTGACCATCTTCGCAATAAGTGTCCACTGATCAAGTCTAGTGGGACAAGGAATGGAGCTGGTTCATCACAAGGCTGTTTTAAATGTGGGGCTTTCTCACATATCGCCAAGAATTGCCCAAATTCAAATAGCATCCCCTCCTGCTCAACTTCTGGTGCAAATTCCACCAATGCCAATAATAAAGAATGACTAGTGGTTTCGGCTGAGTCGACTAATCCATCTTTCCGAGGCTCAGCCCCTGGTAAACAGATCGAAAATTCAGGGAACGTTCAATCTGCAAATCCATCTTTGGAATGCCCCAAAGAGTGTCTTAGGATTGCGGCGGATACCCCCGCACCGGTCCCCTTTCTCAAAATTGAGTTAAATAATGAGCCTATAACAGCCCTATTAGATTCAGGCAGTGTTTGTTCTATTATTTCGGCTGAATGGTATGCAAAATTGAAATCTGTTTGTAAACTTCCTGACTATTGTTCCTCTTCGATCCAATATGTTTCGGCTAATTCATCTCCCTTAGAAATTCTAGGTTCTTTACAGGTCAAAATTCGTATTTTTAAATTTACATGGAAAATTAAACTGTCTGTGGCTAAGCACTTGTCTTGCCCCATCATATTGGGAGCGGACTTCATTTCTCACACTGGTCTTGTGCTCGATCTTCAGAGTAAGTCGTGCACATTCAAATTTGCTTCCAATTGTAAAATCCCCTTGTTAAAATGTAATTCTGCCTCATGTTCATCTAATTCGCCTACCCAGGATGAGATGTTGTTAGACCTTAGACATCTACCTGAGGAGCAGGCTGATAGTATTCGTAAGTTGTGTCAGTCGTTTCCAGAGGTGTTCTCTGATACTCTTGGTGTTACTGACCTTATTGAATACAAAATTGAGGTCACGGATTCGATTCCTGTCCGTTTTCCACCTTATAGGCTATCTCCACCTAAAATGAAGGCTCTGAAAGAAATCATCGATCAGATGTTGAAGGATGGTATTATTAGGCCCTCTAAGTCGGCGTATTCTTCGCCTATTTTTCTAGTCCCGAAACCCCAAGGGGGCTTCAGGCCTGTCATTGATTATAGGGCTCTCAATCGGAAGGTGGTGTTACAATCTGTGCCCCTTCCTGACCTTCATTCTTGTTTTTCATGGTTTCGTAAGGCCAAGTTCTTTACTATCTTGGACTTGAATCAGGCCTATAATCAAATTCCCCTAGGGGAAGAGTCTAAACATCTTACAGCATTTGCCACGGATTGGAATTTGTATGAATACAACCGTGTGCCTTTCGGGCTCCCCACGGGAGCAGCTGTACTCACTAGGCTGCTAGATAGGGTCTTCTCCGACATCAAATTTGAGTACTTGTATCACTACTTGGATGTCGTCGTATTTTCGGAGACCTTTGAAGAACATCTAGATCATCTGCGAGAAGTTCTCAATTGCCTTCGTAAAGCTGGGTTAACTGTCAAGTTGTCCAAGGTTGCCTTTGCTAAGCCCTCTATGTCATTCCTAGGGCATATTGTGTCACCTGATGGTGTTGCCGTCGATCATTCTAGAACACAGGCCATCCGTGATTTTAAACCTCTCAAGGACATTAAAGGTATCGCCAGGTTCATTGGTATGGTGAATTTCTTCAGGAAGTTTATTCCTAACTTCGCTAATAGAGCGGCGCCCTTAAACCTTCTTCGTAGGAAAGGCATCAAATTCGAGTGGGGACCTTCTCAACAAGCCGCTTTTGAAGATCTTAAATTAGCTCTCTGTAATGCCCCTGTCCTTGCTATGCCTGATTTCTCAAAGAAATTCATCGTCCAAACTGACGCGTCGTCGTCAGCAGTAGCTGCAGTCCTTCTTCAAGAGACTGAACTAGGGAGGCGACCCATCGCCTATGCATCTAGGACTCTATCGGCTCAAGAAGCAAAGTATTCCATATATGAGCTCGAAGGTTTGGCAGTCTTATTTGCCTTGGAACATGTCAAATTCGACCTGGAGACAGATAATCAAGCCTTAAGCTGGGTCTTAGGTAGGCCGCGTCGTACTGGTCGTATAGCCCGTTGGGCCATCCGAATTTCTGCCTTCCAATTCGATGTCAGGCATATCAGAGGGACCGAAAATGTTGTTGCTGATGGACTCAGCCGTATGTTTTCCAACGACGTTGAGACCTATGAACCGGTCGATAGTTCATCTCCTCTCGAGTCCATGCTATCTGATGTTAATGCCATCTTAACAGATGCTCCCATGCTCTTTAGGGATATCGAGAAATACCAACGTGAAGATCCGACGCTGGCTCCGATAATGGAAACCCTTTCTTCTGGGGAACATGTCGTCCCTTATGTTTTGAGGAATGGTGTTTTATGTTGCCCATCGAGGCATGATAAGATGATGAAAGTTGTCGTTCCAGCTGTTCTTGTACCTATGATCTTCAAGTATTATCATGAGACCCCATTAGGAGGGCATCTAGGCATCTTTAAAACTCGTGAGAAGATTCGTGAAATGTTCATCTGGAAGGGTATGGACAGTGAAATCCGTGAACTAGTAAAGGCTTGTAAATCCTGTTTGCTTAGTAAACCAACCATGTCCACCAAGGTAGGCCTTTTGTCTTCTCATCAAGCGTCGCGCCCCATGGAACGCCTGTATATTGATTATGTAGGACCCTTCCCCCAGTCGAAGGGAAATGCCAACAAGTTCATCTTTGTATGCGTAGATGGTTTTACAAGATTTTCCTGGTTATTTCCGACTAAGCTGGCTACCGCTCAGTCCACCATTACTTGTCTAAATTCTATCTTTGCTTCTTTTGGTCCGTGTCAATATATTGTATCTGATAATGCTAAGGCTTTCACATCTAATTTATTTCGTAAATTCTGCTTTGACCTGTCCATATCTCATGTGACAACTTCTGCTTATTACCCTCAACCATCTCTGGCTGAACGGGTTAATCGTAATCTCAGGTCCGCGCTTATTGCCTATCATCATGAAGATCATTCTAGATGGGACACGTCCCTGCATTGGTTAGCTTTTGCTTTGAATTCGGCGGTTCATGAATCACATAAATTTACTCCAGCGTCTTTGATGTTCAAGTTTGTTCCCAACACGCCGCTCTCTAACCTCTGGTCTCTGAGTGACATTCTACCCGAGACAATAGACCCGGACAATATTAAAGATCTTTGGAAGAAGGCTAAAGCCAATCTTAAAGTGTCTCATGAAAAGGTTAGGGAAAGATATGATCGTGGACGGAGACCCACCAATTTGAAGGTAGGTGACCAGGTGATGGTCAAGAACTTTGTTCCCGCGGGCAAGCTTGCCCCCAGATTTCATGGGCCGTGTATCATTCTCGATTTCCTTACGCCGGTTACGTTGTTATTAAGTAATCCAGCCACCGAGAGGATATTTAGGGTTCACCTGTCACAGGTGAAACCGGTGTAATTTCTCCAAAACCCAATTAACATCTTCCTACCCCTATTCGCACTTGTCTCCATCAAACAGCATCTTGATGATTGTTTCACAGTTAAAGTCCTTAAACATTAACCCTCATCTTCTCCCACTCACCACCTCTTGCTCCTAGAAACTAAAAAGTTATCAACTAGTTTTAAGGAGAGGGAAGCACCCGGCCTTAACACAAGATAACTCTCTCCTCCTTTTTTTTTTTCCTTTCACTTGTCTTGCCTATAAACCCTCCTTTAGCTCATAGAAGCATTTACTTTTCAAAAATGATTATCACCATTCTTATTCTATCCTCCAGTGATGAAAGCTGTAGCTAAAACGTTTGGACCAATGTGTTTCCTTCATGTGTAACCAACTCTATCTACGTGTGCTTGCATGGTAAGTTGCCTCTCTCTAAATAAAAATATAGAAGTACATAAGTTACAATAAGAACAAATGAGGATTATTTACTGATTTAACAAAAAGAAATTGCAAGGCAGTATTTATATACACTATGGCAATAATAATTGTACCGGGCGGTACACCTCCACGCCGCTTATTTAAACCTTGCGCCAGTTGAAACTCCCCTACTGGAAGAAGCCTGAACTTTGTCCTATGTGTTAATTTTCAAGTTACCCTGAAGATGCCACTACTTGGAAATTTTGAAGTTTCTGAACTGTGTTGTTTTCGATGTATTTTGTTTTGCTTGTAGTAAGAAGTGTGAACATTCTCTTCTAGAGGACACTACTGAAGAGCTACAACGGTGCACCCTAGTGCGAAGTGAAAGAACTGTTTTTTTTGAGAAAATTTAATTTCAAAAGTTTGTTCTTTGCTAAATTTCTTTCAGTCATTGTTTAAGTTGGCAATATTAACCCTTTCTTCCCCTTGTTTTGAATTTAGCCAATCCCGAATTTCTCGAATTAATTTTCCACCAATAATATGTTTCTTCTTTGTATTGTGTAGGGGGTTTCTTGGTGAACCAATAAAATCCTTGTGGGAGGGTGTTCTCATTCCAAAAACGCCTCGAACTTTCCGCGAGAGTATATAAACTGCTGATTTTCGGGTCTCGGTGCCACTTCAGTACCATCTTTCAGTGTGTAAAGTACATAGCAGGGGGCGGGAAGAGCCTCTTTCTTCGGGGAGCAGTTCAACACCAAGGTAATGGCCTTTTAATAACTTCTTTTCTTGCTAGCTCAGCAGTTTAACTCTCGGGGCGGGTCCGAAGCGTTTCTACTATGTAACTTTCCCTAAAATGTAAAGACTCTTAGCCTCTATTCTCTTTCAAAACTACATATTGGGATAGAGAGTGCTTACCCCTCTCGATCTCCCACTCATATTGCTTTGAGGTGAACTTATTTTCACAACCGTTCTTCCCTTCTAATGTAACGTAAATTGTTTCCTTCTAAAAGTCACCTCTTTAGTATGGGATTAGCCCTTGCATTAACGGCCTAGTGCCAAGTAGGTTTTAAACAAATGTATTAGGAGTGCAAATCGCCTCCTCTCAAATTGTTATTTTAGAGGTCAGGTAATTAACCTTTTTTCTCACTTAATAGACCTCAGTAGGTTGGGTATGTTACCCCTGTGTATATGTCCTTAGAGGACAACTTGAAGGTGGAGTTTGGTGTGGCCTTTGATAGGCTTAAAGTTGAGAGCGAGTGGCTCTTTTTCGAAAATTGAGTGTTGTATGCCTCGAGGAGGCTTTACTGTGTATTTTGGAGCAAGTGCTCCTGGGCTTGATTGGGGTCTTCTGCCCCTTTGTTGAATTCTGTATATCGTAAAGTTGGGCTAATTGCTCAGAATTGTGTGTCTGGCTCTCGGAGCCCAAATCCTGTAATTGTACATTCTCGATTAGTGGTTTTGCTACTCTGTACCTGCCATTATTGTTATTTCTTGTTTTTTGCTAAGAAAATATAACCTTATTAAATTTTAAATTCACTTTAATTTCGTAGCCTGAGACCTGTTCACCCCCCGCACCTTCTTTCACCTCTAACTACCACGGAAAACTCCGTAACAATAATAATAACAATTCCGTGTGGCTATTTCTAGCTGGGTGCAGCCGTTGTAAGGCAGACACTCCGATGAGGGTGGGCGGCATCTGCCATGTGTAGATAACTGCGTGTTATTGTGGTGGAGGATAGTGTTATGTGTTGTGTGTGAGTTGCAGGGATGTTGGGGACAGCCAAGGGAATTAACCGTTTAAGGTTAAAATTTCCGACCCGGCCGGGAATTGAACCCGGGACGCTCTGGATAAAAGGCCAGCATGCTAACCATTTAGCTACGGAGCCAGACTACAATGGCAATAAGAATGCCTTAACACTATGCACACAGTGGTAATAATATTTTAACACGGCAGGGGGTGGTAAATAAAACACTGGTAGCATTAAAATTCTAAGGCTAAGATTTATCAACACACTGAACACTGGCATATTTGTAATGTTTTAACTGCTGTATACTGAGCATTTTAGCCATATTTTGAGGCTTTATAACTTCCAACACTTTTTCTGCTAAATGAATTCTCTTTGTATTCTAAACGACAATTATCTGTCCCATCACTGACCTCATTTGGTTATTTTATTTTCAACAATGAAATATGAAAGAGGGATAATATATTTACCACATTTTTCAGCTTTTTCTTTTTTTATTAATTTGAAATCATGCAGTAAATGTTTTTCATTTTCACATCTAAAATAGTTACATGAATATTAGGTAATATGCTATAAAAATAAAATCACGGATAATCTTGAAATCCTAGTCAACAGCCTTAAACAAATGGCAGAAGAACTGGTCCCAACGAAACCGATAAAAAGCATCAATGGTTGAACAGCGAATGTGACAAAATAGTGGAGAAAAGACAACAAGCATGGCTATTACATCAATTATAAAAATCAGGACTATCCTTCCAAAATCTAGTACAACAAAGAAATGAAACCACCCAAACCTTAAGGAGAATTAAGAGCAAACACCACATGAACGCACTGCAATTAACTGAAGAAGAATTCAATAAAACACAATCGAGAGATAACTACAAAACCTTCAAGAAAGCAATTCCAAAAATATGAATCTCCAACCCTACTAATGAACGAGGAAAATTATAAGCTGGCCCATAGCAATAAAGACAATGCAAAAATAGTTCACTTATTTCCTAAATTGCAAGGAACTGACGGAACTCATTAACTTGGACACCAATACTCCAATAATAACACCAGCAGAAAATATCAACCACCCACCCCACCACAATAAAAGAAGTTTACCAAGCACTGGATAAGATGAAAAAATACTAAGTGCCAGAAGAAGATCAGAACTTCGTAAAAATCTGAAAATAAGCAGGAAGATCAACAAAAATTGTCCTTCGTCAACAACTTGCCAACGTGTGGATTAAAGAAAAACTACCACAACACTGTCGTCAGCCTCATCAACCCACTACACATAAAAGCTGACAGAACAGATCCTAACTACTACAGAGGAATTTCACTTCTAGATATTGCATACAAAATCCCTTCAAGAATTATCCTGAACAGAATCAGGTCAACTCGAGAAGGAATTAAGAGAATACCAGGCAGGGGGGTGGGGGGTGTCAGACCCTGGAGGAGCTGTCCTGACCAGATCATGAGTCTCAAGCTAAAGTAATGGATTACAACAGGAGAAGAAACAGAGATATGGTGATAACTAGGGCCCAGATTTTTATGTAATAACAACGTGCAAAATATGCACATAAAAATGCAAATATTAATGAAATATGTAATATTCATAAAGTATGTAATAGTATCAATGCACTAAATTTTAAAAAGAGTTCGTATATTCCTTTTATTATGACTTATGGTTATGATATGAGACCATAAAATTGTTTTTAAATACCTCTATATTTTATGACAAAGTTACCGTTGTTGCTTTAGACAATTTGTACAGTCTACTGCTTTCTAATTTTGATGTATTAAATAATCAAATTAAAGGCAATATTCAAAATACTTCAAATATTTAAAAATAATGCTATGCACTGTAAATCGCAGAGTTATACAATGTATTTTATAGCTAATTTCGTGTTACCCTCATGCCCTAAAAATGAAACAAATAAATGTTACTCAAGTGAATACAGAATGTGTATTTAAACCCCTATTAAGTAACACAAATAGTACAGTAATGCACTTATCGTGATCCACAGTGTGTCACCAAGTAATTCTCCTTTGTAATGTTTTGGTGCTGATCCAATAAAATTCTCTTGTAGGCTGAGAAGGACTGTTCATCGTTCATCATAGCAGGAAATAAAAGATAAAACAAGCTGGGTGAAATATCTTCTTGTTCACCAACAATGATCTTGCAAACAGATAGCTTGAATAACCTACATTTTATTTCAACACTGCATGGAGTTTATAAAAAACTCTGACCAATGAAAGGCACCTAGCCATCCCAGATTCGAAGAAAGCATTAGTGCTGTTGTATGCAGTTGAGGCAGTCGGACCTACTATATTTCACAGACAAAGGGTTAGAAATCCCAACTTTAAAGCAATTTGAAAGCTAACTTTAGCAATTAAAATATATTCCATGTCTGTGTGTCTGTTAGGTCATCAGCTCTGAGGCTGGTTGAATATTACAAGTTGTCCATTTCATGACCGTATCGATGTTTAATCAAGAAGTAAGTATAAATAACCACCTAATCGATACTTTATTAATGCCTCAGGCAAAATTGAATAAAATTAAAACTTACAGGACATGTTTCGACCACTTAGTGGTCCTCTTCAGCTGTATAAATAAAGAACTGAAAACACAACCACAACAACCAATGACAGCACCAAAATGAGGTGTATTAGGCAAGATGAGGAGTGAGGTAGTTTGCCATTGCTTTCCTCAATGGGCCAGAAAGTGTTATTGCAGCATGACGGACCCTATGTGTAACACCTTTCATAACAATCACAGGTACTGATCGTGCTCTGAATTTCATTACTAATCAATACTCATACCCCAGCAGCTTCCATATTGTCACAGCCATGAATGAGACTGAGACTTCGCTGGCAGCTACATTTTGTTCTGGCCTGTGCCAAGAGACAGATGCAAAAGTACTGCATCCAGCAAGAAATGGCAACAGGCGTATTTCTATATGAGGTGAAATTTATCAATTATTTTACTATAGCCTGAAAATTAAATGAGCTGACAATTTTTTTTTTAACAACCACCAAGATATGTAAAAATATGTAATATTATAACGAATATGTCTATTGGTTCAGTAAGATCTCCCACATGCAGAACCCTACATTTATAACCCTCGTACATATCCTTTACAATATTCAGAATCTTTTGTGGTATACCATATTCTTCAAGTGTTTACCACATAACTCTTCTATTTACAGAGTCAAAGGCCGTCCCAAGATCAATGAAAGTCAAGTAGAGGGTGTTTTGCCATTCTGCACTTTGTTCCAAGATGATTCTCAGAGTGTTTATGAGATCAACACAGCTATAGTATTTACAAAAACCAGCCTGTTCCTTCTAAGGCGCAATTCCACAACATCCTTCACCCGCTCTAAAATGATCCTTGAATGCACCTTACTTGGTACTGACAACAATGTAATTCCCCTCCAATTATCAAAGTAATATCTCCTTTCTTTGGTATCTAAACAATCAGGCCTTTCTTCCATTCAGCTGGTAGCTTTTCTTCATTCCAGATCCTTTCCAACAGGGGGTGCAATAATTTTGCTGAGGTCTCAATATCTGCTTTAAGTATTTCTGGCGCGAAATTATCCATACCTGGTGCTTTTCCAGTTCTTATGTTTCAAGGCCTTCTCTATTTTTGAACAGGTTAGAGGATGTAAATTTATTCTTGGGTCACTATCTACTGGTACCGTTTGTTGGTTACCGTTCTGTTCTATATCTCTATTGAGCAACTCTGAGAAATGTTCCTTCCATCTCTGTAACTGTTCTTCCCGGGTGGTCAGTAGTTCACCTCTCTTGTTTTTAGCGGATTTATTCCTGATAAATCCTCTCCTTGACAGTTTATTTGTGATACTATACAATTCCTTAGCATCTTCCCTTGCTGATGCCTCTTCTGCCATTCGTGCTTGTTCATCTACCCACTGTATATGATCTTTTCTTAGGCTTTTCTTTACACTCTTTTCAGTTTCCACATATTCCTTTTGTGCTGCAGCTTTCTGTTGTCTTGTTTTACACATATTAATCTTTGCCTTAACTAGCTTCCTAACCTCTATTTTTTTCCACGTATCATCAGACATACATTCCTTCTTGAGATAATTGTGAAATCCAAGCACCTTCTCTCTAGCTTCTAAATACATGTCCTTGACTTTCTTCCATGATAATTTAATGTCCATCATAAGTTCTGGTTCAACAGCAAGAGCTTCAAAGTGGTTTCTTAATTCTATCTGGAATTCTTTCCTTTTACTTTCATCTTGCAATTCACCTAAATCAAATTTCGTGTTTTGCCTTTCAAATTTCCTTCCACTTGCCACAATTTGCATTCTAAACTCTGCAACTTCCAATATCTGTCCCTCTTTTATTTCTAACATTAGTCATTGATCTTCTAAACTTTCTACTTTCTACTTATGGTGATGAGGACTTCACCAGAGCCCCGTTAGCCATCACTTTTCAGGGTTCCTGTAGGGCCTTCACAGGTACCGTAGCGGTCATGGGGCACACACAGTCCCCGCTGTACATCACCCCTGCAGGCAATCCCTTACTTCATATTGTTGCCCACCTCCCACAATGTGGACGAGGGGTTGGACTTATGGGAGGCCTTGGTAAGGGAACTGGAGAATTTATTTTTTTAGCTTATGAATTATTTTGTCAACAAATTGCTTATCATAACAGTTATTAAGTGCCTAAAATTTATAA
This sequence comes from Anabrus simplex, assembly GCF_040414725.1. Classification (NCBI taxonomy): domain Eukaryota; kingdom Metazoa; phylum Arthropoda; class Insecta; order Orthoptera; family Tettigoniidae; genus Anabrus; species Anabrus simplex. The sequence continues at coordinate 352,263,579 of NC_090268.1, read as the reverse complement.
AGAAGAAAAAGAAGAAGAAAATGTTTATATATTGCATTGTTATGGTTATCAGCAAGCACTTTCAGCCCTAAGGCGTGATGCATGAGGCTCTTGCTTCACATACAGGAAATAGGTATAACCATTTCAGAACCACAATTCAATAACATTTTTCATTTTCAGTTGTCTGCAAGTAAAGGAATAGAATATGTAATTACTAATTACATAACAATCCAGGCCCTAGTGATAACATTTATAGACGATTGCATCCACAGGGAATCTATAACAAAAATTCTGAGACTACACCCGAAATGAATAATTATGAAAAAAATTGACCCTCACAAACACCAAGTCAAAAGTGAACTTAAGAGCTAAATTATCGGCACCATTTGAGATCAAAACAGGTCTACGCCAGGGTGACGGACTCTCACCCCTATTGTTCAACTGTGCTCCAGAAATGGTAATGAGGGAATGGTTTAAGATATGTCCACCAAAAATAAAAATAGGCAGGAAAATCAAAACAAAGTGCCTTGGTTTCGCTGATGACTTGGCATTACTAGCAACTGATTCAGACAAAGTTAAAACATAGATATCAGAACTTCAAAACATTCCAACCAAAATTGGTCTTAAAATATCATTTTACCAGGCGAGTTGGCCGTGCAGTTAGGGGCACGCAGCTGTGAGCTCGCATCCAAGAGATAGTGGGTTCCAACCCCACTGTCAGCAGCCCTGAAGATGGTTTTCCATGGTTTCCCATTTTCACACCAGGCAAATGCTGGGGCTGTGCCTTAATTAAGGCCACGGCCGCTTCCTTCCCATTCTTAGGATTTTCTTGTCGCATCGTCGACACAAGACCTATCTGTGTCGGTGCGACGTAAAGCAAATAGCAAAAAACAAAACAAATCTAATTTGGAAAGACAGAAATTATGTTCCTGAAACAAACATCACTAAAAGAAATAAGCATAAATGGTAATGTACCAGTTTATAATATGCATATAATTTTATCTTTGGAGTTCCATTTGTTGATGATCATGATGCTTGTTGTTTAAAGGGGCCTAACATCTAAGGTAATCGGCCCAAGGTTGCATGTGTAAAGGGGGAGAATCTTTGTTCTGCAGACTATTATTATTATTATTATTGTTATTGTTGTTGTTGTTGTTGTCGTCGTCGTCGTCGTTGTTGTTGTTGTTGTTGTTGTTGTTACAAAGAAAATGGAATCTTGGTTCTATGCTATAAAATGGTGACAACTGTTGGAACAGCCTATGTCAAGCCCGGCTATGTCATTCTCATGTCTCGCCAACACCAGAAAGACAATATCTATTGACTTAATTATTACAGTTAATTGTGTCCAGGTTCTGCCTTGTCAATGCAATTCAGAAAATCTCCCGTACCTGTAAGCATGTCTGTCAATTTGGTTGCCTTCAATTGTTTGTTTTATTGTTTTATAGCCCTAGACCCGAAGGCTCAGTGAGGAAGACACATATCATTTTGCGAGTGTCGATGAGCACTGCGTAAATGTCTCTTAACATGGTTAAACTATGTGTTTTCTAAAATAACTTTTAGGGTCAAGATCGTCATAAATGAACCTAAAAAGTGGTGTTAAATAAACGATATTTTAAGGAACCTGACAGTCTTACTCAAGAATGTAAGCACCACCTAATTACATTCCCAGCAGAGTCGTCCAGCATCTTCTACAACACCTGTTGTCCAATTATTCATATTAGTCATCCTTGTTTGTGTATTTTGCTCATCTTTCCTTTGCTTGTTTATTATTTTACTGTTTTTATTTGTACAATGTTATCATGAGGTATGGATAATTAAGTCAAAATTATCACCCTATTCAAATATCTAGGAGAAATAACAACAAAAAACTCTTGATCCAATAAGAACAAACAAGCTAGCTAAAGCACAAAACTTAACCTGGGACATACACACAAAACTAAAACACTACAACACATTTATAAAACCGGAAACAAAATACAGTATGCAGCAGAGACCCTCTTTCACCTGAACGAACAATTAAAGACTGACAGACTCCAGAAGATCGAAAGAATTGGAAGAACCTACCTCAAAAGAAAGACAGAGGCGGAGAGTACCCAACAAAGTTATGAACAAAAAGTCGGAACCCATTAGTGATAATATATGTAAGAGGAGACTGAGATTCTTTGGAAACATAATGACGATGCACGATTTGAGACTTCTGAAACAACTGGTATACAATATAATCTTGACTCAAAAAACACTACAACAGGATGCAAATGGAGTGGAGAAATGAGAGAGGATCTGAAGTATATTGGCCTTGCACTAGGAGACAAGATAAAATTAAACAAAAAATCCAGGGCATAAACATCTGCTCACACTCACAAGAAAGAAACTCACAATACAAATATTTTTAACACAAGAAAGGGCATGAAGATCGGAATACATGCAAAAGTACTGGGAGGTCCACAAAGTCTAAACCGTCCCTTCAAAGAAACTTGGACAATGGACTGACTAAAATGATCCTATGTGGCCATAAAATTGAAAGAAGAAGAATATGCTATCTAAACAAAAGAAATATGATTGGTAAAGGTAATTCTTTTTCTAGAGTCCCAGTTAAGAAAATTTTGACTTTGTATGGTAAAGTATTTTATTTGAATTACTGACAGAAGGTATAGATCATTCATCATCATCGTTGTCATCTAGTTTGGATTTAAACATAGGAATTTCATTTTTGTCCGTATTCAACTGAGAAAGAATGATAGGAAAACTTAAAACGGTCCACCTTTTCAATACAAAAATGTTATAGTTTATTTATAACATGTATTTGTACTTGGAACTAGTTTCAACGCTGGTTTGCGTCATCATCAGCCAAAAAGTGGGAATAGGCAAACATGTAGGCATTTATATTACACAAGGCGTTACATTAAACAATACACATCTTACAAGGAGATAAAAACAGGGACGAGTATAGAAACAAATGAATCGTTGAGAAAACAAAAGTTATACATATTAAAGATAACCTTAACCACACATCTTGCAGTGCGAAAGTGTTCTTCTTGAATGATTCCTGAATATAAAACACACGTGCACACATTTCTGAAGAGCCAGCAGGCAGGACAAAGTAAAGTGAAACCTTAAGAGTTCTCATTTTCTATGTTCTGACTAACTAATGAAGCCTCCCTTGAGTTCCTGATAAACATACAAAACAGGAAATTCTCCTTCACTCTCAACAATAGCTATAAAGACCAACTGTAAAATTTCATTTTAAATATTGTGCAGAGACGTGAAAGCATGACTTTGAACATGATATAACTCCTTCATATAACCCAGTTTTTTACACAAGGTGTTACATTAAATAATACACATCTTACGAGGAGATAAAAACAGGGACGAATGTAGAAACACATGCATCGTCGAGAAAGCAAAGTTATACATATTAAAAATAAGCTTAACCACACAACTTGCAGTGCGAAAATATTTGCCTTGAATGATTCCTGAATACAAAACGCACACGCACACACTTCTAAAGAGCCAGCAGGCAGAGAAAAAGTAAGGTGAAACCTTAAGAGTTCTTCTGAGAAGAGTTCATCATTCTTTCTATGATCTGACTAACTAATGAAGTCTCCCTTGAGTTCCTGATAAACGTACACAACAGGAAATTAAACAATACACATCTTACAAGGAGATGAAAACAGGGAAAGTTATACATATTAAAAATAACCTTAACCACACATCTTGTAGTGCGAAAATATTCGTCTTGAATGATTCCTGAATACAAAACACACGCGCACACATTTCTGAAGAGCCAGCAGGCAGGGAAAAGTAAAGTGAAACCTGATAAACCTTACTTTTTCCTGCCTGCTGGCTCTTCAGAAATGTGTGCGCGTGTGTTTTGTATTCAGGAATCATTCAAGACGAATATTTTCGCACTACAAGATGTGTGGTTAAGGTTGTTTTTAATATGTATAACTTTCCCTGTTTTCATCTCCTTGTAAGATGTGTATTGTTTAATTTCCTGTTGTGTACGTTTATCAGGAACTCAAGGGAGACTTCATTAGTTAGTCAGATCATAGAAAGAATGATGAACTCTTCTCAGAAGAACTCTTAAGGTTTCACCTTACTTTTTCTCCGCCTGCTGGCTCTTTAGAAGTGTGTGCGTATGCGTTTTGTATTCAGGAATCATTCAAGGCAAATATTTTCGCACTGCAAGTTGTGTGGTTAAGCTTATTTTTAATATGTATAACTTTGCTTTCTCAACGATGCATGTGTTTCTACATTCGTCCCTGTTTTTATCTCCTCGTAAGATGTGTATTATTTAATGTAACACCTTGTGTAAAAAACTGGGTTATATGAAGGAGTTATATCATGTTCAAAATCATGCTTTCACGTCTCTGCACAATATTTAAAATGAAATTTTACAGTTGGTCTTTATAGCTATTGTTGAGAGTGAAGGAGAATTTCCTGTTTTGTATGTTTATCAGGAACTCAAGGGAGGCTTCATTAGTTAGTCAGAACACAGAAAATGAAAACTCTTAAGGTTTCACTTTACTTTGTCCTGCCTGCTGGCTCTTCAGAAATGTGTGCACGTGTGTTTTATATTCAGGAATCATTCAAGAAGAACACTTTCGCACTGCAAGATGTGTGGTTAAGGTTATCTTTAATATGTATAACTTTTGTTTTCTCAACGATTCATTTGTTTCTATACTCGTCCCTGTTTTTATCTCCTTGTAAGATGTGTATTGTTTAATGTAACGCCTTGTGTAATATAAATGCCTACATGTTTGTCTATTCCCACTTTTTGGCTGATGATGACGCAAACCAGCGTTGAAACTAGTTCCAAGTACAAATACATGTTATAAATAAACTATAACATTTTTGTATTGAAATGGTGGACCGTTTTAAGTTTTCCTATCATCCCATCTAGTTTGGAACCTGAATTCCAGTTTATCGGAGACTGTATCGCACTATTGCTCAGAGAATCAAGACATCATGATGCCTTTATAAGAAAAAATGGGAAAATAAAATGTGTGGAACACATGCTTGCTACTCTTCGAAACAAGCGTTTGTTTTGTATTTGGCAAGGTACAGTGGTCCGATCTAGCAGCAGTATAAGAACTGTAACGCTGTCATTCATGTTTACAAGATGAGACAAGGACATATTTCCAACATGTGATAATTTGTTAAGGAAACCAGCCTGAACGCTGCTTGGATACTGTATATGGCAGTAAATAAGGGATACCCGAGCATCATGTTCAATATGTTGACTAACGAATTCTTGCACACTACACAGACACACAAGTATACCAGTTTGCGCTCTCTCTACTCTCACTAACTCATTCACACTGGCACACTTACAAACTAACACAATCACGCTAACTACCGAATATACATTCATACTGTTCTGCTACTGTCACTTATGGTCTACGGCAGTTCCACAACTATACTCACTGTGCACAAACACAGCCACTTAGTTCACAGCTTGCACATAACACAGTCTCTCAATTCTGTATGTACTACACTGTCCATACACTCACAACACTCTTCGTTCATTGTCCCTTGTCGATCACCAGACAAACTCTCCACTGCTCTAGAGACACAAACGTTCATTCACAGCAGTTGGACATGAGAGACAGAAAGAACGATAGCTTCAATTCCACAGACATAACACTCACTGTACTCAGCTGCATGAACCGTCTCAACTCATTTTGTTTTTCAAATATTTGAAAGAAATTCCACCTTTACAATACTATAAATCATGTATTTGCTTGTTAAAATACAATTAAAATATAGTGGGACATGTTTCGTCCCTTTCTCCGGGACATCCTCAGCCACGTATTCAATAAGAAACATGACAAAAGCACAAAAATTTACACTAAGAATGATGTGACACAATGTGATGCTCTGTCTAATTACAACCATTTTATGAAAATAGTTGGGTATCTTCCATTAAAAGCCATAGGAGCAAGATCTTGATGAATGATAAACAATCAAATATCAAATGAGCCCATGGAAGGGAGTAGTGCTAACACAATTTACAATAGTTGACAAATACCAGGCGGGGAGGGGGGTAGAGGGAGGCCAGCCACTTGAGATAATTCCTGAAAGAATTCTCTAGTCGTCTCAATTTGAAATGATTCGGTTTCAATTTCTAGGTCTTTCATGCACTGCCGGGAGGCCTCCTGTGAGAAGACAGAGAGGGACTGGCCTTAACCGGCTGGCTTGTTCCTCATTGGTTCGCTGAGCAGCAATCACATCTGTATAGTTACACTGGTGATTCTCAGAGCAGAGCTGACCAATCTTGTTCCTCCTCAAGGTCTTACAACAAAATAGTGGGCACCGTTAACAATACTACCAAACTTTAGCGTGCCAGTGCGCCACTGTTAGTAGTAATACTACTACAGTGAAATTCTAAATTTAACAGGCCTTAGAGCACTGTTGGTTTCTTATTTTCATCAATAGATTTCATTATCTTTCATTAACAACTGGTGGTGGTTCCGAGGGATAATGTTTCATAAACAAGTGTGCTCAGCTAGTTCTGACGTGACTGTTGACATATTTCATGTGATAGACAGAATTTTCTAGAATACGTATATAAAATTTTATAATTACATGGCAAAAGCTGGCAGAACATTGTTTATTTTCCTAAGAGTTCAAATCATGCTAGCCCAGGGGAGTGATGCTGTTTTAAATAGGCTGGGTGCATAGTGTTAATACCAGTAGAATATTCTGTACACTTGAAGAAAAACTACAAAATTCTGAAATGCTCTCAGGGGCAATAAACTATTCAGAGCATGAGAGAGATGAATGTAGAGATAAAAAAGCAATAAGAATCTTGCTCAGACAACAATCAAGCTTTACAAAATTACCCTGCTTTCTAAGGAAGCTGTAACCATAAGTTACACTGCTAGAACAACAAAGAAACTAAGAGACAATAATAAAATAAGAGAGTGTTTAGTGAAACAAGAAAAGCAACCATAGATAATTTATGCACCGAGCTCGATAGCTGCAGTCGCTTAAGTGCAGATAGTATCCAGTATTTGGGAGATAGCGGGTTCGAACCCCACTGTCGGCAGTCCTGAAGATGGTTTTCCATGGTTTCCCATTTTCAAACCAGGCAAATGCTCGGACTGTACCTTAATTAAGGCCACGGCTGCTTTTTACCCATTCCTAGCCCTTTCCTGCCCCATCATTGCCATAAGACCCATCTGTGTTGGTGCAACGTAAAGTAACTTGTAAAAAAGATCATTTATGCACACAATTATCTAATACGCCTGGGATCTTTTGTCCCAGTGTGTGATCAGTCATTGACTTACGGTAATATTTAGAAAGTTGTGTAAATGATCAGTGCTCTGAAACTGTGAGTAAATGTACTTTTTCTACTACTACAGAACAGACAAAAGTACAGATGTGTCAGATACTCCTCAATTTCTAAATTCACAAGTATTTTTTTCTAGGAAGTCTATCTTGAAGTTGTGTGAGGTAGGCACAATGCTAATTGTATGGTGACCTCAAAACATGCAGCCACAGTAGTTGAGTTCTCTGCAGCCTTAGCCCAGCAGTCAAGCAGGGCGTTGTTATGTTAATCTATGGTGACCTCAAAACATGCAGCTGCAGTAGTTGAGTAATCTGCAGCCTTAGCCCAGCAGTCAAGCATGGCGATGTTACGTTAATCTACACATATAAATGGAAGTTGGTTTTGAAAATAGCTGTGAATTAATGAGGCACTTCGAGGCATCTTAGAAACTTAAAACTCTCTTCCAGAGAAGCTGATGATCTCAGAATCCCTAGAAAAATAAAAAATTCTAGTTTCCAAATTTGTAGTTCAGCATAAGAACGCATGTGTATTTTTACCCTCTGGAGAATATTTTTCTAAGGAAATGACCTGTAGGTTTCATGAGCTTAAAATTTTGCTAAAAGTCCTAGTTTTTACCCCTCTCCACCAAATCAAGATGGCGACACAATCTGCCAAACAAGCTAGAAAATTGAAATTTGGCAAAATTATAGCTTTTAGCCTGTAACCAATGGAAAAATTCAAAGATGTTTAAATTTTTCACATTTTATTCCCAAAATATATTGAAATATGGAGGCAATTTTAATGACGGTACAGACCTTTGTTTCGGGTATTTGGTGGCTAAATGGCAAGTCATATCATGCACCCTTATAGGAAAAATAGAGTCATCAAATTCAGCATGCACAGTGACATGACTGATGACAATGTGCAAGCTAAATTTCATAATTCTATCTTTCACATAAGTATGTGAAAAATAATGTAAAATGTTCAAAATGTACCCAAATTTCACCCTATTCAAACTTTATAACTCGATCTAACAAATAAATATGGGAGATATGAGATGTCATAGGAACAACCATGTAGAACAATAAAAAAGGCATCTTATGGCATAATCCATTTGTCGATATCACGTACCATTTAGAAGCAGTAAATCTCAAAATGAAGGTCTGCACTTATAAACGTGCCCAAGCTTATTTGTCATCCATATTGAAAATAAACATAAATTAATGAGGCACTTGGAGGCATCTTAGAAACTTAAAACTCGTTACCAGAGTAGCTGACCTCAGAATCCATAGCAAAATTGAAAATTCCAAAATGTCCCCGAGGGAGCCAGGCTGGGGAGTTTACAAATTTGGGGCTCAGCATGAGAATGCATGTGTAGGCATTTCTTTCACTCTCTGGGGTATATTTTTCCAAAGCGATGATGACCTACATGATTCATGGGCTTAAAAGTTTCCTGAAAGTCTTAATTTTTATCCCCCTCCCTCCACATCAAGATGCCAGCACAATCTGCCAGACGTGCTAGAAAATTGAAATTGGGCAAAATTATAGCTTTTAGCCTGTAACCGACGGAAAAATTCCCAGATTTTCAAATTTTTCACTTCTTACCCCTGAAAAATATTAAAATATGGAGGCAATTTTAATTATTACATGTTATAAATCTCATTTTTGGTCCGTATTGAAATTTTACAGTTCAGCAACAATAAAGGTGTTTTAATTTAATCCACCTATTCAATACTTTTATTTTCACTTATAGGGGTTACAATTTTAATGACGATGCAGACCTTCGTTTTGAGGTATTTGGCGGCTAAATGGTAAGTCATATCACAAAACAATTTGGAGAGTTCTACAACTCTGGTCCTATAACTTTTTGTTGTATCTCAATCCCTCATACATTAGATAGATGTTAGGTAAGTTTTGTAATTTTTACAAGTACAGTAATTTTACAGTTCAACACACTTATAGAAAAGGATGTAAACCTGATTGATAACCATTTAGCCACGGAGATGGACCACAGGTAACAGCTAGATTTATTATATGAGGATGGGAAAAGCTATGGGAACAGGTGAAGCAGCCATAGAAATGATCAAGGCTGCAGGACCAGTGAGGCTCCAGTAAACTTAAAAAATACTCAAGTGTGTATGGAGAGAGAACATTTTTTTTTTGCTAGTGGCTTGACGTTGCACCGACACAGATAGGTCTTATGGTGACGATGGGATGGGAAAGGCCTAGGAGTTGGAAGGAAGCAGCCGTGTCCTTAATTAAGGTACAGCCCCAGCATTTGCCTGGTGTGAAAATGAGAAACCACGGAAAACCATCTTCAGGGCTGCCAACAGTGGGATTCAAACACACTAACTCCTGGATGCAAGCTCACAGCTGCGTGCCTCTAACCACTCGGCCAACTCGCCCGGTGGAGAGAGAGGGAAAAAAAGTGCCTGAGGATTGGGAGAAGAGATAAGAAGAAGAATCACTATCATTTCTCATGTTGCCAATATAATGGAAACAATACTGGAAAGAAGAATTAGAGAAAAGGTGGAAAGTCAATTACAAGAGGAACAATTTTGATTCAGAAGTAGGTCAAGAGTGGAACCCTTTTCCATTCTGAGACAGATCATGGAAAAGAGCTGGGAACATGGAAAGGATAAAGTAAAGACTTTTACAAACTGAGAAAAGGCATAGGCCTAGTGGAACCCATTTTCATTCTGAGACAGATCATGGAAAAGAGCTGGGAACATGGAAGGGATATAGTAATGACTTTTACAGACTGAGAAAAGGCATAGGCCTACCTATAAGAAATAAACTGACAAGAGGGTCAATACAATACAATATATTAAGTAAATAATATTACATAAGATAACTGCACCTAAATACGGGACAAAAATTAAATTTATAGCTTATAATAACGAGAAAACGCATGCAACAGCATCCCTAGAACAAAAGTTTTGAAAAGCCTGACATACAGGAGCAATGACAAGGAATTAATAACAATGATAAAAGCAATATATGATAAGATGATAACTGTTGCGGCTGTATGATGGGAGTGTGCTGTCACCTTTACTGTTCATGATGATGATGGATGACATTGTAAAGGCAGCAAAGGAAGATTATAACATCGCAGATGATGATTTGATCTGGGGAGAAGATGAGGAGGAGGTACAACAACAGCTGAATGTACAGAATAGCAGGATTGAACAATGGGGATTGAGGATCAACATGAAGAGGAAGACAATGGTGATGAGTAATCATCATCATCATCATTTTACAGTTCCAGTTTCCCGGGTACTGTTGGCGAGCCCCTTCCATTCTGTCTTATTGAGATACGTTCTATTGTCAACAATGTCCTCCAGTGTCAATCAATCAAATCCATCAATCACTACTGATCTGCATTTAGGGCAGTCGCCCAGGTGGCACATTCCCTATCTGTTGTTTTCCTAGCCTTTTCTTAAATGATTGCAAAGAAATTGGAAATTTATTGAACATCTCCCTTGGTAAGTTATTCCAATCCCTAACTCCCCTTCCTATAAACGAATATTTGCCCCAATTTGTCCTCTTGAATTCCAACTTTATCTTCATTTTGTGATCTTTCCTACTTTTAAAGACACCATCCAAACTTATTCGTCTACTGATGTCCTCCCACGCCATCTCTCCACTGACAGCTCGGAACATACCACTTAGTCTTCCCAGCCCAAACTTTGCAACATTTTTGTAACGCTACTCTTTTGTCGGAAATCGCCCAGAACAAATCGAGCTGCTTTTCTTTGGATTTTTTCCAGTTCCTGAATCAAGTAATCCTGGTAAGGGTCCCATACACTGGAACCATACTCTAGTTGGGGTCTCACCAGAGACAAATATGCTTTCTCCTTTACATCCTTACTACAACCCCTAAATACTCTCATAACTAGGGCCCGGATGTTGATGCCGTAAAAAAGTTTTTAAAATGGCCTTAAAATGTTTAAAAATGACTTTAATAAATGATCTAAAAATTCGAAAAATGCACTATAATAATAAACTCACCAATATTTAAAAAATGACATCTTTAAGCTCAAACTGAAAAGTAAATCAAAATAGATTTCTAGCACTTAACAAAAGGTTTATGTTCACTTTAGTCTGAGTTGCACTGCACTACGAATGTCATTCTGATGTTGTCAAATGTAAATGATCTGCGGTTATCAGCCAACAAGTTTTTATATCTCGAAAAGCTGCGTTCAACATCAACTGATGTGATCGGAGCGTACTTGAAGTGAGGAAGGTCGTTTGCTGCTAAATCCTCCTCAATCCCATCCATGCAGTAGTTTTCACCAGAAAGAATGCCTGAGATTTTTCATAATGTTTTATACCCGGTGTTTTTGTCCAGCACTTTTTTCAGTTTTGATGCAATACCCGCAGCAATTTCGCCACGATTGTTGCTAAGACTAGTTTCCACCTGGTTGATTAAGGAAATGGAATCAACCATTTCTTCGCCCGTTTTCTCCAATGATGTGATTGTTGCTGTCAATAAGGCGAAATTTGATTTTATGAATGCCAAACTACCTTCAATGTTTGGTTCAGACAGCATGTCCTGGGCAATTTTTAATGCTGCAGCTTCTTCACTGTCAAAACTCTGCACTATTTCCTTTACTAACTTGAAGTTTTCACATTAATACATACACACATTTAACCACATGCCCCAGCGTGTTATTATAGGTTGTGGAGGTAATGCAATGTCTGGAGCTTCAGCTCTGAAACGTGCGACTCGCGAGGGTGCTTTTAAGAAAACCTTCTTAACGTTCGCTATAAGCCTGTCTACACTGGGGTAAAGAGCCCTTACTTCTTCACAAACTCTGTGCAGTCCATGGGCAAGGCACGTAACATGGACCATTTTAGAATAGAGTGTCATCAATGAATTAGCTGCTCGTACCATATACAGTGCAGCATCAGTTAAAAATAAAAGTACATCGTCATGTTTGATGCCCTCAGTCCACAGGAGAAACATAGCACTGTCAAACAGTTTTGATATGGTAGAATAATTGGTCTTTTCTAACACTTCGGTAGTCAATAAAAATATTTCACCTGGTGTATGCACTTCTAAAGTTCCGATCACAACGTTGCCTATATAACGCCCCATAGCATCTGAAGTTTCGTCGATTGACACCCATATTTTCTTCCCGCGAGTTTCACATCTTATTTTGTTTAATGTGTCTTCGTAACACTGCGGCAAATAATTCTTACGTAAAGTTGATTCGTCTGGTATTTCTTGATTCGTATGTTTTTCCAAAAATCCACGTAATTTCGGGCTGTTGAGTTTATACAGCGGAATGTTTGCAGATACAAATACATCACACAATTCTTTACTGAACTGTGAGGACTTGCTGGAATTTGAAGCAACTGAAGGCAGTAAGCGCTGAGTTGCAGGTTTATTTGAAACACGCTGAAGAGCACGAATGTGTTTATCGCGACCAATATGTTGCGTTACAGTAAATCTTCTTTCAGCAGCTACTTTAGTTCCACACAATTTGCAAAACAATATGCTTCCATCGGTGGAAAACACATTGTCACCAAATTCAGTTACTAGTTGTTTTAAATGCACTGACACACTCGGTTTTATTTTAGGCATTTTGAAAGCCGTCGTCGTGAATTATGCCGAACTGAGACAAGAATTTAACAAACCCTTCCCCTTTCTACCCCGCCACTGCTGTCCTTGGTCAACAGAACAGGTAACATTCCATTCCGCTAATAACTGGTTTGCGACGAAAACAAGAGTATCTGCATACCTACCCCCCATAACCTTCTGCATCCAAGATATATATTTTACTACTAATAGCAATACTGAAATATTTTATTTCAATATTTTAAATTATCCTGTATCAACTACTAGCTTGTTCTTAACTCTGAGAGACGTAACTGCCTCATATAAAGCTGTGACATGACTAAATCGGGAAAAAATGACCTTAAAAGGCTGATTTCTCTAAAATATGTGCCAAAAAATCTACCAAACTTTAAAAAATGCTCTTAAAATGGAAAAATAGCAAAAAAATGCAAAAAGATGCAAAATAAAAATGGCATATTTGAAGACGGGGTAACCCGGCCGGAGTTTGTATCTGCTTCAGCATTGTTTTAGACAGCTCAGTAAAAAGATGACATGTCATCAACATCCGGGCCCTACTCATAACCATGTGCAGAGATCTGTACCCTTTATTTACAATCCCATTTATGTGATTACCCCAATGAAGATCTTTCCTTATATTAATACCTAGGTATTTACAATGATCCCCAAAGGGAACTTTCACCCCATCAACGCAGTAATTAAAACAGAGGACTTTTCCTATTTGTGAAACTCACAACCTGACTTTTATCCCCATTTATCATCATACCATTGTCTATGGTTCATCTCACAACATTATCGAGGTCACTTTGCAGTTGCTCACAATCTTGTAATTTATTTATTACTCTGTACAGAATAACATCATCTGCGAAAAGCCTTATCTCTGATTCCACTTCTTTACACATATCACCGAGCTTGATAGCTGCAGTCGCTTAAGTGCGGCCAGTATCCAGTATTCGAGAGATAGTAGGTTCGAACCCTACTGTCGGCAGCCCTGAAGATGGTTTTCCGTGGTTTCCCATTTTCACACCAGGCAAATGCTGGGGCTGTACCTTAATTAAGGCCACGGCCGCTTCCTTCCCACTCCCAGCCCTTGCCTGTACCACCGTCGCCATAAGACCTATCTGTGTCGGTGCGACGTAAAAGCAACTAGCAAAAAAAAAAATAATTTACACATATCATTGATATATATAAGAAAACATAAAGGTCCAATAATACTGCCTTGAGGAATTCTCCTCTTAATTTTTACAGGGACAGATAAAGCCTCACCAACTCTAATTCTCTGAGTTCTACTTTCTAGAAACAGAGCCAACATTCAGTCACTCTTTTGTCAAGTCCAATTGCACTCATTGTTGCCAGTAGTCTCCCATGATCTACCCTATCAAATGCCTTAGATAAGTCAATCGCAATACAGTCCAATTGACCTCCTGAATCCAGGATATCTGCTATATCTTGCTGGAATCCTACAAGTTGGGCTTCAGTGGAATAACCTTTCCTAAATCCAAACTGCCTTCTATCAAACCATTTATTAATTTTGCAAACATGTCTTATATAATCAGAAAGAATGCTTTCCCAAAGCTTACATACAACACATGTCACACTGACTGGCCTGTAATTTTCAGCTTTATGTCTATCACCCTTTCCTTTATATACAGGGGCTACTATTGCAACTCTCCATTCATTTGGTAAAGTTCCTTCATGCAAACAAAAATCAAACAAGTACTGTGCGCACACTTTATCTTGGTGCATTTACATCCTAGTGCTGAATCGGTCGACCTCGGCGATCTTCGAGATTCATACTGGCAACCTTTGCAACACAAACTATGAATCGCTTAAGCATCATTGTGCGACATCTGGCGTAAACTTTACGTACTAGTACTGTTGTTGTTTACACATCAAAGTCAAAGTATAGAATTCATGCTAGGAACAAGATTCGCATCGAGAGATATGTTTTATAATGTTATATAATGTGTATGTGACATAGTTGTTGGCTTAAGATGATAACGGTTTAGAAATTTCATATCGATAGATCATATTCTCGATTCAATTCAGATTTCATTTTCATTCAGTTGGCAGCACCAGGCAGCACTATCGACACCGGGACAGCTCGCTCCTTACTCCTCACCCCGTACACAAATGCATCAAGATAAAGTGTGCGGACAGTACTTCAGATATGGTACTATATCCCAACCCATTGCCTTTAGTATATCCCCCGAAACTTTATCAATTCCAGCTGCTTTTCTAGTTTTCAACTTTTGTATCTTACTGTAAATGTCATTGCTGTCATAGGTAAATTTTAATACTTCTTTAGTATTAGTCACCTCCTCTATCTGGACATTATCCTTGTAACCAACAATCTTTACATACTGCTGACTGAATACTTCTGCCTTTTGAAGATCCTCGCATACACACTCCCCTTGTTCATTAATTATTCCTAGAATGTCCTTCTTGGAACCTGTTTCTGCCTTAAAGTACCTATACATACTCTTCCATGTTTCACTAAAATTAGTGTGGCCACCAATTATGCTTGCCATCATGTTATCCTTAGCTGACTTCTTTGCTAGATTCAATTTTCTAGTAAGTTCCTTCAATTTCTCCTTACTTCCACAGCCATGTCTAACTCTATTTATTTCCAACCTGCACCTCCTTCTTAGTCTCTTTATTTCCCTGTTATAATATAGTGGATCTTTACCATTCCTTACCACCTTTGTAGGTACAAACCTATTTTCACATTCCTCAACAATTGCTTTAAACCCGTCCCAGAGTCTGTTTACATTTTTATTTAGCATTTTCCACCGATCATAGTTACTTATTAAAAACTCCCTCATGCCTGTTTTATCAACCATATGGTACTGCCTAACAGTCCTAATATTAATCTCTTCCTTTCTTTCACATTTATTTTGAATTACCACAAAAACAGCTACGTGATCACTAATACTATCTATTACTTTGGTTTCTCTATAGAGCTCATCGGGTTTTACCAGCACCACATCCAGAATATTCTTCCCTCTAGTTGGTTTCATCACTTTCTGAATCAGGTGCCCTTCCCATATTAACTTATTTGCCATTTGTTGGTCATGCTTCCTGTCATTCGCATTACCCTCCCAATTGACATTTGGTAAATTGAGATCACCCGCTACGATCACGTTCCTTTCCTTATCGTTTCCCACATAGCTGATTATCTTATCAAATAATTCTGAATCAGCATCACTCCAAAGACATCTAGTTGCCTATTATCTTCAGAAATGAGCCTTAACCCTAGAATTTCGTGCTTGTCGTCTTTAACTTTTTCGTAGCTTACAAATTCTTCTTTCACAAGAATGAATACTCCCCCTCCAACCATACCTATCCTATCTCTACGATACACCCTCCAGTTCCGTACAGTATTCCCCGATCTGCAATGTCCATCTTAACGATGTCCATCCAGTGGGTTCTTGGTCTTCCCACCATCCATTTCCCTGCCACATGTCGCTCCAAGTTAACATATGCTGTCCTTGTTGGCTCCATCCTCAATGTCCAAACCACCTCAGTCTGGACAGGCTGATCCGATCTAACAATGATACAACAATCCCAGCTTCCTTCTTAAAAGGAAGGAAGTAAAAAGGAAGTAAACAAAAAGAAAATAAATTATCAAAATTGGAAACAAGGAGCTGGAAATAGTAGAACACTTCAAATACTTGGGAAGTGAACCAACAGAAAATGGAAGACTGGATATGGAAATTAGTAGACGGATACAACTGGGGAGTGCCCAGGTATAGAGACTAATATGGAATAACGATATACTATAAAGATATAATATCACTTCCCAGCCATGACTCAGCTCCTATTACATTATCTGGGAAATATTATATTCAATGACATATGAAGCAAAAAACTGGGCAATGACTCAGACAGATGAGAGTGGAGTACAGGCAGCTGAAATAAAATTCCTCAGGAGTGTGGTACAAAAGACAAAAAGGGATAGATTGAAAAAATTAAGATATATGACTACCGCATGTGCTCACCAATAACTTATTAGTGCCTTGGCTCTGCGCGCAGTGACTGTCTTTTCTTTACTTCTTGCTGCTTTCTCGCGGATGACATGGTCGGGCCAGTCGACAAGGCTGCCAACATCTCTAGTTAAGAACTAAAACAAAGGGAGTCTGGGAGCATAAACCCCCAGGCTAGAGCCACCACAAAGCGGTGTTAGGCCTCTAGTTTCCTGTAAACACCATTGGGCTGGGAAGAACTGGGAGAAAGGAGACGAGTTGCTCGACTGAGTGGTATGTTCCGAGCTGTCAGTGCAGAAATGGCGTGGAATGACATTAGTAGACGAATAAGTTTGAGTGGTGTCTTTAAAAGTAGGAAAGATCACAATATGAAGATAAAGTTGGAATACAAGAGGACAAATTGGGGCAAATATTCATTTATAGGAAGGGGTGTTAGGGATTGGAATAACTTACCAAAAGAGATATTCAATAAATTTCCAATGTCACCGAAATCATTTAAGAAAAGGCTATGAAAACAACAGATAGGGAATCTGCCACCTGGGCGACTGCCCTAAATGCAGATCAGTATTGACTGACTGATTGGCCTGGACAAGATCACTGGTCTGGATTGGTTAGGGTAGGGGTATACAAAACAACTGGTACGGATAGGTTAGGGTAGGAATGGACAAGACCAGTGATTGGGAAATAAGCAAAAGGGGTCTGGGGATGTAAGCACCCAGATCAAAGCTGCCACAAAGCTGTGTTAGGCCTCTAGTTCCCTGTTCAAGAGCTCCTTCTGCTTAGAACAGAAAGTGCTTGAATTCCTTACCGCCGCTGCAGCATTGTACCCTCCTCTGCATTGAGGTAAATTTGATATAAAATCATTCATATCCTGTATTCAGCATTGTTTCTTTTATATGTCCTGTTTCTTTGTGTTTTTATTCTGCCGGGGTTGGTAATACAATCTAGTTATTATGATTGACGTGAATGACGTCGCATGCAACTTTATGCTGGCCAATAGGAATGCAAGTTTATAGTTTAGCAATGGACAATAGTTAGTACTCCTCTTCTTAGGTTATAAAAGTAAATGTGGTTTTTGGGGCGGGATGGTGAGTTCCAGGACATCGCAATGAACACATCTCTCCTCTGAAAGGAATTCCATTTATGATTTGCTTAAATTCTACTTCCTAATAATGCTACTAAGGTGTGAGCACGAGCAGTATTTCTACCATGAAAGAGCTATATGTGCAAAATCTAAATAACACACTGGAACAGAACAAATTGAGATGGTTTGGAGATGTGGCATGGATGACGGAGAAAAGACTTTCAAGACAAGCACTGGAAAGACAGATGACAGGGAAGAGAGGACGAGGAAGAGCAAGATTACGATGGATGGACTCTGTGAAGAACAGCAGAGGACAACGGAACATGGACTGGAACACAGTGTTGGATGGGGAATGGTGGAGAGATACAACACAGTGGAGAGGAACCATATTTGTCCCCACCTGGTGTCAGTTGTAAAAGGGGAAATTAAAATGATGGTGATGATGGTGATGATGATGATGATGATGATGACGACGGATATAACTTATTGGGTCTTTACCACTCCTTACCACCTTACTATCCCATAAGCTATTTAGGCCTATATTTTTAGGCTACATACCATTTCCCACCAATTGTAATTACTTTTTAAAAACTCTCTCATGCCTTTCTATCAACAATTATGGTACTGCCTAACAGTCCTATACCGGGCGAGTTAGCCGTGCGGTTAGAGGCGCGTGGCTGTGAGTTTGCATCTGAGAGATAGTGGGTTCGAATCCCACTGTCGGCAGCTCTGAAGATGGTTTTCCCTAGTTTCCCATTTTCACACCAGGCAAATGCTGAGGCTGTACCTTAATTAAGGCCACGGCCGCTTCCTTCCAACTCCTAGGCCTTTCCTATCCCATCGTCGCCATAACATCTACCTGTGTCGGTGCGACGTAAAGCCACTAGCAAAAAAAAAAAAACTCCTACTTTTATAGCCTTCTTTTGTATTGCATTTATTGTTAACTATGACAAAAAAGAGTTTTGTGATCACTTATGCCACCTATATCACTTCATTTTCTCTATAGAGCTCATCTGGTTTTACCAGATTATTCTTCCTTCTAGTTGGTTCCATCACTTTCTGACTCAGTTACCGTATCCTTTTCAGATTAATTTATTTACCATTTGTTGGTCATGCTTCCTGTCATGCTACAATAATGCTCCTTTGTGTATCGTTTAGCACACAGCTAATATATTATCAAGTAAATCCGCAAGAGCGTCAGCACCACCGTTACGAGAAACATCAAACCGCCTATTACCTTTATAGGTGAGCTTTACACCTGGAATTCACCGGGCAAGTTGGCTGTGTGGTTACGGGCGCATAGCTGTGAACACGCACCCGGGAGATAGTGGGTTCGAATCCCACTGTCGGCAGCCCTGAAGATGGTTTTCCGTGGTTTCCCATTTTCACACCTGGCAAATGCTGGGGCTGTACCTTAATTAACACCACGGCCACTCCCCATTCCTAGGCCTTTCCTGTTCCATCGTCGCCATAAGACCTATCTGTGTCGGTGCAACATAAAGCAAATAGTAGGAAAAAAAAAAACAGGAATTTTATGTTCATTCTTCTTTCACCAGTATGAATACTCCCCCTCCTATGATAAACATTCCAGTTCCATGAGAAAATTTCCACATCCACATCACTTCCCAGCTATATCTGGGAAATGCATATATATGTTCTAAATTTCTTAATTCTATTCCTTTCTTTATAATATCTGTACAGGTCAATAATAACAACTTTATGTACCAGTACTGATAATTCTTACTTGAGTTCTATCAATACTGATCTGCATTTAGTGAAATCACTTCACTTGAGTGAAATCAGAGGTCATTATTTTTAAAAACTAAAATGTTCAAGCATTCAATCTGTAGGTCTACTTGGAAATTTCTTGTTGCTTGTGAAAATAAATCATCAAAGCTGTTGTGAACGGTATTAGATTTTTTTTCTTTTTGCAATTGCGAGATAAATGAGCTTGTCAGATATTTTTGCACAATCTAACATAACCTAGATTTACAAATTACCAGTCGGGAAGCAATTCCACGCCGTGAGACAGGTCTATCTTCACCTACACGCTTAACTGGATGACTTCTCTCTTCAAGGCGTAAACTGTCACCAGTGTCTTCTGATACAGATCGAGATGTTGTGGAATGATTTGGTGAAAGTGAGCTTACAATTGGCCGCTCCATCCATTTATCACCCAACACTTTGATTTATAACATTTGTTATAACCAAAATATCTCGGTACCTTCGTTTAAAGTTCCCAAATATTCCGAAGTAAACAAACAGGAAGCAATCGATAATTGAAGTGCACTGCATAGCTATCGATACTTATGTCTAGCGCCTGACAATGTGCAGCCACTCGGAGTAACTCGGCTAAGTTCGGTCCGTGACCTATGAAATACAATATGGCCGGCAGATAAGCAGCTGATGGTAGTCGGAAACTCGGCCGACTGGAACCCTCGCTGCGCCCTAGAGCGACGCATCAAGTCAGCCGTGTCGACAAGCTAATATTGTTCGACAATCACCCACCACGTTTGCAGTTAAGCTCCCTACATTGCCCTGCTTCCTCAACTTTCAAATGCGCACAGTTCGTAGAAATTATTTAATCTTAAATCCCATCATAGCTCACACCGATATTTACAAATCTTAATTTCTACACTACCTTCTTAAATCAACCATGCAACTCCAGTATGCGAAGGTTTTTGAAAGTAGGTAAATGAATAAAAAGTTACCACATTACCGCTGCGTATGTTTCATAGATTTCACTTAAGTTTTAAAATCTTCCTGTTGAGAGGTTTCTATTGAATTTTATAAATCGCTCGCACTTCTGTAAATAATTTGTGACAATGTTAATTATAAATGGCTTTAAAAATATTTCTAAAAAGAACTGTGGAAGCCCATCATTACAAGTGTCACATTATATTTCTCTCGTGAATTTGTCTTTCATGAGACTGGAGCAGTTTAGTAATTCATTTCGAGGAAGGTAATGCAGAGCTGCAATAAGAAAATCAGAGACAATTGTCAGAAGCGATACAAAAGATGACTAGATTCATAACAAAGAAATAGTGACCTTCCATTATCGGATGGATGTGTTATTTCATGCTTCAAAAGTACCACGTCCCCCACATAATGTTTCAAACATTGAAACATTAACCTGTTAATTATCGGTTACTATTCGAAGAACTTGAAAACCACCGAGTGAGTTGGCCGTGCGGTTAAGGGCGCGCAGCAGTGAGCTTGTATTCGGGAGATAGTGGTTAGAACCCCACTGTCGGCAGCCCTGAAGGTGGTTTTCCGTGCTTTCCCATTTTCATACCAAGCAAATGTTGGGGTTGTACCTTAATTAAGTGCACGACCGCTTCCTTCCCACTTCTAGCCCTTTTCTATCCCATCGTCACCATTAGACCTATCTGTGTCGGTGCGAAGTAAAGTAACTCGTAAAACTTGAAAACCATGTTCTTTGACTGCTTCAATGGCATCTAATGTAAATTTTGCCACCTGCTTTCCAGTTAGCGAATAAGTGAAATATAACGAAACCGGGAGACTATTCTATAAAATGTTGGCAATCCCTTGAATAGAATACATAGTAGTTTCTTAGCCAGCTTGACTTCAACGCCCAGTTCATCTCTGTCGACATCTCTCATGCCGAAACATGTCTCAAGCTTCTATCATATTGTAGTAATATTTGAATACTGGTGTCCCATTGCTATCGGAAAGTTAAATATTGCAAAGTCCATAACAAATATACTAGTTAGTAATTGTAACGAGGGTATTGCCTAATATTTGGACACTGATATTCCATTACTATCTTAATGTGCGCCAATAGAATATAGCCGACAGATGTTACCCGAGCACGGCCGAGTATAGTCGACAGATCTCCCCGAGCACGGCCGAGTATAGCCGACAGATCTCACCCGAGCGTAGCCGAGTGGCTTCACATTGTCAGGCGCTAGACACAAGTGCTATCGATCATCCATGGCCATCGAGGACCAAGTCCAAGCAAGACCAACTACAATAATATCTCAGACCTTAACCGACCTATCGAAACTGTCCATAATGGCGGCAGCTGGAGTGCTACCATGTGTTTGTTTTGATTTGTGTAAGCCGTGTTGTTACCAAATATTTCCGGAAATTTGAAAATATTTAATCGTACATTATATTTATTTATAGTCTTAAGAAGGTTACAGATCATCTTTCAGTGCTGTAAGAAGCTATTTGTTCTCAAAGAGCTTATTTATTCCAACAATATCGGTGGTGATAGGGTTAATGTTGATTCTCGTGTTCTTCTCTGAAAGTTTATTTCTTCATATTTAGTTACCTATTTATAGTTTAATGTGCTGTGTGCCTGGATGAGTAAGAGCTTTAGTGTTCTCATTTCCAAAAGACCTAGTATTAAGACAAAATTGGGTTAAGAGCATTCGTGAGGAAAATTCGAACCGAATCATAGGACTAATAATGTTGTGTGGATTAATCATTTTATCATTTTTGAAATCAAATGTATTGTCAGGGAAGACTTTATATAGGTACTCATAGAAGGTGGTGATCTAATTCGAGTGCCGCGCAAACTTCCGAAGTTTAAACTAATGATGCCTATCCTAGCATTTTCCTTATCAGCCAACGTACCTTGCTACACAGAACATTAAATCAGTCCCAGAAGTCATGACTAAAATTTATTATTTAGAGACTAAATTATTCTTAAACGGTTGTGCAAGAATGATGTAATTAATTTTCAGCGTTTTACAATGAATATGCGTAAACTAACCCTAACCCCATTTACCGTGGAGTGAACATGAGGATTGTGTTTTTTTTTAACATATAAAATACAATTATACCATCAATTCTGGTGAGTTTTAAGCTGACGAGTGCTTTAGATGGTCAAGTGTGTCATACAAATATCGCTTGTACTTACTCAAAAATACAGGTGGATTTTGGAGGGTTGAAGTTTTGTTGGAGAAATTTGTTTGTGTGTTTTACATAATGGGCTGTGGTTAATGGTGGTGTTACATAGTATTTCATGTAAGGTTAATAATGTTCTTTGTTGACATCTATATATCGTATTTGCTGATCGGAGATTCATATGTGAAATAATTTTATACTCTGTGTCTGTTTCAACCTGACGTTGATACAATAATTCTCCCTTCGTTATTTTCCCCTCTGAAATTTCATTTAGACTTACGATACGTTATAACGCTACTTTTGGTCTTTAATTATACATATTTTGAGTTAGTGAGTTGCATTTCATGACGTTCGACTTGTGATATTTTCTTTAGCTGACTCGAAATAAATATACATAACCTTTCCCTCAACCTCTCATATCGCACACCGATGTCCGCCATGTTTATTCTGGATTAGGGTCTGATGTAATTGTAGTTGGTCTTGGTCCAAGACCAAGTCAGAGCGTTGCCTACGAGATATACAAGGCCACGACATAGCTACTGTGTAGAGATGAGAAGAATGCAAGAATGAGGAATGTGGGCTGCAAACACGAACTTCCTGTTCTGCCCAGACAGATCGGCTCTTATCTGCTACACGAAAACATTGACTCACACTTTGCAGTTTGCTGGATTACAACTGACAAGAGCGAAGAGTTTCCAGTAGAAGATAATGTTAAGTCGCCTGGGTAGTAGCGGAATTGCTATAGTAACCATCGCGTCACTGGCGCTGCTGGTGAAAACCCCTTCGCCCCGGGCCTCTCCGGGCATGTGCATTCTTCTGATCTCCCAACAATACTATAGTTTATTATTTGTCGCTGAAAAGCGGCACGACCGTGTTCACGGTTTGGCCGCTAGATGTCAGGTTTCCGTTCTGTTCTTGGCGGACTTTAACATTGTGATATGCGGAGTAATTGTGATGCTGTGTTGATTTTGTACCATTTATTGTGAAAATGGTTTCTGTCGGTGAGTGTCTGTGAGGTTGAGAAGAAGGTGCACTGTTGTGTACCTCTCTATTTCGGATGACACTAAAAAAGCATGAAAATTGACGTTCCATAGTTTCCGTCCCGAGTGCGGTTTAAGGGAGAAATGGATGCAAACTATTTCTAGGCAAAGTGATATAGTAGGATCTCTGTAGGTACCTAGCAATTCTTCTCATAAAACAGATTTCAGTGTAAACACATCAATCAAATGTTCCTGTGTTTTCATTGTGTATCCTGTTCACAAACACTAAAATGTCAAAAGCAGGAAGCGTAGAGCTCCCAAAAATGATGTATTGCCATCAAAATTTTGTAAAAGTTCCGATTCAGATAACGATGAACATACCATACGTCAACCACAAACAAAAAAGGAGTACAAGTCTCGTTTCTATATCAAGGAAAGTCTACCAGTATCTCTGTTAAATCTAAAAAGAGCAAATTAAATACCAGATTACAGAAAATAATCTATAAATTGAGAAGTAGGATACGGGTAATAAAATCAGAAAAAAGTTTTACGGTATTTGGACTTGACCAAAAAGCAAATCAAATTGAAAAGCATGCTAAAATTGGTCATTTAGGAGCTTTATTCCTGTTAGAACGAATTTAATTTTCTTCTTCTTTCTTCATCCGTTTACCCTCCAGGGTCGGTTTTTCCCTCGGACTCAACGAGGGATCCCACCTCTACCACTCAAGGGTAGTGTCCTGGAGCACCAGACTTTGGGTCGGGGGATACAGCTGGGGAGGATGACCAGTACCTCACCCAGGCAGCCTCACCTGCTATGCTGAACAGGAGCCTTGTGGAGGGATGGGAAGATTGGAAAGGACATGCAGAGAAGAGGAAAGGAAGCGGCCATGGCCTTAAGTTAGGTACTATCCTGGCATTTGCCTGGAGGAGAAGTGGGAAATCACGGAAAACCACTTCGAGGTTGGCTGAGGTGAGAATCGAACCCACCTCTCAGTTGACCTCCCGAGGCTGAGTGGACCCCGTTCCAGCCCTCGTACCACTTTTCAAATTTCGTGGCAGGGCCGGGAATCGAACCCGGACCTCCGCGGGTGACAGCTAATCACACTAAGCACTACACCACAGAGGCGAACACAAATTTAATTTTTCGGGAAGAAAAAAGAAATACGGTTAAACGACGCTAAATATTTGCGTAACGGGCATAACATCGCTCACCAAACAGCGGCTTCAATACGAATGTCAAAATATCAGATGTGCGAAGGAAAAGATTGGATCGCTGATAATTAGATAAAGGGCGATTAAACCCAAAGTTATTTATGACCACAATCTCGATCCGCTTATCGGGTACTCTGAGGCACAATTAAAGGAATCGGTAAGAAGTGACAACCTCGCTATCAGATTTCTCTGCTTCTTTCGTGAATTACTTATTTCGTTTAAGCATATTGTAAGAAATACGTTGTAGAAAATAAGTCAAACAATTGCTCTTGGTCTATCTTTGATCTCATATCTGTTTGCCGCCTCCTGAAATTACTAGTTTTAATTATTTTTTATAGTTTTTCATATTCGAACGTGTTGTAATGAGCGGGCGAGACAAAACAGTAAAGAGAACTCTAGTGTCACTTGCCGGAAGTATCTCGAGAACGAGTCTAGTGTGCTGTATTTCCCGGCCTTGTGTATCTCGTAGGCAACGGTCAGAGCCAGTGGAGCCAGTTCAACCGGTTCAACGCACTGTCTCCCGGATGCAAGCTCACAGCCGCGCGCCTCTGACAGCACGGCCAACTCGCCCGGTGCGAGGATAGGAAATGTGCCGGGTGCCGAAGCCTGTCCCACTCCTCTGGGACAATGATTAATGAATGACAGATAAACTGTATTGGAGAGTGTTGCTGGAATGAAATATGACGGGGAAAACAGGAGTACCAAGAGAAAAACCTGTCCCGCCTTCACTTTATCCAGCACAAATCTCACATGGAGTGACCGGGATTTGAACCACGGAACCCAGCGGTGAAAGGACGGCGCGCTGCCACCTGAGCCACGGAGGCTCTCAGCAATTCAATGCCTCCTATTATAACCTGTTTGTTCAATACATCTTTAGTGGTAGTGGCAATTTGACAAGAAAATCCCTTGAAGACAGATGTGATCATCAAGTGGAAAAATGAGAAGATATATCTCCTTGGGGGTAGGGGGCTGGTTGTTTTTTCATCGGATCCTGCGTCTTCGGTCAGTATTGGTAGGGTGGATTCATTTAGATCACCCGTTTCTTCCTTGTCTCCGAAGTCAGTATACGAGCAAGCTGGAGGTCTATAATTCCGGAATTGTGCTGTCCCATCCACGCACTTTTCTTTGTAATTTTCTTCCGGTCCAATCAAGATGTCCGTCGTTGGATTCTTTTTTTGAGGTTTTTCCAGGTCTAGTAGTTGGGTTCTTATTTTGGATCGGTATATCTGAAGCTGTACGATCTTTAGAGGAGTCCGTTTTCTGTTCTTCTGGTGGGGTTTGTGGAGTTTGATTTGATTCTACCTCTGGAGATGTCTTTGATGTCTGCTCTTTGTTGATTTGATTCTCTTTGCACGTGAGGTTTTCGACGAATTTCCTCATTTCTTCTCTGACTCCGGCTAGTATTGTTTCCTGTAATGTCTGCATTTCTCTTCTGATATCTTTGAGTTAGCTTCTGTTACTTGTTTGCCGCATGTGCCGCATGGGGCGTTGTTGTTGCTTTTCCCAGTCATGACAATTGTTTCTTTGATTCCCTCTCTTTGTCTGTTATGTAAATATAATATTTGTTAGCACCGCATAACAATGGCGTTGAGTTCACTCACAAAAAATGATTACTGCCTATATCTTAAGGGGCCCATAGACGTGCAATATTATTGCACAATATCGGGGTTTGTACAATAAAATTGATAGTGTGTATTTAATACTGAAGGGTTGTGCAATATATTGTACGAAATCAAGAAATTTTGAAATATATTGCACAAATCGCAAAATACTGTGCTGTGTGTTGGCAATATTGTGCAATATCCCGTCCTTCCGCCAGTTGATATCAAGAAGGTATCGTAATGGCAGGCAGAAAGGAGGAGAAAAAGTTTATTTTGGAGTTTATCGAAGTATACCATGGCCTTCCGGCTGTGTGGGACGTTAAGTGCAAAGCTAGGAGTTCCTCATACAATTCACCATTCATGCGCAGAAAGTTTCGAAAATCATTTGGTTCCCATTTTCTCAGTTCGTTAAGTAAATTTTCATGAGTGTACTTTTCTCTGTCTAAAAACCACTGTTTGGCCCTTGTGCTTCTTTTCCGTTTCTGCTTCTTTGTGGCACTTACGCCCACGGCGATCAAAACGCAGCAAAGACCAGTGTCACTCAATATAATCACCAAATAAAATACCGGCATGGACTGACTATATATTGCAACGCATATTGTACGTCTATGACCGCTTTGCACAATATATTGCACAACTATCAATATTATCTCCACACGATTCTATTTATTGCACAAACTCGATTTTTGTGCAGTAATATTGTACGTCTATTGGCAGCTAACAATATATTGTACAATCCATTTTGCGCAATAATATTGCACGTCTATGGGCCCCTTTATATAGATTACCTTATGCCCCAAACAACTCAATAATTCATTTACTATAAATTTGTTCACAGTCACTGATATATTGTAGTCGGTCTTGCTCAACGAGCTACTCGTTGGTCTTGCTTCATTCACTCCATTCCTGACCCGGCCGAATGGCTGGAAACTGGCTGTGGATTTTAATTTTCCATTGGATAGCTGAATAAATATTTTCCCTACAAAGTAAACCTACTTGCATATATTCGAATTAACATCGTCTTCTCCAACCATTTATAAATTGCTCTTGACTTTGAAAGTCCAGTCTACGTTGTGCTTCGAATCAGTTCGGTTGTACAGTGTGCACGGTATTTACTTGGTGGTCGCGAGGAGTTTGTTCGTGTTTTGTGTATTGTGAAGTTAGCGTGTGATGGCTGCCGCCAGTGATGGGAGGTCCTTTCTGGATATCTCCAAGTTACCAGTTGAAAAGGAGATTGAGGTGGAAATGGACGATGTTTCTCTAAATAGTCAATCTAATAATCAAAGTTCTCAAGATCCAATACCTAATAAACAAACCACTCAGAATACTCAAAAGTCGACATCTTTGATTAGTTCGGACGAATATACTCGAGAACATTCTGGTCCTTACATTGTTCTAGTAGAATCTGTAACGGACAAAAATGTTGGAGAGCTGCATCCTATGACCTTAGGTCGTTTATTTTATGATCGAAATTTACCAGTAAAATCCATCATACGTAAGGGCAGAAATCGTCTTCAGGTGCAATTTGAGCATGCTACCCAAGCAAATAAATTTTTGAGTCACCCGTTATTAGAATCTATTTGTGCACGTGCATATATTCCAAGCACAAGCATATTCCGTGTTGGTATCATAAGAGGGGTTGATAAAAATTTGACTGAGGAAACTATACTCCAACATCTCAAATCTGACTACATTGTTAAATCTGTCCAGAGATTAAAACGAAAAGCGGTTGTTAATGAGGCTATCGAATACCTTCCTACTGGATCAGTAAAAGTAGTTTTTCGATCCCTGCAGTTGTCACGATATGTCTCTCTTCATAGTGTTTTTCTGGAGGTGGAACCATTTATATTTAATCCCATAATTTGCAAAAAATGCCAGCGATACGGCCATACAGTACGACAGTGTCGTTCGCAAACGTTCCGATGCGGCAAATGTACCTTGTCGCATGCTACGGATAAGTGTATGGAGCAGTATACCAAATGTGCTCAATGTAATGGATACCATCCCACAGGACATGAGTCATGCCCCGAGCACAAACAACAACAGCTTATTAAGAAAATAATGAGCACCGAGCATGTATCTTTTCTTGGGGCCAAGTCCAAGATTTCACCACCTAGCTACTGCCCAGCGCAACACCCCCAACAATTTCCCCATCTTGCTGCTGAACACTCCCCTCCTCCTATTTCAAATCTGAGAAAACGAAAGTTTACTCATATTATTACTCAATCACCCAGACCGCAACCCGCTCAGGGTTATGATCGAGCTGCACACATGGCTATCCTTCGGGATACCCCTAATTCACTTATTGTGCCTATGAACATTAATACTCCTCCCCCACCCCTTTCACAGCCGCAATTCCCGGCTCCTTCAGCAAATGTAATTTCCCCCTTCCATCTTCTGACCAGCCACAACGTCCTGTTTATCGCCAAAAAGACGACTTACAACAGGACATACATAAAATTCTTATCCTACTACTGCAGGCGGTAGGCGGTCACCCTTCTTTACAGCATGTTATTTACCAATTACGTGACCGGCTAAGTGATATTTTTTCTTTATATGATCAATATCGTCCAATGGAATGCTAGGAGTGTCCTTCATAAGAAGAGTGATATTCAGTTAATAATCAATGAAACTCATGCACATGTTATTGCCTTACAGGAAACATGGTTTTCCGAACAAACAAATTTTCTAATCCCAGGATATGATCTTGTGCGGCATGATGGCCCGGGGTATGGAGGGGCGGCATTTCTTATCTAAGTATTTCAAAGGGTGAAAATTTTGAGGCCGTCAATTTGGCCGCTGAGTCTCGTAGTGACGTGCCTTGCGTACAGTAGTACTTACCGTTTTACATACCATACACTTATCAAATTAATGAATACTCTATTAACTACTCTCACTGCACTCCCATAAACTAATTATTACTGGTCTTCTGACGCAAATAAACAAACAGAATCTCCCAAGAAAGAAATAATTGAATGAATCTCTATCCCATGCAAAGCTAAAGTATTATATTCCCTTAATTATTTACACTCGATTACTCAGACCTGTAGTCGGTTTCCTAAGCTAAGAATGAATTACTACGCGCCCATTCCGGCGCTCTATTTCAACAGGACTACATCTTTAATCTCTTATGGAGGGGCGGCATTTCTTATTCATTCTACGATCTCATATCAATCATTACCTATACAGTATTACATTCCACATACTTTTCTTGTCGCCATTTCTTATCGGCAACTACACCTTATTAACATTTATTGTCCCCGTGATATTTATATTTCGAGTTCGAGTTGGTTTCGCTTTTTCCAACAATTTCATCATTTGTCACATATTATCATCTTCGGGGACTTCAATCTGCACCATACAGCATGGGGTGGCATTAGTGATACCCCACGAGGCTCATATCTCCTCACAGCGTCTCAGCAGCATAACCTAACTCTTCTTAATGATGGATCACCCACTCGCCTCACCGTACCTGGATCTCCACCTAGTACGGTTGATTTAACATTCTGTCGATCAATCTTGACCCCTATTATTACGTGGTCAAGACTCTCAGATACACTAGCGACCATTATCCTATATGGATTACGTATGGGGTTGGTAGACCCATACAAGACAGCCCACTTCAATGTCATCCAGCAATGTACGTTCTATACGATCATTTGATGACCAAACATATATATCTTATATGCAATATCATCTTCGTCATAGCTCTGAGCGCATCAACACGTACTCTTCCCTTGTGTCACTTCTTCATCATTATCTTGATATCTATCATCCTCCCAAACCATTCGCCTCTTCTACTCCTCCACCGTTCCAATATATCCGTTGGTGGGATAGGAAATGTCACCAATTAATATTAACACGCAAGGCTTTATTCCGCACATATCGTCGTTCTCTAACGCGAGATAATTATTTACGCTTAAAGAATCATATTGCCAAAACTAAACTTATCTTTAATCAGAAAAGACGTGTTGCGTGGAAGTCGTTCATATCCTCTCTCAAATCTCATATGTCAGCTCTGCATTTATGGAACGCTATTCGTATGTTGTCGCGTGCCTCTCAACATCAAGTACATCGAATCATCCCACGTGATATCATCAATAAGTTTCTGCATTCTCTGACCCCCGACTATGTAATACCTCATTTTGAACTTCCCTCGTATAATGTTCACACACAGTACTCCACTCTAATTCAACCCATTCAATTAAGTGAAATATCAGCTGTCCTCCATTCCGCCTCTAAATCTATCCCAGGCCCGGACTATATTTCATACACTATGCTCCGGCTCTTACCCTTGCGAGCACAAAATGCACTTCTAAATTCTTATAATGATATTTTACTGAATATGCATATTCCACCACATTGGACTGAATTTTTTCTGATACCGATCCTCAAACCACAAAAATCCCCAACAGATCCAAACAGTTATCGTGGTATTGTACTTGGATCTTGTATTCGTAAGACATTCTTAAAAGTATTATTACAAAGACTATTATGGACTATTGAGTATTATCAGTTAATACCTAAATATCAATATGCTTTCCTTAAAGGAAAAAGCACCCACGATCCTATTAATATTTTTAATATTGACCTGCTCCTAGCCAAACATCGAAAGCAAAGTACTCTTTCTATATTTTTAGATATCAAAGGTGCATATGACTCGGTTGTACTCCACTGTCTTTGGGAAAAATTAGCGGCGAAAGGCATACCTCCCGCCTTTATTGTTATCCTCCAAAAATTATATACATATCGCTCATTAAATATTAAATCATCGTATCATCACGTACCCAGCCGCTCTGCTTGTAATGGTTTGCCTCATGGTGATATATTAAGCGGAATTTTATTTGCCCTTTATATCAGTGAATTGGAACATCTCATTTCACAATATGCCCGAGTACTTATTTATGCAGATGATATAGTTCTTTACACATCGCAAGACAACATCGATGTTGCCCGACAGCTGATGAGCCAGGTCATGAGTCACGTGCATATCTGGTTTCAAGATAATGGCCTACAACTATCCATCGAAAAATGTGCGGCAATGATATTTACTCACAAGCGTTCATATGATCACTCTCCCTTTACTTTTGAGGGATATAGTATCCCTCTCACTACTCATCATAAATACCTTGGTATCATTTTTGATCACAAACTCACCTGGCAACGATATATCACAATGCTACGTCAAAAAGTAGATGGATTTGTCAAAATTCTTAAAACTGTAGTTCGTCGTAACTGGGGCGCCGACCCCAATACTGCTCTTTCCTTATACAAAGCATCTATATGCTCCATTTTTTATTATTCAGCTCACATAATAGACATCGCTTCAGTTACCTCGCTTTTTCCACTCAATACCCTTCAATTTCAAGCTTTACGCCTTTGTTTTGGAGCACTTAAGACTACCCCAACCAATACATTATTAGTGGAAGCGAGTGAAGTCCCACTTGTGATAAGCCGTTTACTGCTCTCACAAAAATATCTGATTAAAAGGCTTGCCTTTTCATCTTCCCCTTTAATTCCAAAGCTACAACTCTTACATGACTACTATCAACAATGTCCGCCTAGATCGGAACGCGTGCCAGCTATATATACTGCATATACCATTATCAACAGATTCTGCACTTCGATACTTAGAACTCCTTCCATACCCATGTATTCTACTCCATTTGCAAGCTTACACTACACACCCACAATAATTTTCTCTCATGCATCTTTATTAACAGGATCGTCAGCTATCGCTGATCGCTCCTACCCCATGTCAAAAAGAATGCGCATATCTCCCTCTGATATCGGTGTAGACTTTTACACAGGTGGGTCAAAACACCCCCAAGGAGTTGGTGCTGCTTTTGTTATTGGAGATTCCAACAGAATTGAACCTTTTTATCTTCCGACTACTTTCTCCATCTTTTCTGCAGAGCTATTTGCCATTCAACAAGCATTAATTTACATACAACAACATTCCTTGCCAAAAGCTACTATTTATACCGACGCTAAAAGTGTATTACAGGCACTATCCTCTGTTACTCCATCCTTAAATTTATATATTTATACTGTTAAATCCCTACTGTATCACCTTGAACAAAATGGCATATATATTACACTCGTATGGATACCGGGACATTCCAATATTATTGGTAATGATCTAGCGGACACTGCTGCTAAAGAAGCTAGTCGACTCGCCACGCCCCCTCTCACAGTAGCTATACCCCCTCTTGATTTCTATCCCAGTCTTAAGGACATCGCCTTAAGCTCCTGGCAAGATGACTGGAATCAAACTGCGCGTTCTAGAGGCACGTATTATTATCAACTACAACCACATATTACCACAAAACCCTGGTTTGCCAAAGGTTCATACACACGTCGACATATCACTAACATAATTCGATTACGTTTCAATCATTCCCTTACGCCGCAATTCATGTTTCGTTTTCATTTAGTTAATCAGCCTAACTGTGTATGTGGTGAATTGGAAGGGGATAGTAACCATCTATTTTTTCAATGTCCTGTCTATTCTGCACCCCGGCGTTAGCTACTCGCTAGCCTGACACGAATGAAAATTCCTTTTTCTACAAGTCTTACTTGTCTATTAGTTGATCTCTCATCTGATATCATTGCAGTTCTCAATCAATTTATAGACGATGCTCATTTGATCCTATAATCATTCCACGCTTATGGTCATTTAATTAATTATTTTACTGGTATACTGGTATACACATTTATTCACTCATTTTCATTTGATCTTAGTTTTCTTTTTGGCTCCCGTTACACTTCACTTTAGTCGCTACTGTTTGTCTCGCTACTTTCCACAGCTACAGTCTTTTGTTACTCCCGTTACTCGAGCTCCAAACATTATTATACGTAATTCCGGTACATTCGTCTTTCACCAACTAAATCAGAGCATTGTGCATTACTGTTTTTAAGTTAGTACTCTCATTTCTGCACTAAATTCTTTGGTTTATACCTCAACTCCTCCATATTCCTTCAATTAATACTCCTATTAGCATTAATTTTTTCCTTTCTCCCTACTACATTTTTCCTGTTTGTCTATCCCAATTGTCGGCCCGTTGTTGTGTTTGAGTAGTAGACAAGTCGCCAAGACAGGCCACTTCGGCGTAAAGATTAGTACCTTTGTGTCCCTGTGCTTTTTTCTGTGTCACACCCTTATTTGCCCCCTTCTCAACTGCTTTACATTGTTAAGTTCCATACGAGTTCCATACGAGAATTTACATGACATTTCCGCTGCTCGATCATATCTACTGGTGCTCCATATATTTTGCTCTCTCCACAAGTTTATACCTATCTTCATTGCGTTCTGTTCTGGCCTCCATCTTTGAATCCAGTGCAAATTTTCGGTTGTATGTAAACAGTGAACCCTTAGACTGCTTTCAAAGACATAAGTTTTTCCAACTCTCTATAATATTTGCAAAATGCACTTATCCTATGTTTTTGGACTGTATTTGGCGTGTGATCTACTTTTTATACGCATAGTGGCTGAACGACAGTAAAAAGTGTAAGTTTCAAGGAGAAGAAGAAGAAGACTTTGAAAGTCTTTGTTTTGTATTGGTGTTCTGTGGTAACTAATGATGTTCTTTGCTAATTTAAAGGTGTAAGCATCGGAACACGTGGTGATTGTTGTAAATTATTTAATTAAGCTTACGGGAGAGTTTTTCAATTATTGTGATATTTTGAACACTGGACGTACGTTCACTTCGTAAGTGACACATATCCTTGTTTTACATAAATGCTTGTATTTTGCTTTGATTTGTTACTGCTGGGGTTTTTTTTTTACGCTTTAAAAAGTATTTTGAGGTTAGATGTGGTTTCTGCTGATAATAAAAGGCATATTTATTTATTTTTTAATAGCTCATCGGGAAACCATCGCAAGCTTTCGCTGCAGAACGAAGATGTTTGCACTTTTTGTGGTGTAAACCATTATCGACATCGACAGATTAGTGTCGGTCTCGACAAGTGGTTGGGTTAGGTTTCACTGTATCTGTATGTTGGGATTAAGACATGGGCTACCACTAGATTTAGGTTACCTATTTTCGATGGTTGGTTTAGTGAACGTCAAGCCTTCAGCGTTTTGAGCTGCAGCCAGTTGCCAACGGAGAAGCCTGCCGTGTTGTGAACGCTGCTTTACAGGCTACTGCCAATGCTCAACCCCTGATCAATGGAGATGTTAGGTTAGAAAATGAAAGTCCGGCTTTGTGGCTAAATGGATAGAACGTTTGCTTTTGGTCCGATGGCCCGGTTCGGTTTCAAGAATCAACCCCCTAACACTGTTAATTCCCCTGGCTTGGGGACTGGGTGTTTGTGACGTCTCCGCCATTCATTTTGTCCCTACTAGGTCAACACCAAGCCTATATAGATGCCATACCTCATTCTCATCATTATTATTATTATTTTACAGCGGTCGTACCCATCGTTCACTGGTTAATTAGCTTCCTCGGGAGGTCAGTGGTGGTGTCAACCCATGATCACGAGTTCGATTCCAACCAACAAAAGAAAACACTAAACCTGAAAGATGGCATTTCATTTTAGAAGATCTACCAATGAAAATAAAACTATATTGCTCTTCTAACATGCATTCTCTTCCTACATGGATGTAGAAGTAAACGGGAGTGAGGAATTCCCACACTCTCTTCTAGGCTATATCATTAAGTCAGAAGTATGAGGTGAGGAAATATATACTACTAGCAAGATACCCGTGCTTCGCTACGGTATTATACTGAAATGTATAATTGAATGTTTATTGTATTAGATATATAATCCGTCGAAATTCGCGATCTGACTCGTTTGCTGCGAGAATCCACCAAAATTCCCGATCTGACTGGTTTTCTATGATTTTACGGCACGTTTCCTCCCACTTTTAAATCTTCCTCTCCAGCAATCGATTTCGTACTTCCCGGGCTAGGCTCAGGTATTCCTGCCGGTGAGTTGCATCCGTAAATCTTTGCCATCTCTTCCTAT
This sequence comes from Anabrus simplex, assembly GCF_040414725.1. Lineage (NCBI taxonomy): Eukaryota > Metazoa > Arthropoda > Insecta > Orthoptera > Tettigoniidae > Anabrus > Anabrus simplex. The sequence goes on along the minus strand of NC_090268.1, from coordinate 352,228,038 downwards.
AATATTTTTAATATGGATAAAATCCTTCAGGAGATCTGGCGTGGTGTCATATTGGGTGCCTTGGCGGCACTGAACCCGCGGCCGGACTGCATTCTTAGTCATTACCCGTCCAGGAGCCGTTTCCAGCGCGGTCCGCACATTTGACGACGGTCCGGAATATTATTATTATTATTATTATTATTATTATTATTATTATTATTATTATTATTATTATTATTATGTGTTGCTGGAATGGCTGATGACAGGGAAAACCGGAGTATCCGGAGAAAAACCTGTCCCGCCTCCGTGTTGTCCAGCATGAATGCCACATGGAGTGACCGGGATTTGAACCACGGAACCCAGCTGTGAGAGGCCAGCGCGCTGCCACCTGAGCAACGGAGGATCCTTATAAGTACATTAATAACAGTAAAATCAATTAGTCTCACCTCCTTCTACACCCCACCGAAGTTAAGTTTATTTACCGCCAACCCCCCCCCCCCACCATAAAAAATTAAAAGAATGCTTGTTTCTTTATGTTTAAGGGAGATTCCAAACACCAATGTTCACGTCTATTACCTTCAGTTTTGAGATATAAGTATCCCAATAAAAATAATTCACTTTCTTTCACTTCATTTCACAATAATCCCCCCCCCCCTTAAGTGAATTTTCCCGCAAAATAATACTTGTTTCTTTAATAGTAAAGGATCTTCTAAATACCAATTATCACGACTCTAACTTCTTCAGTTTTCGATTTATGTGTCCTCATGAAAGGAATTCAACTCCTTTACACTCCCGCCCTCCAAGATGGTTTCCCCACCAAAACGCGTTCTTCTTTGTTTTTAAAGGAGGTCCAAATAAGAATTTTCACGTCTGTAACAACTTTAGTTTTTATTAGATGTATGTATTCTCATACAATTCAGTCAATTAATTTTTCAATTCTTTCACCCCCCCCCCCCCCTTCATTGGATTTTCCGAGAATACGTGTTTCTTTACTTTTAAAGCAGATTGCAAATATCAAATTTCACGTCTGTAACATCTTCATTTTTGAGATATCAGTAGCCTAATTAAAATAATTCATCACCATTTTCAGTCACTTTTACCCGCCCCCCCCCTCCACCCAAGTGGTATTTTCGAAAACTAAAAGTACACGTTTCTTTATGTTTAATAGAGATAAAAAAATACCATTTTTCACTTCTGTAACATGTTAAGCTTTTTTAGATATACTGTAAATATTCTCATTTTAAAATTTCACCCCTTTTAAGTTCCCCTTAACTGGAGTTTCCAAAAACAAATCACCTATACTTCTTTACATTTACAGGAAATTTACACCCACTCTTTACGTCTGTAACATTTTACGTTTCCAAGATATTCTGTAGATATAGTCTTACAAAAAATTCACCCCAATTTGTCACTCCTGTTTAACCGCCATTAATTGGCTTTTCCAAAAACTAAAAAATGCGTGTTTCTTAATTTTTAAAGGAGATCCCATATGCAAATTATCAGTTCTGTAATATCTTTAGTTTCTGAGATATGTGTATCCTCAATTAAGGCATTCAACCCATTCTTCACCCTTTTACACCCCTCCTATTAGGATTTACAGTAAACAAAAAAAAAAGTGTTCCTTTATTTTTAGAAGAGATTCTAACTACCAATTTTTATATCTGTAAATTTTAAAGTTTTAAGATGTAGACACACTCATTTTAAAAAATTCACCCCCCCCTTTTCACCCCTCAATATTTGGATTTTCCAAAAACGAAAAAATACGTGTTTCTTTACTTTTAAAGTAGATCCAAAATACCAATTTTCAGGTCTGTAATATCTTCAGGTTCTGAAATATAAGTAGCCTCATGAAAGGCATTCAACCCATTATTCACCCTTTTACACCCTTCCTATTGGGATTTTCCGAAAACAAAAGAATACGTGTTTCTTTATTTTTAAAGGAGATTCTAAATACCAATTTTTACATCTATAAACTTTAAAAGTTTTGAGATATAGATACACTCATTTTAAAAAATCACCCCCTTTTCACCCCCACCCCATTAATTGGATTTTCCACAAAAAGAAAAATACGTAATTCTTTATTTTTAAAGGAGATCCCAAACACCAATTTTCAGGTCTATAATATCTTCAGTTTCTGAGATATAATTAGCCTCATTAAAGGCATTCAACCCATTTTTCACCCCTTTTCACTCCTCCTATTGCGATTTTCCGAAAACAAAGAAATACGTGTTTCTTTATTTTTAATGAAGATTCTAAATACCAATTTTTACATCTGCAAACTTTAAAAGTTTGGAGATATAGATTCACTCATTTTAAAAATTCACCCCCTTTTCACCCTCCCATTAATTGGATTTTACAAAAACATAAAAATACGTGCTTCTTTATTTTTAAAAGAGGTCAAAAGTACCAATTTTCAGGTCTGTAATATCTTCAGTTTCTGAGATATAAGTACCGGTATCCTGATTAAAGGCATTCAACCCATTTTCCCCCATTTTCACCCTTTTTCATCCCTCATATCGAGATTTTCTGAAAACAAAAAAATACGTGTTTCGTTATTTTTAAAGAAGATTCTAGATACCAATTTTTACATCTGTAAACTTTTAAAGTTTTGAGATATAGATAAACTCATTTTAAAATTTCACCCCCATTTTCACCCCCTTACCGAAGGAATATCCAAAAATCCTCTCTTAGCGAGCACCTACATCATAATATGAATATATCCCCAAAATTTCATTTCTTTATGTCCAGTAGTTTTGGCTCGGCGATGATGAATCAGTCAGTCAGTCAGTCAGTCAGTCAGTCAGTCAGGACAAGCTATTTTATATATATAGATGAGAAATGCATGGTTGATAGTTAGCAGTGGCGATCTGATGGACCGAAGCCTAGCACACCTATCCTCCGCCAGTCCCTGCTCCTATTTGATATCCAGCAGCAAGCCGCGTGTGGCGAGTCGAAGAGGGAGGTGCGAGAGACTGGGCTGCATATCAGTCTCTGATGCCTTGCTCTCAGAAATATGTGCGACGTTTTTTCTCAATGCTTTCAAGTTTTGTAAATGTTTCAGGTGCTTACATTATAATGTACTTTAGACTTCCATCATTCTCAGTTGAGATTTGGGCTTCACTGATAGTCTTGGTAGCCCTTAATATACGCCACTGATCTGTTTAATATTTCATCGATTTGATTTCTAAACCTGATCATCAGATAGTTAAGGCGATTAAACGTATTGAGCACATAATCGCCAGTTAACCCTTCAGTAGTACTTGGGTTTCAGAAATGTTGCATCACAGTTCGGGTGAGGGTGTAGGCCTATTTGTATATAAATAGTGTCACTATATGTAGTTACTCGTTTACACATTACATATATTTAGGCATATAATACGTTGAATTTGGCATAGTTGATAAACTTTTTTTATGTAGGCCTATTTTATGTTGCAATGTAGAAAATAATAAATTGTAACATTCTCAAAACTTCCAAATAAACATAACGATTCTGTATTTCTTTCTGTAGAGAATTAAAACACATAACAAATTAGTGAAGCTCACATAGGACTGTTACAAATAACACTGAGGTCATAAAAGTACATAGCCACTGAGATCAGATAGCAACATCTTTTAAGTTGGACTCGCTGTCAGTTGCTCAATTTGCACAAAACAGAATGATATACCCCAAACAAATTATTCCCTTGCACTTTTTGCATTCGTTCTTGAAATTTCTGTTCTGAGAATGTGGAAACAGGTGGCATCTACCTTGTTTAGCCCATTTTGGTGGAAGTGGAAACCTGTACAATGATTCTCCACAGACATGTTCTAGTTTCCCTTGAGGCTACATGCTGGATATTTTGACTGTGGTCGTTACACCACAGATGGCTGGGTTGGAGATTTTGCCATGCCATGTTGTCTTTGGTATTAATTTCATTAATTACCTAAAAATTAATTATACATATATTTATTACATTGAAGAACAAGCTGTCAACACCCGTGCCTATTGTTGCCATTGATGCTTTCACGACCCGTACTTATAGACATGATACTGTGTAGGCTTTTGGGCTTATGCCGTGTCAAGGAAATAAGGTGAAATTCTTTACGTTTCACAGAACATAAGCCCAAGCCTATACAGTATCATGTCTACCCATGCCTATTGTTTATGGAAACGTATTTCAGAGACAGGAGGTCTACAACAGCAACTCCTACTGTTGTGAGATTGTAGCCTACAATGCACTGTATTGATGACTAGTCTAATTGCTTTTATTCCCCTGTGCTTGTATTAAATGTTGTCACTAACATCATATTGATTGTCTTCTATATCCTGGATCAGTTGCCGGATTCATTTTCGTTCAGCGTCATACAGTACCTGAAGTGTAAAACCTGAAGTCTTTATTTGGTGGAAGTAATTACCAGCCTTTAACTCTAGAAAGCTAACGTGGTATAAAAGAAACATTAAAGCTAATGCGTAGTCATTTTGCCAACAAATTTATTGCTATATAAAAATGACTTATTGCTACATATTTATGTATTTTACATGGTACATATCTTTGATAGAGTCTTGTCAGCATACACAAACATTCCGACCACATTCATTGTCCATTGTTGCATTCCAAATAGCTTCTTGCTTTATGTTCTCCACATACAGCTCTGGAACAATGACAACAATAGACTTTTGTCATCCTCCATTTCTTGCCTGGGCAAAAGGCACATATCTTGTGTTTTCTTGATTCAGGACCTTCTGTTTCAGCTGTAGGCATATTTACATGAAGTATTTATGTCATAGACGAGCGCAGCATGCGCAGCAGGTTGTGCGTTCCAAAGCGATGTGTCACCCATAGCTTCATACTGCAGCTCTTTAGCAAATTGCATCCTAGTCAAAGGCTTTCTTTATTGTTGAACTTATTGTGAACATAGATCACATAAAAGTTCACTAGAATAATATTCAACGTACCAAAGAAGACACAAAGTAGCCATCTTCTTTCTACTACAATTCATTTAATTGTTCATCTGATCTAACATGTTCACACTACCTTTTGTGTCGTTATAATCCTCAGTCATAATCAGCCTCTTCGGTGTTGGACTGATCTCTCCTCTTTCATGAGTGGTCAAGAAAACTAAGACCACATTGTTCGGCTTGGTTTTGTATGACGGAAGTGTTTTCTCTTGGTCAAAACAAAATATAGATGTGCCTACTTTTCTTGCCATATAGTTCAGTTACACACGTGGAATTTCTCGTTTATTCTTATGAATAGTGCCTATTATTGTCAAATTATATGGTGGTTTCAATAGGTCAGTTGCCAAGGGAACAGCAGTGAACCAATTGTCCATTGGTATGTTGCGATTGCTTCAACGGACACACTTCTCTAATACTGAGGCATTATATATTTTTAATAATTTACCGATACTTAAATCTGATGGAAGGTACAACCTTTGATATTTTTCCATGAATAAAGGCTCTCCCGTGCAGTGAGACGAGAGATAAATTCCCTTACAGCCTTCCTTTTTCGTGAAAATAACTAGTTTTTCACTCTCCTATTTGTTCTTCAAAGACCTGATCCTTCAGGACAGTAGTAGCAATTGTTGAAAGTGTAGATCAACTTACACCAAAGAGTTTGGAAAAATAAATTTTGCAGACAGGAGTTTCTCCTTTCTCTGTTTGCACCTAGAAAGAGAATAATAAGCATTATCATAATCATCACAGATGAGTGCAAGCAGGACTGCAAGAAGAGAAGAGGAAAGAGAAGTAAAAGGAAAAACGCCAGTGGGCAGACCCAGAGGAAAATGGACTGATCTGGTGAAGAAAGATGTCGAGGAAAGAGGACAAGATTGGGAGATTACGAGAGAACAGTGGTTCATAGACAGACAAAGATGGAGGAGGCTCATACACACCCGGGTAACTGGAGATGGGCAACGATGATGATGATGATGATAATCATCATTGTTATTGTTACTATTATTGATTACCTGATGAGTAACTTGTTTTTGGTTTGGCCACTTTGGTTCTCTCTCATACTTTCTTTTAGGTGTTCTGAAGATCATCATATGTACTAACTTCCCAAAACCTGGTCTTGCTCCTTCTCACGATCTCTTAGAAACGTGTTCCTAAGTCTGCAGAGTTTGATTTGTTGTTATGCTGCCACAATGGAAGCTGCTGCTTCTTACAATTTGCCTTTCGTCACACTGACACATATAGGTCTTATGGTGACGATGGGATAGGAGTCCGACTCGTTGGCTGAATGGTCAGCGTACTGGCCTTCGGTTCAGAGGGTCCCGGGTTCGATTCCCGGCCGGGTCGGGGATTTTAATTGCTTATGATTAATTCTTCTGGCTCGGGGACTGGGTGTATATGTCCGTCCCAACACTCTCCTCATCATATTCAGACAACACACTACACTACCAACCACCACAGAAACACGCAATAGTGCTTACATCCCTCCATAGAGGGTTGGCGTCAGGAAGGGCATCCGTCCGTAAAAACAGGGCCAAATCCACATGTGCGACGCAGTTCGCACCCGCGACCCCACATGTGTGGGAAAAAGCGGCAGGAAAAGAAGAAGAAGAAGAAGAAGAAGAAGAAGAGGCGACGATGGGATAGGAAAGGGCTTGGGTTGGGGGGGGGGGAGGGGGCGGCGAAGGAAGCAACTCTAGCCTTAATTAAGGTACAGCCCCAGCATGTGTCTGGTGTGGAAACGGGAAACCACAGAAAACTACCTCCAGGGCTGCCGACAATGGGATTTGAACCCACAATGGAAGCACCCTTCTTTATGTGAGCATGGGATTTTAAATGCGACTAAATTAGGATCTTTGTCAGCATACCTGAAAAGAGAAAAAAATGAAAGAGTTAATTAAAGTTTGTCCCTGTTTCCTGCGTAGCACACTAACGTAATAATCAAATGCATTGCAGTATGAAAAAGTGCTAGTAAACTCCCCTCCAAAAGTAGAGGATGTCTGTATATTACCATAATTATTAATATTTACTGCTCTATTAGCAATTGTAAGAACAGTAAATAAAACTCAGGCTTAAGTTGCCCGTTTCCAGTTTCTATCTATCATTTGCTCTTTTGTTAACCTACTTTCACAGTATAGAACGGGGCCTCTCAAACACCCAAAATCTCACGCGTGCAGACAGCGGCGCAGAGTTCCTGTGCACAGTGCATCGGTCCTGCTCGGCTCGGACCAGCACTTCGTCTCTGGGTTACTCGGCTCAGCTCGGCTCGGATTTGGAGCACTACGGAGCAAGTGAGGAAGAGGGAGACAGGGGAAGCGAGCGAGACAGCAGGCGCGGGGAAAGAGATAGACAGTGCTATTGCTCCAAATTGAGGAGTGGGGTTCTGCACTCTGATCAACCAAGCAAAGTCGTCTTTTGCACCGTGCACAGTGCATGCACCGGGCTCATGCACCCTGAGAGGCCCTGGTATAGAATAACATCTTTTCATTAGCAAACAAACAGTGCAACATCTGGCACTGCCTGACTCGTGTAACAACCACAGAACAACCACAGAATCCCATGTTCCCAGCAGCATGCTCTGCAATAATTACAGTTTGATCTGGCCAGCTTCATGGCATACCAATACTCATAATTTGAACAATCACCTCATTTCTCATGTTATAATAGGATAGGAGAAAACATGTTTTGTAATGTCAGCACTGCAATTTAAAGTCTACATGCATGTAATGTATCAAAAATAGTTCTTAAAAAATGGAGAAAACTTGTTTTAAAATGATACTCCTTAATTCTCTTACTAATAAGTTTCATTCTGTCACCGAGTGATTTGGCCATGTGGTTAGAGTCTTACAGCTGTTAGCTTGCATTAGAGAGTTTGTGGGTTTGAACCACACTTGTCGGCAATCCTGAAGATGGTTTACTGTGCTTTGCCAGTTTCACACTGGGCAAGTGCTGGGGCTGTACCTTAATTAAGGCTATGGCCACTTTCTCTCACTCCTAGCCCTTTCCTATCCCATCGTCACCTTAGGACATCTGTGTAGGTGCGGCGTAAAGCAAATTATAATTAAAGAAAAAGAGAAAATATTCTATACATATTTAACCCTTTATAGTTTCACTAACAGCACTATTTTTAAAGGCTGTAAAGAGAAAGTGTCCGTGAAAGACCAAAAATTACTTGTCCTTTTCTTTTTCAGGCTGAACATTCATCATGGCAAAGAGTTTAAGAAGTAAATGGAGACGGAAAATGAGAGCTGTGAAAAGAGAAAGGTATGGAAAGAAAGAACTGGAAAGACTCAAAACTATTTTGGGAATTGAAGATGGACAGAAAGATATTGAAATGAAAAGTATCACAGAAATAGCTACAGGTAAGTTAACATTACATTTATTTATAAACTATGTATGCAATAATGGCAATTTGATTATAATGACCCATGCCAGTGACTCATTTGGATAAGATCTGGTAAAGCTTTGCTATTGTGCCCTCAGCATAAATTACCTGTACATTGTTTCAGAAGGTAAAATATAACTTAAATCTTACTTAGTTTTATTTGCAGGAGGGAGATCTGTTCATTGCAAATATATTTAGGGCCTACGTGATAACACTGTGCATTATACTTAAGTATCAACAGCCACCGCCATTGGGTGAAATTTATGAAATATATCATCACTCCCAGAATTCAACACAAATAGATGTTACCTTAGGACATCTTATTATGAACTACAGCAGAACAAACAATCCTAAGCAGGGAATATAAATTAAAACCTTAATATACCTACACACCTTCCTTGTAAAAAAGCAGAACAACAAACACACAGCATATCCTCGATAGTTGGTATCATGTCTTTAAATCTAAGAATTTCATTTTTGTCCGTATTGAACTGAGAATGGAAGATAGCAAACTTAAAAGGGTCCACCTTTTCAATACAATAAATAAACTATAACATTTATTGTATTGAAAAGGTGGACCCTTTTAAGTTTCCTATCTTCCAGTTGGTATCATGAGTAAGGAACTAACCCACTAGCAACAAAGGAGCGTTGAGTCATGGGAGTCTATAGTGTGCTGATGCTGTGTTTTCTGAGGGCCCTGCAGTGAAGTTCTACCAAAGATTTTCCTTACAGTCACTATTTTTTAATACTCTAAACGCTAATGCATTGTGTAGGAAAAAATCCCCTTTAAAGTTTCTGTTTATCATATTAAATTATCTACAGAAGCATAGGAACATACATTAGAAAGAACATAATGACACATTACATCTGAGTTTGATTTGCGGTGTAGTATACCTCTTACTATGGTTAGGGATTAGACCATATGTCGACAACTCAACACAGAGCATCAGGTGGCATTAAATAACTTGACTCTTTAATGTGGGGGCCGGGGTCAGTAGCTTCAGTTGGAGAAGCCCTTCTAAGGTGGGATGATGGTCCCTAGGTTAAAGGCGGGTGCAAATGATATCTTTCTCCAGGTTGGAGGGTGCCTAATAGTAGCCTGGTAGTACTGTAGGTATAAAATACCCAACATCAGACTCGAGTGACAAGTCAGTTGTTTATGTTAGTCGCAACTGTGGATCACAGTGTTATTTTGTTGGATAATGCTAGGGTGTACCCTGGAGGCGACACACATTATCCTTGCATAACTGGCATGGTAAATGGGTTAGGGTTGCCAATTCAAGAGCAAAGGTAGCTGAAACAAAAACAAGACCGTTATGTATTGCCACATTGGGTATTGGCACACTTACTGGATGCAGTTGTAAACTGGCTGAAATGCTCAAACAGTGCAAAATGGATATTACATGCAGGAGTCATGGTGGAAGGGCCAAAAATTCCAAGATATGCCGTACTTACTCATGTATTAGACCCCCCCCCCCGCACAATCCTGGCTTTTTGGGACAAAGAAAATGAAAAAATCTTGCATACAAGACCCCCCAACGTAATTCATCAGAGAAGAACGACGATTCTACTTCGAACCGGGTACAAGCTTTACTGCAGCTCCGATGACATTACACAAATTAGTGAATAGTTTCGTCCATACAACCCATGCAATGAAAACACACGTCAAAGTCATGCGGCACATCTGTGTTTCGTAGTTCAGAAATGTCGCCTCCGTAACATAGGCCTAATGCAGCTCTGATGACGTCATACAAATAGGGGAATAGTTTCGTGTCCGACCTATGCAATTAAAGCATGCATCAATCATGCAATATGTCTTTTTTGTTGTTGTTTAGAATGTCTGCCAGTGTAATGGTTAGCATAGTTAGGTGCCATTCTCGGGGGCCTAAGTTTGATTGCCGGTACCATATTGCCAGAGATTTAAGAATGGCAGGAAAGCTGTAATAATGGTACATGGGATGAGGAAACAAATTTACTTCAGTTAAGAAAGATTCATGGATGTTGCTATTAATATAACAGGCGAGATCATTAACAAAGTGATCGTTTAATATCTCATAACTCGGGCCAATATAGCCTACATAATCTTTGGAGAGAAGTAGGTTTAAAACTTGATAAAAACAATCCAATCATAATGATTGTTTTACTCACCAACTTACCTAAATAATAGTATTGATTTTTCGCCTGCAGTACCTACTGGGTGGATTGAGTAGCTCAGTAGTTGCTGTTGCCGACCCCAAACCCGGAGAAAGGAGGAGGGTTGGCTTAAAGCCGTAAAATTACAGCCAGAAAACATCTTGAGGCAATAAAGGGCATGACGGTTGAGAGGTGAAGATAGTCAACGGTTATGAAAACGGATAAGGACATCAATGTCCCAACTGTGGATTGCGCGGAGGAACCATCTCAGGAGAGCAGCATCTGTTCTTCCGTGAAGCGGCTGCAAAAGGCGTCTGTACTCCAGAGGAGCGGCCTATTATTCAGCTCCGGGGCTTACAACCTCGGTTCTATTACCCTCTCTCCAGGGGTCATAAATATGGAAGACCCAGGCACAAGGTAAGAGTGAAGACCTCAGCGGCTACAGCAGAACACCAGCTACCCGTACGGATTAACAACCCCTACGGTGAGAGTGAATCAGACATCAGTGATTCACTCGCCCTGGGCACATGCCCCCCAGCTAAAATCAACCGTGAATGTAGCATGATGGAAACAACAGCAACAAAGCAACATCTTAGGCCCGAGCTGACAACAGCAAAGGTAAACCTGATCATTCGGATTCTGGGGGACCAGGACATCATGCTGGGAAGAGTCGGAGCTTCCCAAAACTCTTAAAACCGAAGGAAAACAAATTCATTGGTACACGAAACGCACAGACGCTGACCAAAATGGGGAAACTCAAGACAGTCACGGATACTTGTGACAGATTTCGTATCCTCATATTTGCAATACAAGAAACACGATTTCGCGACTGATCATTTTGACTCCGGTGGTTACCGCTTCTGCAAGGGGAAGCCAGCAACAAAAGTGCCAAATAGCAACCTATATGTGTTGGGAACTGGATTCCTAATACACAACAGTATCCAGAACTGTGCGGTAGACTTCACATCACTTTCAGAACGCCTCTCCTTGCTCACAGTTAAGTACGCCAATAAGGCTTATACACTAATTAATGCACATGCTCCAGTCAACAGTGAACCTGACAAAAACAAGGTTGAGAAAATTTGGTCACAACTCAAACGGGCACTTACCAAAATCCCTCAGCATCATGTAAAAATCCTCCTTGGAGATTTTAATGCCCAAATTGGCAGAGAAAGGGAACACAGGCATATCACTGGATGTTTCTCAGCATACGTGAAGACTAACGCAAATGGACACCGTTTAATCAATGTATGTGGAATGGCAAACCTCCAGCTGATGTCCACACACTTTAAGAAACCTCCATGAAAAATGACACATGGAAATCGCCAATCACCTAGGTGAATACCAGATTGACCATGTAGCAATTACCGGAAAGTTTTCTCCAGAAACTATGAACGTCAGGGAATGCAACGGTTATGTAGAGTCAGATCACCACCTCTCACAAATCAAAATCCGTTTCAGACCCAATCGAAGGAAAAACCAAAAATCTACAATCCCACGCATTGACCCAGATTATCTGCAAGAACATGCACATGAGTTCGCACAGTCATTGTGGGCAAATGCAAAAACATAGGATGCACTTCTTGAGACTATCCAAGAATCATCTAGGAAACTTGGCCAACTGAAGTTTGACGGAAACATGGTGAACTTCGGATTGTGACAGAGCACTGGAAACACGTATGTGAGCCTGGAAGAATTGGCAGAGTCATCAAACACCAGAGAATTGATAGATCTTTTCAGAAACTCTGAAGCAAATGTCCAAAAGACTCAGACGAATTAAACGTGCATACCATAACAAAAGATTAGAGGAGGTCGATAATGACTTCAAACGGAATAACACAAGAAATTTCTATAAAACCTTTCGCGAAGAGTTGACCAGCTACAAGCCACTCACTCTTTGTTTTTGGCACCCTGACGGAATTCTCAAGACCAACACAAAGGCTAACTGTGACATCCTGAAACAACACTTCAAAAAGTTACACAACTGTGAACCACCTACTCAGAAGCTCCAATTCCACATACCCACTCCAAACCCAGATTCACTTCCACCGGCTCATGAGGAGATAAGGAGCGTCATATTACATCTCAAAAACAATAAAGCACCACGAGAAGATGGTGTAATCACCGAGATGCTGAAGATTGGGGGGATCAAATGATTGACCAATTACAAGTCATAATTGCGAACATGTGGGAAAGTGGAGTCATACCTGTAGATTGGGAAACTGCCCTGATCCATCCACTGCATAAGAAAGGTGACAAGATGGATCCAAACAACTACCAAGGTATTCTCTTCTGCCAATAGCATACAAAATTCTTTCACGTGTTCTGTTTACCAGATTGGAACAGCAGACAGAAGATAAAGATCGGCGAATACCAGGCGGGCTTCCATCCACATCGATCGTGCGTAGAACAGATCTGGAACCTTAAGATGATACTCCAACACCACCAGTCAAACCGTACAGAGGTCACTTTCGTAGATTTTTAAAAAACGTACGACTCGATAGACAGTGGTACCCTGTTCAGTGTCCTTCGAGAATATGGTGTTGATAACAAAACAATCACGTCAATGCAACAAACCTTAACAGATACAACCTCTAAGCTGAAGTTCATGGGTGAAATCTCTGCACCCTTTGAAATAAAAACAGGCATTAGACAAGGTGGTGGATTGTCCCCACTTTTGTTCAACCTAGTACTGGATAAGGACATTAAAACATGGGAGAAAGAAGTACCTGGAATAAACATGGGAACGGAAAGTAAACGGATGCCTTGCCTTTGCTGGCGATCTAGCAATAATTACCCGGACTCCCAAAGAAGCCAGGCACGTCATCGAGAAGCTTCTTGAGATTGCAATCGAAACTGGTCTCCACATCTCCTATGAAAAACGCAATACATAGACTCCAAGTGCATGCACCTAACATCACTAGTGACCAAATATGGCAGCATTTTACAAGTCAAACAATTCCAGTACTTGGGTGAAATTATTGGTAATTCAAGCAATGTAAAAGCAGCCAACGAAATGTGCGCAGAAAAACTACATAAAATATCCCTAATCACCTGGAACTTCTACAATAAGAAATCAATATCCACAAAAGCCAAACTCCAACACTACCACACTGTTGTCCTCCCTGAGGCACACTACGCAACTGAGACATCATTACTCACTACTAACATCAAAGACATTGAGAAAATTGAACGACAGATACTGAGGAAGATATTCGGGCCCAAGTTTCAAGAGGGTATATGGACCAAAAGAACCTCGGAAGAACTCTATGCATTAACCGAGCGATTCACGTCAGTCGCACGGAAATGGCGTATGAAATTTTATGGACATTTAGCACAAATGGATGGCTCACAGCTGACTAAGAAAATATGTCTTATTATCAATGGAAACCAACAAACCAAAGTTCGCTGGTTAGTGGATACACAAAAGGACCTCGCAGAGGTCGACGTTGATCCAATGGCAACCACAAGGAATACATACAGACAAAAGATCAACACCCATAAATTTGCACCCAAGAATCCATCTGAGAAAAGCTTGAAACTCACAAACTCATGGATACAAGAAAGACGGCAGGCCCATAGTGAAAGGATGAGGAAGTTTTGGGAAGATAAGAAAGAACAAGAAGAAGAATACCAGTGCTATTTTATGGTTCCATATGCTCCTTAGGGGGCTAAACGAATGTCTGTGTTTATATATACAATGGTATTGATTTTACGTCCCCACTAACTACTTTCACGATTTTCGGAGACGTCAAACAGAACATACTGTGCGTTAATAAAAAAAATATGGAGGCAACGAACGTGCAAAATTAAACATTATGATAATTAAAACACATTACCGCTACACCTGTAGATATCCATAAATGCCACAAGCTTTCTTGTTAGTTATTTTTATTCTTTCCGTCGTGGAACTTCGATACTATCCGGGCACTTAGTAGCATACCTTTTTTTTGCTAGGGGCTTTACGTCGCACCGACACAGATAGGTCTTATGGCGACGATGGGATAGGAAAGGCCTAGGAGTTGGAAGGAAGCGGCCGTGGCCTTAATTAAGGTACAGCCCCAGCATTTGCCTGGTGTGAAAATGGGAAACCACGGAAAACCATCTTCAGGGCTGCCGATAGTGGGATTCGAACCTACTATCTCCCGGATGCAAGCTCACAGCCGCGCGCCTCTACGCGCACGGCCAACTCGCCCGGTAGTAGCATACCTAACCTAAACAATGTGGTCTCTCTTATCTCAATTACAGCTGTTCAGGTAAATCCTAATGTGATTCTGGCTTTCAATAGCCGCAGTTATCCAAAGACTGCTTCCGTTCACTATGTATTGCATTCGGAAGTACAACTCGTAACGTATGCTGGTTATCGGCTGGTGGATTGACATGCTTTTTACAGTAAGGCTTTATTCAAAAGGGGTGGCTTCTGCCACACATACACCAACTGGGAATAAGATAGACCATCTCCAGAAACCATTTGCGAATAGATTCTCACTGTTTGGACTCTATAGTCTGGAACAAAGTTATTTTTCAAGTTGCAAAAAGACGGGATCTCGAATACTCGCGATTGCCATGAAGATGGCGTCATTTGGAATGACGACACGCCAGTAGCAGTGAAGTTGGCAGCACAATACAATAATTCATATGAAAGCAATGATCAGGTTTACTGTGTGGTAGGCCTACTGCTTAACTGACAGACACAAATGACTGCCATTACATTCTTTTGTATTCATATTGCATAATATGATACACTTATCCCTTTTCTGTACAGGGTCGAGTATGAAGCGAGATGAACCTTAGTAGCGAATTTTTACGACAGTATGCCCTTCCTGACGTCAGTCTCATCGGAGGAGTTAATGAGATGAAACGAGTGACATAATATAAGAGTAACTAAAACTGACTATATTTACTTTATATGTAGGTCTAAAAGTAATGTGTTCACCATTTATTCTTTTAAAATTTAGAAATACTGCCTTCCAACAAAAATAGCCAGTAAAACTCAGAATACATTCATAAGTTTCTTAAAGAATAGTGTTGAATGTTAACATGTACAGTTTATAGATCTTTATAGCCTAGAAGTCATGTGTTCATTGCACAAAATTTGAGGTTATCGCATATTGTAACCCTCCCTACTTTTTTTGGCTGTAAATGTGAAAAAAAGGGAATCTAATACGCAAGTAAATGCAGTAATTGATGGCTTCAAGTTCATCTACGTAGGAATCACATACAGCAAAAAAATGGCCATTGTTATTCGTATAGAGTTTTGCAGACATACAGCATCGTTGAGATCAGCTTATATCTGTTAAGACCAACACGATGAACCTCCAAGTACAAGTTTTCTCAGCCTATGCCCACAAACTAGGTGTGATGAGAAGGATGAGAAGGAACAGTTTTGGATCTAATTCAGAACCTCATTGCCCTGATACCACATAAAGAATTTTTGTTTTTCTGTGGTGACCTAAATGGCCATGTTGGAAGAATTCAGAATAGTTAATAATGGCATGGAAAAACAAATATGGTATACGTAACAAAGATGGGTGCCAGCTTCATCTATCAGCAACACATTCATCGAGAAATGAGAAAGCAACATTGTCGCTTAAACCAGTGGTAGGCCTAACCATAAAAGCTAGATCGAGTTCATTTTAGTGAATTGATTAGATATTACCTTCATCAACAATGCATACTGTCTGAGTACTTGACATTCAGCACAAAATACTTGTCATTCATTGATACAAATACTTTAAAATGCAAGAGACAGAGAAGTAATGCAACTGGTCCAGAAAGGATCAAATTGTGGAATCTACACAATCACAAACAATAATCGTGGACAGTTTCATATTTCTTTAAATGTGGACGTTAACAATGTGGATCAATCACATGGGCATGAGCTTGCATTTGGGAGATGGTGAGTTTGAACCCTGCCGTTGGCAGCCCAGAAAATGATTTTGTGTGATTACATCATTTTCACACCAGGCAAATTCTGGAGCTATACCTTAAGTAGAACCACTGCTGCTTCCTTCCCAGTCCTAGCCCTTCCCTAGACATAACTGAGTCAGTGCAAAGTTAAAGCACTTGCAAAATATCCTATTTCTCAGTATCTTATTGGATAACACTACATGTGGACCATTTTTTGCAGAACTCCATCCAAACTTCCACAAAATGTACTTTGGGCACCACAAAGTATGGCCAACATTATACTGATGATCAAATGTTGCTATGAACAGATATAATGCAGAAGACCATATACACTACTAGCTGATGTACCCGTGCTTCGCTACGGGATTCTCAGAAAGACTGACTTTGTGGTTTTCCTAACTGAAATCAACATAAGTCATTACAAAAACGTATTATGAATGTAGCGATTAAAATCAATGCTATCATATAAAATACTCGATCAAATGGAAAGCCGCATGTTTTATCACTTTTAACGAACAGTGCCGCGGTTAGATTGCGGTGCCAGTCTAATAGTCCAAAGTTCCAGAGCTGAGATGACCAGGCCGCAGATTTCCATGAACACTCATCTGCCATTATTCCGCTAAATATGCACACTGTTCATTCCAATCGGTGCCTCAGAGTAGGGATTGAACAGCCCGAATGCTATGATGATCCAGTGTGTTACGTACCAGTAGTATCAGAAAATTTATAAACCAGGGGAATGGGATGCCAAAGAAGAAAGTTGTCTAACTCCCCAGCTACTTCCCATCAATATTCAGGCAGGCTGTTACACTCTGTACGACTGGGCGAGTTGACCGTGTGGTTAGCAGTGCACAGCTGTGAGCTTGCATCCGAGAGATAGTGGATTCGAACCCCATTGTCGGCAGCGCTGAAGATGGTATTCCGTGGTTTCCCACTTTCATACCAATCAAATGCTGGGGCTGTACCTTAATTAAGGCCTAAGGCACTCCTAGCCCTTTCCTATCCCATCGTCGCCATAAAACCTATCTATGTCGGTTGCGACGTAAATCAAATAAAAAATACTCTGTATGCACCAGTAGTCCTATCTACAGAAGACACAAAGCACATCACGACAAACAATGGTCAATGAAATGTTATTGTTGATCAATGTTAGGAGCTTTCTATATTGTAGGCCTTCACATTTAGTTTTCTTTCGACTCTGTGATTTGTACAATATTTTATACCGTAAACTGTAGTTTCTTATTCTACGACTTACGTAGCGATTTTCATTAAATATATTGTTTACCCATTTTCTCGTTACTCGGCGCTGATATGGACTTGGTAACAAAAATCCAAATTCATGAATAAGTTTGTGATCATAGCCAGTACGGTAACAATGTATAAGGCATGAATAATAGGAAATCTAATACTATATTATAAACTTAGTTATGTAGCATTCACCGATTACACCTCTAATAAGAAATATTTGAGAATTACATTTTAGGCCTTCCCCTAAACTACCATTTCACTCAGCGTGAATAAAATAATTTACAGCCTAGACTATAGCGACTTATTTCCTGACTTTGCGTACCGATTTTCATCAAGATAGGACTACCAATAACAATATTTGAGAATTAAATTTTAGACCTTCCCCTAAACTACCATTTTTCTCAGCGTGAATACAATTATTGATAGCCTAGATTGTAGCAACTTACGTTCAATCAGGTGCTGGAAGGTTGCTTGGGAAATGGCAGCCTATTCTTCACAGAGCGCTGCACTGAGGAGAGGTAGCGATATCGGTCGGAGAGGCCTGGCACAAAGTCGGCATTCCAAAACATCCCAAAGGTGTTCTATAGGATTCAGGTCGGGACTCTGTGCAGGCCAGTCCATTACAGGGATGTTATTGTCTTGTAACCACTCCGCCACAGGCCGTGCATTATGAACAGGTGCTCGATCGTGTTGAAAGATGCAGTCGCCATCCCCGAAATGCTCTTCAACAGTGGGAAGCAAGAATGTGCTTAAAACATCAATGTAGGCCTGTGATGTGATAGTGCCACTCAAAAAATCAAAGGGTGCAAGCCCCCTCCATGAAAAGCACGACCACGCCATAACACCACCACCTCCGAATTTTACTGTTGGCACTACACACGCTGGCAGATAACGTTCACCAGGCATTCGCCATACCCACACCCTGCCATCAGATTGCCACATTGTGTACCGTGATTCGTCACTCCACACAACATTTTTCCACTGTTCAATCGTCCAATGTTTACGCTCCTTACACCAAGCAAGGCGTCCTTTGGCATTGACCTGCGTGATGTGTGGCTTATGGGCAGCCGCTCGACCACCTCCCGCCAAACTATCATAGTACTTGGAGTGGATCCTGATGCAGTTTGGAATTCCTCTGTGATGGTCTGGATAGATGCCTGCCTATTACACTTGACGACCCTCTTCAACTGTCGGCGGTCTCTGTCAGTCAACAGACGAGGTCGGCCTGTACGCTTTCATGCTGTACGTGTCCGTTCACGTTTCCACTTCACTATCACGTCAGAAACAGTGGACCTAGGGATGTTTAGGAGTGTGGAAGTCTCGCGTACAGACTTCTGACACAGGTGACACCCAATCACCTGACCACCATTCGAAGTCTGTGAGTTCTGCGGAGCGCCCCATTCTGCTCTCTCACGATGTTCAATGACTGCTGAGGTCGCTGATATGGAGTACCTGGCAGTAGGTGGCAGCACAATGCACCTAAGATGAAAAACGTATGTTTTTGGGGGTGTCCGGATACTTTTGATCACATAGTGTACGAAAAGAAGACACCATGCCATACTAAACGTTGATCATCACATAATATGTGTCTAATATCATTGATTGCATGTTAGGCAGAAAATAATTAAATGCTGGCAGCACCATTACAGGAAAATTTCAAACAAAGAATTTCCGCACCTCATATTCTGGATGGAATACTGATCACTAAAAAATGTTTTAAGCAAGACAAACAAGAAAAAGAAAGTGGAACAGTGCGATGACTCAGAAGCTGAGGACCTACTGCCAGCTCTTGATGATTATTATGATGATGATGATGACCTATAAGGATAAATCAGCTTTGGTGGTGGGGTCATATGAGGCAAATGGAGAAGGATAGGTTATCTGCAAGAATAATGGACGCAGCCATGGAGGGTAAGAGTAAGTAAGTAACTGAAGGAAGACTAAGGCAACAGTGGTTAGACTCAGTTTTTAATGATAATAGATGTGCACAGAAGCCAACTACTACAAATTTTCCATAGTTTGTATGTTTTTCTGACATTAAAATTAATTCTATGGTTCACATTTGGGTTTTATAGAAAACAGAAAGGAAAAAAAAAAAAGTTGACCACAATCTAAAATCTAAGTCCACAGTTTAGTCTACTGATGCAGTAGTCACAGAAGTGAAATCCTTGATGTCTCCTCCATATGTTTTTATAGGGCAGTCTTGAATATCGCACTTCCAAGAAGGTAACTTGTTCCATTTAAACAGAGAGTCAACACAAACTCCAGAGTTGGTGCTGATCCGATTTAGTTTTGATCATACTCCGCAAGGCAGGTCAAATCCAGGAACTTCAGAAGATGACTGATGGCATGTCTTGTAACTCCTGGGTAGCAAAAAACTTCCAATCTTAGGACCACTATAACACTTTATCAAAGTTCTCCCTGTTGGTGAGATAAGCATCAGATATGTCAGCATTAATAGGAAGATGCTTCTTTGGGAGGATCTTGCAGTACTTTTTCACCAGAACATTAGACCTGCAGAGATAAGGTGTAGGGTTGGGCAGACCGGAACATTCAGTTGTTCCGCAACATTAGGAGCTTGAGGCACAGCGTTTCGGTACAGAGTGTCGGGACACGGGACACAGGACTGTAACTGCGTCGTAAAGAGAACTTCGAGAGGCAACATGACATGGTCCGCGTCAGCTGGAATATGCCTGTACCAAACATGCTGTGTGAAGGCCGCACTAGGTAGATTAGTTGGCCTTGGCTGTGTCTGACTGTCGATACCGGCTGTGTGCTGCCCTGTGCTGGAGTCTAAACATTTTTTCATCCAGTTTTATCTTTAATTCCAAAGCAATGACCTATATTTTTCTTGGGCTTGAAAGTTTCCTTAAAGTCCAAATTAATTTTTAACGTCAATCCCCGGGAAAGTGTTGAGGGAAATTTTCGAGATATTAAAGAAAGTAAATGGAAGTTGAGAGGGAAGGAATTCGAAGTGCAGAGAGCATAACAGCACGAAAGTACAACGTTTTCATCCAGTTATATTCTTAATTCCAAAGCGATGATTATATTTTTCTTGGGCTTAAAAGTTTCCTTAAAGTCCAAATTAATTTTTAATGTCAATCCCCGAGAAAGTGTTGTGGGAAAATTTTGAAATATTAAAGAAAGTAAATGAAAGTTGATAGGGAAGGAATTCGAAGTACAGAGAGCACGAAAGTACAACAGTGCTTTCATCCAATTATATTTTTAATTTCAAAGCGATGACCTATATTTTTCTTGGGCTTAAAAGTTTCCTTAAAGTCCAAATTAATTTTTAACGTCAGTCCCCGAGAAAGTGTTGAGGGAAATTTTCGAGATATTAAAGAAAGTAAATGGAAGTTGAGAGGGAAGGAATTCGAAGTGCAGAGAGGATAACAGCACGAAAGTACAACAATGTTTTCATCCAGTTATATTTCTAATTCCAAAGCGATGGCCTATATTTTTCTTGGGCTTAAAAGTTTCCTTAAAGTCCAAATTAAGTTTTAACGTCAATCCCCGAGAAAGTGTTGAGGGAACTTTTTGAGATATTAAAGGTAAATGGAAGTTGAGAGGGAAGGAATTCGAAGTGCAAAGAGCATAACAGCACGGAAGTAATGAAACCCTACGAAAGACGGCAGACTTTGCATAATGTCGTATCGAAGTCGTGTTCGGGACTTTTTTACTAGAAGAAAACCGGACAGAGTGAAATGCAATTTATGTTCTATTTTGTCTGCAAAGGGACCTTCAACCGGCACAATGACAAGACATTTCAAACTTAAATATCCCACAGTTTTTATTTTCTTGTTCTGCTTGTATATTGTGTACGTGAATAGAGCACTGACGAATGTTTCTTCAACTGTGCGAGTGTACTTTTAATTGGTGAAAATAACATTGTGACATTTGTAAACACCTGCACTGCCATTGTAACCGTGTTATGTGTATTTCATATTGACCGGAAAAATCTTAACCTAAAAGCTGATGCTGATTCCTCCCTGCGGTGCCCCTGGATAGGTACAGGTAACTGTGTTGCCAGTACTGAACTGAACGTCGGCTTTTGGTTGCCAGACTATCACTTGTGATCTCCTGGCTAATGGTGCATGAAACAAAGGATACTAGCTCTTTTCAGAGCCAGTCTGCAAAGCCCTTGGGAACTGTTCTTAGAGTCCTTCAAATCAACATCGAAGGAATCAGTAGATCTAAAAGTGACTACCTTTCCAAACTGGCATTGGAAAATAATGTTGATGTAATATGCATTCAGGAAACTCATGCCTCTGATCAACCTCAGCTTTGTTCAAGAGGAAACATTCCTGGATACAAGTTACTTGGAGCTATTTATCATCAGTCTTATGGAACTGCAACCTTTGTTCGAAATTCCATCACCTGCTCATATTTAGTCTATGCTAATTCTGATGCAGGCATTTTCAACATCACTACAAAAGTTAATGATGTATCGATCATAAATATTTATAAACCTCCAGGAATTCAGTGGCCTAACAGTGTTCTTCAAACAATCTCTCACCCATCCATCTATGTGGGTGATTTCAATAGACATCATACTCTGTGGGGTTATAGATATAGTGATCAGTGTGGAGAAAAACTTATAGAGTGGGCAGAGCTTTGTAACATGCAACTCATTTTCAATCCAAAAGACAAACCTACATTCAAGTCAGGAAGATGGGACTCGGAAACCAATCCTGACTTGTGCTTTGCTTCATGTGATCATCAGGGATCCAGCTTACTTGTGTTTCGTAAAGTTCTCATGAACTTTCCACATAGTCAACATCGACCTGTCCTTCTGGAAATTGGAATGCAGATTCCTATTATAAGATCTTCTCCACTCCCTCGTGGGAACTTTAGTAAAGCTAGTTGGGATAGCTATTCAGCTGATCTGGACAGTACCATACGATGGATTCCTCCTGAGGTTAGTAACTACTCTAGGTTTGTGAAAGCTATTCTAACATGTGCTAAAAGACATATTCCCCGTGGAGTGAGAAAGGACTTTATTCCAGGGTGGGATGAGGCTTGTGAAGTACTTTATAAAGATTTCCAGAGGAGTGGTGAAAAAGATGTAGCTGACGAGCTCCTTCATAAACTAGATGTAGCTAGACGAAGCAGATGGAAGGAAACCATGGATACACTGGACTTCAGACACTCAAGTAGAAAAGCTTGGAGCCTTCTAAAGAAGCTAGGAAGAATACCTCACAGTCCCCAGCTGAAACCAGAAGTTTCTCCTAATCATATTGCCAGTCGCATTGCCAGTTTGTCTAAATCCAAGCCAGGCAAATTACACAAAATTTTTATTAAAAGCGAATTGTCTCATTTGAGAAAGCAGTACACTACTACTTCCAACATTTCTGCTCCTTTTACTGAGCAAGAGCTTTTACTTGCCCTAAATGAATTGAAAAATGGAAAATCCCTGGGTTTTGATGGTATACACCCAGAATTTTTGAAGCACTGTGGAAAAAATATAAGGAACTGGCTAGTGCTGTTTTTCTCAAACATACTCCGAACAAGTCAACTCCCTTCAGAGTTTAAACGAACTAAGATACTAGCTATCTTAAAACCTGGTAAACGTATGGATTCTGTCGAAAGCTATAGACCAATTGCCTTAATGAGTGTCTGCTTTAAGCTCTTGGTACGGCTTATCTACAATAGAATAAGTCCTCTAATTTTTAGAATCATTCCAATCGAACAAGCTGGTTTTAGACCTTAACGTAGTTGTGAAGATCAGGTGCTTGCTCTGACAACACACATTGAGACAGGTTTTGAAAAGCAATTAAAGAGTGGAGCAGTGTTTATTGATCTAACAGCTGCATATGATACAGTGTGGAGAGAAGGTATTGTGTATAAGTTCTTTAAACTGACAAAGTGTAGTCAAATGTCGCATCTGATTAACAATATGCTCTCAAATAGAATTATTCAGGTGGTCATATGCATACAAATCACAGCAAAATAAAGGTACTTAACAACGGACTACCTCAAGGATCTGTTCTCTCTCCATTACTGTTTAACCTGTATATTGCAGACATACCTGTCACGACTCTCGTCAGTTTGCTTATGCCGACGATCTGGCAATAATTAGTCAGCATGTGGATGCTAATGTGATAGAGAGAACTTTAAATGCAGACCTGGCTGTTCTGTGCACATACTTCAAAACGTGGTGCTTGAAACCAAACCCTAATAAAACGGAAACCTACTTCTTCCATTTAAATAACCGGCAAGCGAATATCACCTTGAAAGTGTCACTTAATGGAAGTCGTCTCCCTCACAATGCCAACCCCAAATATCTTGGAGTTGCTCTCGACCGAACGCTATCATACAGGAAAGATCTAACCAACCTAGCAGCCAAATGAGGGTCACGCAACATCATCCACAAACTTGCTGGCTCCACATGGGGAGCTTCTGCATCTGCTTTGCGTACTTCAGCTATGGCGCTGGTGCTTTCCACAGCTGAGTACTGTTCTTCAGTTTGGATCAACAGCTCTCATGCTAAAAAGGTGGACACGGTCCTGAATGAAACAATGCGTGTTATAAGTGGCACAGTAAAATCTACTCCTCTTTTCTGGTTGCCAGTGCTCAGCCACATAGAACCTCCTAGAATTAGAAGATTGAATAACTTGGTTAGAGAATACAACAAGATATTAACCAATCCTGATCTCCCTATCCATGAAGAGGTTAACGTCAGATTCAGCCGCCTAAAATCAAAATCTCCTCCTATTCGAACAGCACAGGAACTTGTTAGGAGGGATTTCAATCCAAAAACTGATTGGCAACAAGAGTGGTACAGTGTAGTTCCGATTCAATGGCAGACACTGTTCAATTATAAGAATCTTCCAGCTGGCTTTGATTTACCCCGCAAGACATGGGTAGCCCTCAACAGAGTACGTACTAACCACGGGAGATGTGGATCAGTGTTGTTTAAATGGGGAATGAGATCATCTCCAGCCTGCGACTGTGGTGCAGATAAGCAGACTATCAATCATATTGTCACCGAATGCATTGGAAGGGCATTCGCTGGATCCAGCCAGGACTTTGTGGTGGCTTCTTCTGAGGCCATACAATGGCTAGAGAACTTAGATCTAACTCTTTGAACCCTTTTGCTTGCATGATTGTTTTCAATGTGTATATCTTGTAATTATGTATATAATATTTTGTGCTGTATATTTAATCTTTGTATTGTTTTGTGTACGTTACCATACACTAATAATAATAATAATAACCTAAAAGCAGCCTTTGAAAGTGATTATTGGGTGCGAATTTCAGTGTTCCGACTGTGTGTTCACGTTCTGTGCAGCTTTATGCTGGACGTGGCCATAACTACACACAGGCACACACCACACAGCACGTTCCGTACAGGCACATTCCCACTGGCACGGAGCATGTAATGTTGCCTCTCGAAGTTCCCTCTACACTGCGCAGTTACAGTCCCGTGTGCCCACTGCACAGTTCAGCTAGTAGGCGAAGGGCAGTGCATAGTGGCGCTTCTGACGGGACAGCAAGTCAGTGTCTCCGTCTCTCTTGTGAATGTTTCGGAACAATTGACACTCGGTGTTCTGGAACAGCGGAACATAACTGTGCACCGGCACAGTGTGCCGAAACAGGAACATAGTGCCCAACCCTAATAAGGTGGAAGGATGTAACTCAAAACTGGGGTGCTTTTAATGGTACCTGAGACTTGTCACATTATTTTATTGATTTCAGCCTCAGTCTTTACTCTTGCCTTAACTTTCCTCGGGTCCCTTGATCTCACTCAACAATTCCTCGCACTCTAGCCTCAGGCGGTAATAGATGTCCAGTAAGGCAAGAAATTTCCTTTGGTGTCCCTGGCACGCATGACAGTCGTTCGCTTGCCTTTCTTTATCCCCCTTGTTCTCCGCCGATGCTCTATTTGAAGTAACAAGTTTACTCCTCTGTTGTCCCCTCCTTCAGTTTCCATTTCCATCTGGTCATTTGGATTCTCTTCATCTATGACGTCACCTTCTTCATCTCCTTCCTTCTCATCTGCTTGGTCTCCATCTGCTTGAAATTGTCCCGGCGAGCAATATACCTTTAAGTATATACCGTCCAGACTTCACACCTTGTATAGGTTATCATAATTCTGAATAATTCGATAAGTCCAATGTAAAGCTCAGCAAACTTGTGGTTAAACCTTGCCTGTGGATTTGAGAGAGCAGGCCTCTTCGCGAGAACAAGTTCGCTTACCCTTAAAGGTCGGTGAAAAGTTTTTCTTTTCCTTCTCAGCCGTCATTTGGCCTGTGCTTTAAGGTGTTCTGCCTCAGTTTGCACGCACATTTCCGGTGATGGCCTCGGTTCGTTTGACAAGGTATAACCCTGTGCCACGGTCTCCTCGGATATTCGTTATGGTTTATCTGTAGATGGTATCTGTCCCGTGTGATAATGGGTATAGTGCTCAACCACTTGTAATGCTTCCTGGGGCAGTAAACTCGGCAATACTTAGTTATTTCTCTCATGATCCTCTCACTTGGGTTCCACTCTGGGTGTCGAATACTAGAAAGTATGTGCCTTATTTCCATTCGCTCCATTTCTCTTTTGAAAACGACAGAGGTAAACCGGGACCCGTGGTCTCTTAGAATGCCCTCTGATTTCCCCATCCTTGGAATAATTTTGTTTTTGAGTTGGTTTATTACTGCCCTAGTGTTAACCTTTTGAACGGGGCACAGAGTCACAAACTTAGAAAATGGGTCCATGGAAACTCAAATGAATTTTAGACCTCTACTGGGTGCTGGTAAACACCCATAAAAATCTACAGCAAATAGCAAATAGTCCCCTAGGTTTACTAGGTAGCAAGTGTCTCGGAGCTTGTTTGAATAGGTATGGGTTCGGCTTTATGTGCTGGCAAGTGTAGCATGTTTTGAGTACCTGTTGTACCATCGTTCTTAACCTCGGCTACGCGAAAGTTTCCTGTAACACAGATGCGACTTTATCGATCTCTGCATGTCCGGTCGTATGATGAGCTACCCTTCTTAAATCTATTTGAAGGTTTGTGTGCTCTTCATCTACAAATTTGTGCAGATATTATTGAAATAGTGACAGGATACTGCCCTTTTCTCTGCCTTTATGAATTGTGGTGTACCAGCTTGAAATTTTTTCTTAAAGTATTCTATCATGAGACGACTTGCAGGATGATTCAGCTGATCTTCAATCCCCCGTAGTTTTTCCAACATTTTCTGGTCTCCCTCTCCTAACGTTACCAAGTCGATGGATTCCTCCTCGGGATTCGGGTTTCTGCTTAAGGCATCTGCGAGAATATTCAATTTTCCGGGTCAGTGCTCCATGGCTAAATCGAATTGTTGGACAAACAGTGCCCAATGACTCATGCAGCCATTTGCCATGTTGGTTTTAAGTATGAAGGTAAGAGCCTTATGGTTGGTCTTAATTAGGATTTGGAACCTGTATACATATTTCTTCCAGTAGCTCAAAGCCACCATAATTAACAACATCTCGAGTTATGTCGTCGTGTACTGTAACTCATGAGACTGCAATTTCCGGCTCATAAATGTTAATTAAGTAATTTTATTTTCTTTCTCGGGCGTCTTCTGGTACAGGACTGCCCCTACCCGACTTCTGTGGCGTCAGTCTGGATGATAAATTTCCGGTCGATAGCTGGGCAGTCTAACTTAATTGAGTTCCCTAGTAATTTCTTGGTATTCTGAAATGCTTCAGCATGTAATGGCCCCAATTCCAGCGGTTGCCAACTTTCAGAAGTTCTTGGGGGGGTGCGACTGTATCGGTATAGGCGGGACAGTGGTCTGCGATAAATTGACATAGGCCGAGAAACTGACGTATATGCTTTACTTGGCACGGTGTTGGGAAGTGCTGGATCGCCGCGATCTTCACGGGATTAGGTCTTATCCCACCTCCATCGATGACATGTCCCAGAAACAGAATACTTCGTTGAAGAAATGTGACTTTTCCAAGTTCTCTTGAAAGTTACTTTGATTAAAATCTTTTAATAATAAATCCACTCTCCTCAGGTGTTCTTCTAAGGTCTCTGTACTTACTATATTATCATCTGTATAGCAAATAGTAAAATCCTTGACCTCCTGGCTTAGGTTTCTTTCCAGGGCACGTATAAGGATGGAACTCAAGTTCGTTACACCGATTGGGAACAGATTAAAAATGTACGTCTGATTGTCGAACATAAAGCCCGTTAGCATGATTGTTCCTGTGTCCAATACAATATAGTGGAAAGATGACGTCAAGTCTACTGTACTAAAAACTCCATACCACCAAACTCCTTTAAGAGGTCTTTAATTGCTGGTGCTTGTCGTATTCAGACACCATTCTTCTATTTATAGCCCTCGCATACAGGCATACCTAAACTGAACCGCTGGCCTTCGGTACCGCACATAACAGGTTTCAGAAAGGTGTAACCGACTTCGAAATAATACCATTCTTCCCTATTTCTTCTGTAATTTCTCTGACTTGTGGAAAAAGTATTTCCAGGATCGGATAAGCTTTCTGCTTATATGGTTCCCAATAATTCACGTTTATTTCGTACTGGAAGTTAGGGATCTTGCCAGGTTTCGATCCAAATACCATCTCATGACGCTCCAACAAGTCCCGTAACTTCTCCTTATCTTCTTCCCCAATCTTGGCTTCGGCTACCTTTTCCGTCATTAAAATCTTGAATTTCTCCGCGTTTTCTTCATCTAAATTTGCTACCATTATCTCAAATTCTTGGAAGATACTTTCACGATATTCCACCCAATCTGATGAAATCCCATTCAACTCCTTTTCCCCTTGGTCAGCAGGTGTTAGCCAAATTCTTTCTTCAGGGTTGTAATCTCTAATTTTATTCAATTTCATCTCCTCGCATATACCGCCATTCCGCAACTTAGCAGTGTTAGTCCTCATGTCAATAACTGGTTGATGTTCACAGAGAAAATCTGCCCCAAGAATCAGGTTGTATTCCATTTTAGGGAGTATCATACATGAATGTGACATGGTTTGCCGACCTCAATCTCTAGGAGGACTTGCTCTTTACAAGTTGCTTTTTCTGGGGCAATCCCTCGAACTTTCAACTTTGAAATTAGTATCATGGAGATTCGAACCCTGGTCTGTAATTTAGAAATAAGTACTCGCAAGACTACACTTATGGTCGTGCCATTATCTAGAAGGTTATGTATTTTCAGATTATTTATCCGCATGTATATTATCGGTAAATCCTTATGATCCAACTGTCTACTGACACCACAGTCCAATCTCCCTTCACGTTGTTCCGCTTGGAATTCGCACTATCTCCTTTGGTTACATTTGCTATTTTTTACAGCCCGTGCCACCTGCCTGATATTCCAGTGCCCACGGGTTCAAGTCACGTCCTCGGTTCTTATTAACGTGATCCTGGTACTCCAAACTTTCAGCACCCTGGCATCTTAGCTCGGCCTGCGTTTGAATAGCCTCTTTCCATTTTCTTGTTCCCTCCTTTACTGTTCTAACTCTAGAACATATTCTTGGGATTCTCAGTTTCTGTTCTCTTCCTGCAGACGGAAGTTGTCCCTTTGTTTCCTTTGATTTCGATCTCCCCTCTCCATCGGGAATACGGTCTTTGTACTTCACTGCGGGTTTCATACCTATAACAGAATGGCATGCCAGGCAATCCCCGATTATAATACGTCAATCTTCCTCCTCTTCTTTCTCTCCCGTTCTCATACTCTCGTCTATCACTCCAGTGGTTTGGTGCCCAGTTCGATTCTCTTTGGTAGTGGACCCAGTTTTCTGTCCTCCCTGACGTTTGTGTCCCTGAACTCTGACTATTTCAATGTCCCTTTATTTGCGAGCTATCATCCGGCATTAAATCTACTGTATGTATAGCTTCTGCATGACGGATTCGTGGATGGTTCTGGGCTGTAGTCTGATCTAATTCAAGCAATTTTGCTTCAACTTCAACTGCAGTCTTTACTTTTGTGGCTATAAGTGTGCGCTGCACTTCAACTGGTAGTTGCTTCGCAATAGCGGCGGATGGCCTCATTCACGCATTTTGATTAATTGCCCTGTGATGTATTCCAAGAAACGAGTAGGTAATGATGTCATATAACGGCGAGAATATAACTCCATTCTTAAATTTTGCTGCACAGATAAATCCCAATATTACTTCAAGAACGCTTGCTTGAATTCCTCATACGTCTCAAACGTGTACTTGAATGCGGTCATCCACTGAGACGGTACCCCAAGGAATTTCTCAACTGTTCGTAATCACCTCTCCTTTGGAACACGGTAATTGTCCATGTACTCTTTGAGTTCTCTTAAGAATGACCTAGGTGTAATTTCTCCATTCACCATGAATTTCTTAGGCTTATCAGTTGATCACATTATGTTAGATATTGGGATATCCCGCCTTGCACTTCAGGCGTCCAAGTGCGGACCTCTGGTTGCAGTATACTCAAGAGTTTGCTGACTAGCACTGGCTCGCTCATCTGGCTGATCTCAAGTGCCTTTTGCCGGGGCATTTTCCCCAAGTCACTCTGTTGTACATTTGGCTTGCCTTTCTTCATGTCTCCGGTGCTGTATAAATCTATTAGCTCCAACTTATCCTGTATTTGTTCCATTTATTCTAAATCTGCAACTTTAGCTTTTGTCTTCTCTTGTATTTGCTCCATTTTATCAGCTACGTTATGTTCCCTAACTTCGATATCCCTTTCTAGCAACTCTCTCAGATTTATTCTTGTTTATTCCTTCTATTTCCCCTGTGGGATCATTAGTAACTGATTCCAGTTTCCTGTCTGTGTTTACATTGTTTTCAGTTACCTTCTTCGACTGATTCCCTGAGTGTCTCCTATCTGATCCCGTGCTCTATCCTGGGCTTCGGTTAATTGCCTTTTAAGGTCATCTGCACTCGCTATACAGCACATACCCACATTCTTAATCGTATTATTCAATTCTACTAGTGACCTCTGTGTAGCCCGGTTATCTGCTACTAACTGGTCTAATCGTGTACTAGTACGTTTTTCAATAACAACTGTTCTTTATTGTCTTTCGTGGTCTATTCCATATGCGCCTATTAATCCTCCAACGTTAACGGCATAACTTTATTATCTATGGAAATACCCGTCCTTCTGTAAGGAGCCTTGGTCTACATGTTTATGTAACTCACGGTTCCGTATCCTCAAAAACATGTTCACTAATCCCTGCAGCCTCTTTTTACTCACGTTACACATAAGCATCAAACTCAGTCCAGAAATTGACCGTTTTGAAGCTGCGCTAAGGATCTTCCTTTTATGTTTCAGTACTATACAGAATAAAATTCGTAAAACAAAAACCCGTAAATTTTGAAAATTTGCCTTAATTATCCCTTAAATTTTAATTAATGAACTCGCCAGGTCTCTTCCTAACAATGGGCTTGAATCTTACTATATAGTACACAGTATATGCCAAGGATTACTATCACTACTCTCTACTCGAGGCTACTATGGTCTGAACAATGGTTCATACAGCCACAAACCGTCAATTATTAATGTAATATTTGCCATTTCCTATTAACTGAGACTGAGGCTATCTCATTTCGCCCAATAATTAATGTTTATGCACGGAACTCCTGTCCGTTGGCTCTTGAAATCTGGTTTCCAAATAGCGACCTCTGGCTATATCTGTGGTGATGATTTCTGAAGGATAATCACCCTCACCACCTCTTAAGTGGAAAACCATCTCACTGCTCCCGGCATGCCGATAGGATGCACTGGATAATTGACATGGCAATATAATAACAAATAAAATTGAACAGATTATTACCATATCAACTGGTTCCATCTGTTTAAAATACTCATTCACTTCTAACCTCACTCAAACTATGTAGCATCCAACGTGGATATCGAGTCCAGCCTTCATAACGCCATTCTCATAAAGACAGATGATCTCCACCGTCCCCTAAGTTGCGTACTAAATTATGGCATTGAACTCGGGCTTCTGAGTCCCATAAAAAATCCCCCACATTGGGCGCCAAATTATGTTCTTTATTGGGTCGGTAAACAAACAGATCAATAACAGCAAAGTCTTACACAACTCAGTTTACAATTTTTCCTATTCTCCTTTGTCCTGGCTAGTTCCACAGCATCGCCCATGGAACATCTGTAATTTGGTCTCCGAGAACCACTAAATAAGTTCTCTTAAAGATGAAAGTGAGATAGAAATTGCATTTGTATGAGTGAATGAAAATTCAAATGAAATGAATTGGTTTGAAATAGTTTAATACGCTAAAATATAAAAATTGGATAAGAAAATAAATTCCCTTAAATAATTCAACATGATTTCAAATCAAATCAAAATCTGTTTATTTTCAAATGAGGTGTCTGCCTCGGTGGCAAATGGTACACTAAAATACATTATTGTCAAGCACTAGATATTAAATTAACAAGAGAAGAAAATTTTCCCAAAATACAATATTATACAATTTATGCTAACAATTTTTTCTATTAAACACACAGCTCATCCTTAATAAATTTATATTGTTTACAGAATTCTTCTTATAATATCTCCTGTACTACTTACAAATATAGTCAACTGATATACAGTATGTGGAATTACTTCAAATGATACTATACAACTGGTATTTACATTGCATTCATTTACTTATTTATTTTTTTACCCATTCTGGAACCTAAGTAGCATAACGACCTGCTGCGTCTTAACCAGAGCCCCTTATGCCACCACTTTTCAGAGTTCCTGAAGGGCCTTCACAGCTACACATTTTTTATTTACAGTAACCTGCACTGGTTGAATGCCCTCTCACATTTCATTTATTTTCTGTTGCTGTTTATTCTCTTCTTGAATATTTGTACAGATTTTGGAAAAGAATCAAACACTACCCCTGGTAAACTGTTCCACTCCTTCACACCCTTCCCAATGAATGAAAATTTACCCCAATCGCTTCTGCTAAAATTCCTTCTAATTTTATATTTGGTGTCAGTCCTGCCGATATAATTATTTTCCAACTGAAGCCTCTCACGGATATCTCCCCATGCTGCTTTTCCTGTATAGGCTCTATATAATCCTATAAGTCTAGTTTTCTTCCTTCTCTTACTTAAAGTTTCCCACCCAAGTTCCTTTAACATTTCTGATACACTGCTCTTTCTCCTGAAATCCCCTGTTACAAATCTTGCTGCTTTCCTTTGCACACTATCTATTTCTTTTATTAGGTATTCTTGGTGAGGATCCCAAACACTGTTTGCATATTCCAATAATGGACGAGCCATACTTAAGTATCTTTTCTCTTTTAATTCTTTGTTGCATCCTTTAAGTAGTCTCATTATGACATGTAACGATCTGTATGCTTTCCCAACGATGTCATCCACTTGACCCTTCCAGTGCAAATTATTTTCAAAACTTGCCATCTTTTGGGATAACTACCTCATCCAAAGTATACTCAAATTCAGTTTTAAAACTCCTGTTTGTAAATGTTGTAACAGTTGATTTGCCTCCTTTAACCTTCATATTATTCTCTTCAACCCAATGCTGGATACTCTCAAGGTCCCTTTGTAATTCTGGACAATCCTCAATATTATTTATTTTCCTATAAACAATTATGTCATCTGCATACAATCTTATTTTTGATGTTATATTGTTCCCTAAATCATTTACATATATTAAGAAAAGTAACGGACCGATTATACTACCCTGTGCAATTCCCTTCCAGACTTTCTCTTCCTGTGATACATTATTTCCTACTTTGACTTTCTGAACCCTTGAATTTAGAAATGTTTTTATCCAACGTGTAACCCTTACGTCCAATCCTATTCCCTCCAATTTCTTTAATAATATTCCATGTTCCACTCTATCAAAGGCTTTGGAAAGATCTATGGCTATGCAATGTAACTGGCCTCCTGAATCCAATTGATCTGATATGTCCTGCTGAAATCCCACCAGTTGTGCCTCACAAGAAAATTTCTTTCTAAATCCATACTGGCTCCTCATGAACCAGTTTTTATCATCACATATCCCTCTGATGTACTTTGATATTAAACTCTCCAGTATTTTACAAACTATACTGGTCAGGCTGATTGGTCTGTAGTTCTCTGTTTTCCTTTTATCACCCTTTCCTTTATAAATTGGTATTATTATAGATTCCTTCCATTCCTTTGGTATTACACTATTATTTATGACATAGTCAAAGAGAAATATTAAATAAGGCACTATGTACCACCCCATTGTCTTTAACACCTCCCCAGTAATTTGATCACTTCCTGCTGTTTTTCCGTGCTGAAGCAGTTGGATTTCTCACCTCCCCAGTAATTTGATCACTTCCTGCTGCTTTTCCGTGCTGAAGCAGTTGGATTTCTCTGAAAATATCTTCATTTGTAAAGGAGAAGGTTCTTGTTTCCCTCTGTGTATCTCCCTCTGTATCTTCTGTTTCGGTTTCCAACTCCTGACAATCATCTACTGAATCTCTGAATTCCCTACTAAAGAGGTTTGCTTTCTCAGTATCTGTTAAATAGTGTTCACCCCCGTTCTCCCACCATTGTAGGAATTTGAATTCCTTTTCCTTTTTGATTCCTGATATATGAATACAGCTTTTTCCATTTCCTTTTGTGGTCATTACTCTCTTGAAGTATGCCATTCATATAATTCTCTTTTGCTTCCTTTTTCACTCTATTCATTTCCCTCATTAGCTGTTTTCTAGTTTCTCTACTCTGCCTATCCTCTTTAATTTTCCTGTTTACTATTCTACATTTTCTTTTTAATTTTCTTATTTCTCTTGTATAATAAACAGGGTCTGAGGTCATTTTACCCTTCTTAACAGGTACAAATCTCTTCTCTCCTTCCCAAATGATTCCTTTAAATTTAGCCCAAAGTGTATCCACATTACTCCCTTCACTTATCCAACAACTGAATTGTGATTTAAGGTAAGTCCCAAATTCATCAACGTTAGTTTTTCTGTACAATTTCTTGTCTTGTGTGTCCCTCTTATTAAGCCTTTTTGGTATCAGTCCTACATCCATTCAGCGTTATGGTCACCTATTCCTTCAATTACCTCAGTTTTATCAACAATTTCCCATGTTTTAACCAAGAATACATCTAGTAAGTTATTGAGACGAGTCGGTTCTTGTACCACTTGTGTAAATCCTCCCTCCCAATTTAACTTATTTGCCAGTTTCTGTTCATGGGCTTCACTTGCAGCTCCATTCCATTCAACTTCAGGCAAGTTTAGATCTCCTCCAATTATTACCATATCATTATTATTGTTTTTACGAGTATAATCTATTATTTTCTCAAATATTTCCATGTGTCTTTCCTCTCTTCCAGGCCTGTATGTTCCTATAATTCCCACCTCATTCATATTATCACAAACTAGTTTTATCCCTAATATTTCATCCCTTTCATCGGTAAACCATTCATGTGAACAATAAGTTTCCTTCACCAGAATAAACACACACCGCCCCCCTCCCTTTTTATCTTCTCAGTCTCTACGATAGACTGTGAACCCTTCTGGAAATACCTCTCTATTACCCACCCCTTCTCTCAATCACGATTCCACTCCTATCACCACATCAGTCTCATAAGATTCCATCAATGTACCAAATTTTAATTGTTTATTTACTACACTCTGACAGTTTACCAAGAGCAATCTCAGACCCCCTTCCTCCCTAAAACTTGACTGTTGCAATTGGGTAACTTGAAATTCCTTACTTTCCTGAGTTTAATTTTCTAGTTGACTGAGCCAGCTTGAAGTACAGCTGACTCTTTCTACTAGTTTTCCTGGTCAGTATTATAATTCAAGGGAGTTGCCTGTTTTACAGTACATATCTTAAGATTAATAAAATTTAAAAAATATTTGCTATCTTTTGTTTACCTGAATTGTTTAGATGAAGGCCATGCTTTGTGTAACAGTGTCTCTCGAAACTGCTGCTATCAATTACCTGTGTATTATGAAAATATTTACAAATTTTAACCATATCTGTATTAACTTTGTCCACTTCAGTGTTCACACACGAGTCTAATCAAATCATGCTTGTGGGGCACGTTCACTACAAAGATATTAGTGTGAGTCAGCTTACCTAGTGTACATTTAAGTTTAGAAATGACATTCTTAGCGTCGGTGTGAGCTACGTCGTTTGTCCCGCCGATGATCACTACTGCATCACGACTTCCGAGATTTCTTGCTGCCTGTTCCGTGTTTTCCAATACCTTCTTGATTGGGGCCCCGGGATAGATGACGGCCGATTTCCGATACCACTTACAGTTGTTTGCCATCAAGTAGCAGCAGGACCATGCCCGTCTAAACAAGTCTTAAATCATCAATCTTGGTATCCTTGTGCCAGTTACATAAACGCTACACTGTATATTTAGATAGGCCTGAATTTGCATTTAAATTAAAAGTTCATGTGTGTGAGATTAAAATATAACAACTTTGCATTAAGTAAAAGGAACGTTAAGATTATTCTCCAAATCATTAGGGACACAAATATACACTACAGGCTTGTTTAGAACCTTCCTGTTACCCCCAGAAGTTCACTGGCTCTGCTGTGGAAACAGTTCCATAAGCATAGATGAGGAATAAAACCTCTCTTCCCCTAGAAGCTTCCGGGCTAGGGTGCAGTCGACAATGACAAACAAAAACAAACACTGAAAACAACATCAATAATATATTCACACAATATCCAATGGGACCTGAAAATAAACACATATTTTTTTGCTATTTGTTTTACGTCGCACCAACACAGATAGGTCTTATGGCGACGATACGATAGGAAAGGCCTAGGAATGGGAAGGAAGCAGCCGTGGCCTTAATTAAGGTACAGCCTCAGCATTTGCCTGGTGTGAAAATGGGAAACCACGGAAAAACATCTTCAGGGCTGCCGACAGTGGGGTTTGAAACCACTATCTCCCGGATGCAAGCTCACAGCTGCGCGCTCCTAACCTCACGGCCAGTTCGCCCAATAAACACATATAAACACTGATCTTGAGGGGAGATTGTTTCGACCCCTCGACCAGCTGGCTCCACCAACGTCAATTACCTCCATATGCCAGCAGGAAAGGCTAGGACGTCTTCTAATTGCTTATATAAAACAAAAACAAAACCCTTCGCTATTGCAAGGCTAAGCTTTGCAAGTCTGGCATGTTTATCTTCTCATGCAGAACCCTGTCTGGTTGACACAATACATGGCAGCGCTCAGCTGAGCCTACAAAAAAACTCTTTCCCTTTGCTCGAAGAGATAACTTCTTATATGGGCTCACTTTGCCAGCAAGGAAAATCACTCGTTATACTATATATCTTGCGCCTGGTCTAATGATTCCCTGACTCGTACTTTCAATAAATAATCCCCAATGAATATCATTTTTGCCTCTCATTTCAATATGCCATAGTTCCGGATTCGTGCCTCGTGCTCAGGTCTGTTAGCTTGCCGGAATTATTTTGAAAACCTTATAAATGCAAGGTCTGGTGGAATCATCATCACCCCCCTGCGAAGCTGAAATTTACATGCCTTATCCTAACATTCCATGCAAACATTCATTATGTTGCCACTGTCTCATAATAAAAGCTCCCCGTTCGACATCCTAGAAGGCCCTTCATGTTCGGAAGACCTTAGTATCTCAAAATTACCCTACATCACACTAAGACAAGATTATCACTGTATAATATAACATTAAACAACCCTAGTTGAATATTTTATCGTCGTGACCCATAAATTCACACAACATAACACATGCATTGGTCCTAACATATTTACATTACCGCCCTGTAGGCATGTGAAACATGTTTATACAATGAAACAAAATGAAGTTGCCTATTCCTCTCTCATGCTAAGAAAAACTACTATTCACAATTATCTGTGACACTGCGACTTCATGGCTCCTCCATCCGGACTGGTTATATGGACTTAACCCATTCTTACGCTAACGGTATCTTGGTCCGCGGTTCAGCTCCTGGCATGGTCCATTGTGACTTCATCTACTTCATCGCCTGCCTGTACTGGTACTTGTAGGAAGGTCTCGTTTGTAAAGCTGATCACCTGCTCATACTGGTAATTGTAGGACGATCTCTTGCCTAATATGCCTAATTCTTTCTTGAATAAAATCAGCTCTTGTCGTTAGATTCGTGTACCGCCGGCAGCTGCAATTTACGCACAAAATTAATATGACTGTTTGTACACCCTGTCGCTCTTAGTTTAATATCTCGCTTGTTAGGACTCCGAAATATATTGAGTATTTCCTCTATCCGGGCTTATATTCCGTCCCATATAGCTCCTAATTACTGGTACGTTACCATCACATGAAGAAGTTATTACGAACTACTACACAAATCTGCGCACTTAATTTCTCAATCAACATTTATTTAAATACTAGCAAATGTACCCGTGCTTCGCTACGGTATTCTACATTGTATACAGATATCGACGTAAATACTGTGCGTGCAGTACATGAGATTGTTTTAAAATTGCATGTCTCTTAGCCATATCCGAGAAATAGCATGGGGAGGTCCCTATACATTGTTTCCAATGTAAAAGTGAGGGTTGCGGAGTTGTGATGATAACGGCAGGCTCACTTGCCTACTGCCATTCAAAATCGAGTTGGCAAGTTTACATTATAATTGCAGGCCCCATTGCCTACTGCGCGGTCACAATCGATTTGGGGAGTTTTAGTTACATTGGCAGACCCATTTCCTACTTTCAGACAGATTACAGTTGAGGAGTTTTTATTATAATAGCAGGCAACTTCCCTACCACCAGTCAAAATTGAGTTGTGCAGTTATCATTATTATGACAGGCCCATTTTACTGCTGCCAGCCAGCTTACTGCCAGTCACACAGAATTAGAGAGTTTCCGTGAAAATAGCAGGTCACTATGCCTAATGGTAGTCAAATTTTAGATTGGAACATTTGTTTATAATAGCGGGCACCTTGCCTAGAGCCAAACACAATAGGGTAGGGGACTTTCGAACAAAACTGCATAATCGCTTGCCTTCTGCAAGACAAATCGAGACGTGAATTATTCATTAAAATGGTAGGCCCTCCTTACTAATGCCATTTACAAAGGAGTTGAAGATGGACGCCATTCCTACTGCCAGCAGTCAAAGTCAGTGTAGGGAGTACTGATTACAATAGCAGACACACCCTTTCTCGGTCGCTACAAATCGACATCAATGAATATATATAGATGGACATACGAAAGTATATGCATGTTTACAATATTTCGGACCTTCATTTACAGATTAACTGCTGCTAAACGGTACGTCATATTGACAAAGGATTGTACCGTAAGGCGCAGTATTTAGCGATCTAAATGGCTGGTCCTATGATATTTTCTCGCATCTCATCTATTCATGGATCAGATTGAGTCAGAAACGTTGAATAGGTTGAAATTTGTGTAAGATTATCTTATATTGCGTTACTTTTCGGATAAGTATGTGACATAGCATTTGGCTCACATATGGGTACTGGGTGGGCCAATGTTCGTGTAGAGTTTGATCATACTATCTTTCCTGTAAGTGATTGAAAGTATGAATTATATAGGTAAAGAGTCCAAATTTACTCAAAATCGATACAGATACAACGAAAAGTTAAAAGACCAAGGTTGAAGATCACTCCTAATTCAATGAAGATTGTGCCATCCTTTATGTGATAGGACTTCCCGTTTATCCCACGAAATACCTCGAAACGAAGGTCTGCACCATCATTAAAATTGCTTCCATATTTCGATATTCTTCGGGGAAAAAAAAATTAAAAAATTAAAGATCTGTGAAGTTTTTCGTTCGTTACAGGCTGAAACGTATAATTTTGCCAATTTCAATTTTCTTGCTTGTCTGGCAGATTATGCTGCAATCTGGATTTTGGGTGAGGGGGTAAAAATTATGACTTTCAGGAAATTAAACCAAAAAATATGCAGACGATCATTATTACCCCTCAAACGGGTATCTGTACGAAAATGTCACCAAAATAGTCAATGTACAGGCACACACAGTCGTAACGATTTTATTTATATAGATAGATAAGGAATCTGCTCCACGTACAACACATTTTGGCTACGTCCGCTGGACTTAACCTGCAAAACCAACCGTTCATGATATCTCTCTTATTAATCCTTCTGTCGAAAAATTCACATGAGAACAAAAGTTTTAGAAATGGATTTCCATTAAGGATTGTAGATTTCGATTAATTTCGGACGTGCATATTTTGAGGAAGTGCAAAATCATGGTTCCGGTTTCGGATAAACCCCCAGTAAATTTAGGTATTCAGAAATAATATTGGCCCTAAAACCTAAACAAGGACAGGTAGATTCTAAATATCAAGTTTGGTAGAAATATATTCAGTAGTTTTCAAGTTATACAAACTCATACAATCAAACCGACAGACACCAAAGTTAAGAAATATGCAGATGGTCATTAATACAACTGAAACGGATAACTGTACGGAAATTCCGACAAAATTTCATTGCGATTATATTTATATAGATGACAGATAAGCATGGGCACGTTTGAAAGTGCAAACCTCATTTCGAGATTTACTGCTCCTAAACGGTACATCATTCTAACAAACGGTTTAAACCCTCAGACGTCCCTTTCATCGCTCTACATGTTTGGTGTTAAAACATTTTCTCGTATCTCACATATTTATGTGTTCGATTGAGTTACGATATTTGAATGGGGTGTAATTTGGGTACATTATAATAATTTTTACATAATTTTTCACATACTTATGTGGAAGCTAGAATCATGAAATTGGGTTCGCATATAGCCATTGGACCTGTCAATGTGCTTGCCAAATTCGATGACTCTACCTTTCCTATAAGTGTGTCAAACTAATACACGTGTAAAAAGCACAAAATTTACGAACCATCGAAATATACAGCCAAATCTACCCTATAAGGGAGAGAGAGAGAGAGAGATAGGACAAAATATCACAGAACCAAAGTT
This sequence comes from Anabrus simplex, assembly GCF_040414725.1. Taxonomy (NCBI): domain Eukaryota; kingdom Metazoa; phylum Arthropoda; class Insecta; order Orthoptera; family Tettigoniidae; genus Anabrus; species Anabrus simplex. Next base: position 352,187,590 of record NC_090268.1, on the reverse strand, counting down.
GTAGATCACTCGAAATTGAACGGAGATCGTGCCATCCGTTTTGTGATAGGACTTACCGTTTAGCCGCGAAATACTTCGAAACGAAGGTCTGCACCGTCATTAAATTGCCTATATTTCGATATTATTCGGCATAAAAAGTGAAATATTTAAAGATCTTGGAAGTTTTCCATAGGCTAGCGGCTAAGACGTATAAATTTGTATAATTTCAATTTTTCAGCTCGTGTGGCAGATTGTGAGGCAATCTTGATTTTGGGCGAGGGGTGGGGTTAAAATTTAGGACTTCCAGGAAACTATAGATAAAAAATATGCAGGTGGTCATTATTACCCCTTAAACGGAAAGCTGTACGAAAATTTGGCCAAAATAGTCAATTCACAGACACACGGTCGTTACGATATGATTTATCTAGATAGATAAGGAATCTGCTCCACGTATAACACCTTTTGGGCTATGTCCGCTAGACTTAGCCTGAAAACCGACCTTTCATGTTATCTCCCTTATTAATCCTCCCGTTGAAAAATGCACATGAGAAAAAGAAATTAGAATTGGATTTCCAAACAGTTTGATCGATTTCCAGTCAGGTTGGTTTTGTACTTTATGTATTGTGGAGAGTAAAAATCACCATTTCGGTCCCCTATAAAACCCCAGTCCATTCCGGGAATTTGAAATGTTATAAACCTTAAAACCTACCCTTGGGGGTGGGGGTGGGGGGTGGATGCTAAATATAAAGTTTGGTTCAAATATCTCAGTAGTTTTCAAGTTATAAGAAATACGCTTTACGCGCACCCGCTCTTGCGTTAATTCCGCTGGGATTTGTACCGAAAAACGGTCCGTTAATGATATCTCCGTTATTTATCCTGGTATCGAAATGATGCACATGAGAAAAAAAGTTTAGAAATTAATTTCCATTAAGGCAGGTAGATTTCCATTAAGTTTGGTTTTGTATATTTTGAGGGAGTGCAAAATCACGAATTCGCTTTCGTATAAACCCCCAATTAGTTCAGGGATTTAGAAACAATATTTACCCTAAAACCTACCCAAGGACAGGTGGATTCTAAATATGAAGTTTGGTGGAAATATTACCAGTAGTTTTCAAGTTATAGAAAGACAAACAGACCAACAGAAAAACAAAGAAACAAACAAACTAACTAACTAACTGACACCAAGGAAACCTACCCTTGTACAGATGGATGCTATATGTAAAGTTTGGTTCAAATATCTTCAGTAGTTTTCAAGTTGTAAGAAATATGCTTTACACGCACCCGCTCTTGCGTTAAGTCCGCTGGGATTTGTACCGAAAAACGGTCCGTTAATGATATCTCCCTTATTAAATCATGTTATCAAAATGATACACATGAGAAAAAATGTTTAGAAATTAATTTTCATTAAGGCAGGTAGATTTGCATCAAGTTCGGTTGTGTTTACTTTGAGGGAGTGCAAAATCACGGTTTCGGTTTAGTAAAAATCCCCGCTCAGTTCAGGGATTTAGAAACAATATTTGCACTAAAACCTACCCAAGGACAGGTGCATTCTAAATATGAAGTTTGGTGGAAATATATCCAGTAGTTTTCAAGTTATAGAAGAACAAACGGACAAACAGACACCAAAGCTAAAAATGATGCAGATGGTCATTATTACACCTGAAACGGGTAACTGTACGGAAATTTCGCCAAAATAATCAATGTACAGACACACGGTCATTACGATTTTATTTATATAGATTCTTCTTAGCACTGTGTAACTGTTATAGTTCACATGCTTCTCACAATGAAGTATGCTCTCAAAAGAGACGCCACTTACAGGGGAAGAACCAAGATACAATTACTTCTCCTTTGTGCAAACTAAAGCATTGTTCCCACACTCATCCCGCTCAGATCATACTAAGAAATGCGGTTACACTTAGTACAATGGATCAGCTCGAGACACTCAGTAAATTACTTCAAAATTTCCTGTTATTTTTACTTTGCCGAAATTTGTTCACATGAGTAATTATCATCATACCTTGCCAGGCCTGCTTCTTCTAAGTGTATCTGTGAATCCCCAGACAGCATTCTAGTCATTCTATCCTTTTCCCTGGCTTCTTCGCTCTTTCACACATCTTGCCATGCCCAGTCTAGCTCGCTTTGTCCTCCTTCGAGCTGCAAGCTTCCTTTCGCGCCTTTCCAGTTTCGACTCCCGGTACTGCGTTTGTGATACGTTAAATAATAGCTCCATCACCATGAAACAATATGGTTCATTATGTATGTGTGGTTTTTGAACTGTTAATTCACAGCATGCCCCGTTGTATGACAGTAATACTACATGCTGTAGTTATATTACAAATGTAACTTAATTTTCTAATTACATGTGAGATACATTCTTTATTCAATAGCTGTTATGAAGTAGGTCCATATAAGTAAACAAAATAATAATGTAAACAAAACTATATCCCTTTTTGACATACAATTTAGTGTGTGAAACGTAAGAAATGTTTAAAATAATTTTCACTAACCTTCTTTTGCTCAATGGCCATGACTCTGTGCCTAAAATATCTTTAATTAAAATGCTTCTTTCTCTCTCAAATAATTCACAATGAAATAATGATCACTGGCATTACATGGACATATGGGGCTGTCTAAAAATTTAAATCGATGAAAATAAGCTCTTAATTTTCCATGACCTGTTACCATTGGCCAAAGAAGCAGCGCACAGCAGTGAAATTAGTGAGTGTTACAGCAAAATTCCTAAAAGTGTTTTGAATAGGGAATTGAGAGATGAGAGCTTAGGAAAATGGCAGAGTAAATGGGATGAAATGACGAAGGACTCAGTTATGTTTGTATGTTCCTACAAAGAAGAGAGGTGCAATATGCAACATTTTTTGTTGGCCTAAAGCAGTTATGGCATCCAGCTATCTTCAGCGAGGTGGTGGATTTGATAAAAGGTTGTGTAGCTGTGAGCTCACATTTCTTGCCCTCAACATAGTTTTCTGTGATTTCCAATTTTAACACCAAAACAATTGCCGGGCCTGTCTAAAACATAATCAGGTGCAAATTCCTCATATGTGCCTATTACCTGTGATTTTATAATGAGTTGCCTGCTTTTTTAGCAGCTTTATGACGTGTAGGGCAAGCCTTTTTTTTCTTCAGAGAGGTGAACAACAATATAAAATAATAGATGGTGCAGTATAAACATAAAGCCATTTCCTTCCTAAACTAGCCTTTTCCTTTCCCAACATTTCTTAAAACCTGTATATATTACTACAAACTTAAAACCACCAGCAAATAAAAGGGTTATGCATGAATATTAGATTCTGGATTGGAGTTAATGCAGACTAGTGAGAATGGCATGAAGGACCAAGATAATGGAGGCATCAACTTAATTCCAAAAATTCAAATTTAATAGAGGTAGCATTCACAATTTGCTACACCGAATTGTGTTCGTAGACTGTATAGCTTGATGAGTTATCATTGTTTATCATAACAGATTTTACATTTATGCAAAAACCTTGTAACTTGGACTGTGTTAATCAGTCACTAACATTCGTCTTAAAAATGTCTGGATTTTTATACAGATTGGGTTGTTGACTTCATTATTTTACCTAAGTAGATTGTATGAAAGAAACCTTCCCTCATTACAGGTTGTTCTGAAGACTGAAGCTCTTCAGGACATCCTGTACATTTGAAAATATCCATTTCGAACCCCACTGTCGGCAGCCCTGAAAATGGTTTTCTGTGGTTTCCCATTTTCACACCAGGCAAATGCTGGGGCTGTACCTTAATTAAGGCCACGGGCGCTTCCTTCCCACTCCTAGCCCTTCCTTGTCCCATCCGTCGCCATAAGACCTATCTGTGTCGGTGCGACGTAAAGCAACTATCAAAAAAAAAAAAAAAAAAAAAAAGGGAAGAAAAAAGAAAATATCCATTTAGCCCAGCATAATGTGCATATCTCAATGCTGATACTGATAACTTTTAACTGTGTGTTATTAAGATATCATTGGTACAAACTGTGGAAAATTACTGAGATTTATAGAGTATACTGGCTTGCACCAATGTATCTTCTTTCTCGTTTTTGCAGTGCTTGCATTACACAATTTTTTAAATTCCTTTATTTTTTTTCAGTTACTGATGTCAAAACTGTACAGCAAGAATGTTCGAAAGGTGACAGTGCAGACAGTCAAGCAGAAGAGATGGAACATGATCAGAAGAGGTTGTATAATAAGAAAACCTTGAAGGATCAGTTTGGGAGTTACCCAGTTTGGATGAATCATAGGCAGATTAAGAGAAAAGCTAAACAGAATAGAGATATAAAGAAAAAGATGAAAAAGAAACAAAAGAGAAAGAAGTAATTTTCCTTTATTTGTTGCACATAAGATGTTTCGAAAATTGTAAAATTTATGATGTGGAGTTGCATTGTTAGCATGATTTAGAGTGATCTTTTTGATTATTTGTACATATTTATGTTGCCTTTGAATAACAGCTAGTGTAGGATGTCTTAAGTGTTATATTTTATGTAATAAAAACTACATTTTATGTTGAAATTTCATTTTTTACTGTAGATTCAATATTGGTAAAGTTGGTCATACTCCAGGCAAATGCAGAGACTACCTTAATTAAGCCAATGGCCACTTCCTTCCCACTCCAAACCCTGTCCTATCCCATCCCATCCCATCCCATCCCATTATCGCTATGACCTATCTGTGTCAGTATGATGTTAAGCAACTTGTTAAAAAAAAGTCTGTCATTCTACCTTCTTAACATTACTACTGCATCTCTTATTCTGTAGGAGAGTTCAAATTGCCCTTTCCAAGAAAAGTTTCATTCATTATTGGCATAAATTTACATTTTGGAATAAGCTTTAAACCTGAACACATTCAAAATGTCATTTATTATACCCAAATTTTAGTTGCCACTTTCCAAAAGAATTTTTTGAATATGTGAAATAGGAACATCTCGCAAAATATGATAGAAAAGATATATGTAAATTACTCCATTACATGGAAAAGCATAGAATCATGAATGTGGTTTTGGACTTCAAAGACAAGAGTGAGTACAGATTCTTTGGTTGTTCCCCTCTTAGTGGTCTCTTACAACGTGCAGGAGGTACAGATAATTCATCCTTTCATTCCATCCACGGAGATAAAGAGTTCTGATAAATTGAAAGAAATATGTAGCATCGTAATCTACGTCCAACAATATGGCAGCTGATCCAGCACACATTCCCATGCCATTTCACAAGATACGGGTATGTGTAGGTTATCTATAAGTATGGAATATGAAAACAGTAATTGCAGCGCTCATAACGATGTTGACCACAGCTTTGTCTGACTTGGCAGAACAGAAACCCATTACAAATTGAATCATAACAACTTTCTAATATAAATCTACATCCAGCCAAATAGTAGCTGATTTAGCACACAATTTTATGGCCATAAATATTCGTAAGGTACATATTATGAGAAAAATTCTGCTGCTTTTGCTGACATTGCTGTGACCTAGACGAAACACCAGTCAAAGACAGTGGAAACTTGTGTATAACGTGGTGCCATTTGTACCTACCGTATATAGAAGGTAAAGTTCTGCAATAACCCGAGGAAGAAGATAAATGACAGAACACTGGTTGTTTGGCTACCACAGTGTCGTTTATCTGCCCATGCAAAATTGCTTCACTATGTTGATGATGCTAATTCCAGATAGACCCCCAGCCCAAAAACATAACTGTGTTAAAAAAAATTAACTGCATACCATACATCTCAATAAGATTGGCACTTGCAGACTTTGGAGTGGAGGTTGAAGCCACACACTACATTTTGTAGCGTGGTTCCTCAGTTTTGCTGTTCTTGTCTGGTAGAAGAACAGTGATCAGCCTCCTAATCAGCTCATATGAATAACATTTCATTTATTTGTTTTAAGCGGTGTTTGAGTAAAACTCAAAATTAAACATGTCAACCATCAAGTGGATTTTCTCCATAACAAAGTCTATTATTTTACCAGATTACCTATCCTCCTTCATTCACCTCACATGACCACATCTCAGAAGCTGGTTTATGCATACAGCTTCATCCATCAAGTTCATTCCTAACTTAGCCGTTATGTCTTCATATGAGTACCTCCTACCATTGTTTCCACCAGTTTGTACCAGCGATCATTCTCACTACTTTCATGTCTGTTGGTCTGAAAACAGATGGATGTAAAGATAGTTTCATTCGGGAGCTGACTTCCTTCTTACAGAATACTGCTGATCGCAACTGCGAGCTAACTGCATTAGCTTTAATGCATCTTGATTCAATCTCGCTTACTACACTACCATCCTGGGAGAACAACATCCTAAATACTTGAAATTATCTGCCTGTTCCAGGTTTGTATCCCCAATCTGACATGCAGTTCTCTTGGGTTTCTTACCTACTGACATCAGTTTAGTCTTCGAAGGGCTAATTTTAATAACAATACTATTGCACATATTTTCAAGATCCAAGATATTAGACTACAGGCATTCGACACAATCTGCCATTTAGACTAAGTCCTCAGCATAGGCCAGCCAGCTTACTAAATTTGCACCTAACTGAATCCCTCCCTGTCACTAAATACCTTTTAGCAGATGATCCCTGTAAATTATGAATCACAAAGGTGAAAGATTACAGCATTGTCTAACCCCTGTAAGTACGGTACCTTGAACCACAAACTCATTCTACCATCAATTCTCACTGCAGCCCAATTGTCAGCATAAATGCCTTTGATTGATTTTAATAATCTACCCTTAATGCCATAGTTCCTCAGTACGGCAAACATCTTTTCCCTCGGTATTCTGTCAAATGCTTTCTTTAGATCTACGAAGACAGAACATACAGTAACTATTCTTATCATAGCATTTCCAATTATCTACCGCATACTGAAAATCTGATCTTGACAGTCCTTCTGTGGTCTGAAACCACACTGGTTTTGGTCCAATTTCCTCTCAACCACTCTTGGCACCCTCCCTTCCAAGATGCCAGTGACTTTGCCTGGTATACTGATCAATAAGATACCTTGATAGTTGATGCAATCCTTCCTGTTTCCTTGCTTATACTAGTTTTATCCAATCAGAAGGTATCTAACACACCACGCTAATCTTATTAGTCTAGATCTTTGTATTGCCGCTGTTTTCCATTTGTATTAAGAGAGTTATGTGTAAGAGCCAAACTTATATCTAGAGCCTACAGAGTGCTGAAAAACGTTTTTCCTAAATGAGTTGGTACAAATACGAGTATTTTGAACATAGGAACGACAGATCTGCGCTGATTAGTCGGCGCTACGCGTGCTCAGACATTTCAGTTCGGCTACCTACCTCCCAGGTGGTCGAGTGTAAAGTTTACATTGTAAACTGACACATTGTTTGCCTTTGATTTACGTTTTAGCTGCACGCAATGAAAAACGAACACTACCTCAGAGCAGATGTTCGAAATGTGTCCCTCCGACTTGGCGGCACAATGTATATCGACACAAGAATGTTTCGCGTATTCTTTGGAAAATTCCCGGTGCTTTTCGAACACGATGTGCAGGAGTGGGGACGAATAGACACAAGGACAGAAGGAAAGTCACGCGGACGGCGTCTGAGCAAAGACTTGTGGTTCGATAACGCTCGAGCGCCTAGGAGTCTGGCAGCCGAAACTAATCACTGAAGATCTACGGTTCCTATTCTCACAATACTTGTATTTGTAACAACTAACACTTCTTTAATTTAAGAAACAAGTGTTCCTGCACCTTGTATTGAATTACCTTTAAGAAACGTCCAGGTTACAGGCAAAATGGATGATTGAATTCGCCACCACGAAGATTATAAACGAAGACTGGCACTAGAGGGACAGGTTAAAGAGTGTGGATAAATGTTGTTAATTAAAGCAGCCTTTACGGTCCGTTGACTGAATAATTTAAGAACACAACAGTTTTAAAATACAAGTCCTGACCTCTGTGAACTCAGCAAGGGAAGTGTTGTCATTTTAAATCAAGATTAGTGAATATTAGGCTCTTTATGTAGCCTACTTCCTCCATTTCCTTGCATAAGGTGGTGGTGGTGGTGATTATTGTTTTAAGAGGAAGTACAACTAGGCAACCATCCTCTATATAACACTAATCAGAGGGAAAATTGGAAGGGGTCCGACACTTCGAAAAATGAAGATAACGGACAGAGAAACAGAAGGGCCACGATGGGCGTGAAAATGAAAGACTCCCTAGCCCTCGCAAACCTAATAGCGTCGGGGTCGGAAAATAACAAGAGTTGACCAAGAGAGGTCAGACAGGATAGATGAAAGTGAGGAGGCTGGCACAAGTAAGTGGAAGCAATGCCAGGACTCAGCTGAGGGCCCCGTTGTCGCCAACCCACGCTCCAAAGTTCAGAACCCCTGGGGCCCCTTTTAGTCGCCTCTTACGACAGGCAGGGGATACCGTGGGTGTTATTCCACCGCCCCCACCCACAGGGGGATTCTTTGCATAACAATACTTGTATTACGCTGTGGATAACAGAATACCGGTACTCTGCTGACAATTTGTAAAGTATTTTGTATTTTTGTGTCCTTCATTAAAACGAGCTTTGTATTCTATTTATGAATTAAGATACAGAGTGCAAATTGCCTTTTTTTTTAAATCATCCAGGCAGTAGAAATTTTCGTTCATTACTACATATTAAATCACTGGTATATTAACTGGAAAGTTTCTGTCAGTTTTACGTCTTCTTTTCTACAGTCCAGCAGAAGTTGTAACAGAAAATGCGCAGTAGAAAAGGGCTATGCAGTAGTGATTTTTAAGAAAATAATCGCAGATATTGAAGTAGTGAACGTTGTTGTGAAACTATACATTCCAACAGTATTCCTAAACTGTGTTCGTTTTAATGGTTTCTTCGGATGGCACTTTTCATCAGAGCGAGTGAAGAGAGATATGCATTTTGAAATTTATTGCTTATGCTGAAGTGACAAACCTTGTATATCAGTTTTACAGAAGTTTCGAAAAATATTTTTCTTTCTTTCTAACTTCTTGAGAGGTAAAATAATTACTGATCAAATTTAAATATTTAAGTTACTGACTATTTTGAAATTATGCTTGTAAATGCCATACGATAATAATAATAATAATAATAATAATAATAATAATAATAATAATAATAATAATAATACTGACTATTTTGAAGAAGTGCTGAATTTTCTTGTACAGCGATCATTTTAAACCAGGTCTGAACCTCTTCTCACATTCTCACTACCGGTAGTTTGGAATACATATTTGTCATGAACGAGTGATGTGGAATCAAGTGATTTTTAAATTTTGATATTTCTGAACTATGTTGAACTGCTGAACTGCGTTGTAAATCAACTATGAATATCCGAGAAATGTTTAAACCTCTCTTCGTTATTTATATTTATGTATTTATCAACAACAATGGTAGCAGGTTACTGTCCGACTCATTGGCTGAATGGTCAGCGTTGGAGCCTTCGGTTCAGCGGGTCACGGGTTCGATTCCCGGCTGGGTCGTAGATTTTAATCGCCTCGGATTAATTCTTCTGGCCCGGGGACTGGGTGTTTGTGTTTGTCCCAGGACTTTCCTCTTCATATTCACATAACACACTACACTGTCAACCACCACATAAACTCGTAATAGTGATTACATCCCTCCATATAGGGTTAGCGTCAAGAAGGGCGTCTGGCTGTAAAACAAGGCCAAATCCACATGTGCGACACAGTTTACACCCGCGACCCCACAGATGTGGGAAAAGCGGTAGAAAAAGAAAGAATTCGCAACGTTTTACCTATGTACCTTTGAGATTATTACACGATGTCCTACCGACCAGCTGGCTGTGCGTTTTCGGTCACGTAGCTATCAGCTAGCATTCGGGATATAGTGCGTTCGAACTCCGCTATCGGCAGCCCTGAATACGGTTTTCTGTGATTTCTCATTTTCATACCGGGAGAAAGCTGGGGCTGTGCGTTAATTAAGCCACGGTCCCTTCCTTCCCACTCCTAGCCCTCTTCTATCCTATCGTCGCCATAAGCTCTATCTGCGTCGGTGCGACATAAAGCACTTTGTAATAAAACACTGTGTCCTATTAAACATGCATGCTGCCTAAAGTCTAAATCAATTTAAAAGTTCAATTCATTCACTCGGGTTGGGGGAGTGAACAAATAATGTTAGGAAAGATCTTCGTTGGGGTAATCACATAAATGGGATTGTAAATAAAGGGTACAAATCTCTGCACATCATTCTGAGCGTGTTTAGGGGTTGTAGTAAGGAGGTAAAGGAGAGGTCATATAGGTCTCTAAGACTCCAACTAGAGTATGGTTCCAGTGTTTGGGACCCTCACCAGGATTACTTGATTCAGGAAATGGAAAAAATCCAAAGAAAAGCAGCTCGATTTGGTCTGGGCGTTTTCCGACAAAAGAGTAGCGTTACAGAAATGTTGCGAAGTTTGGGCTGGGAAGAACTAGGAGAAAGAAGACGAGCTGCTCGACTAAGTGGTATGTTCCGAGCTGTCAGCGGAGAGATGGCGTGGAATGACATCAGTAGACGAATAAGTTTGAGTGGCGTCTTTAAAAGTAAGAAAGATCACAATATGAAGATTGGAATTCAAGAGGACAAATTGGGGCAAATATTCATTTATGGGAAGAGGAGTTAGGGATTGGAATAACTTACCAAGGGAGATGTTTAATAAATTTCCAATTTCTTTGAAATCATTTAAGAAAAGGCTAGGAAAACAACAGATAGGGAATCTGCCACCTGGGCGACTGTCCTAAAAACAGATCAGTATTGATTTGTTCCGGGGTATCTGTGGAACGCAGAGAGGTGAAAGAAGGTGTGGGCTTGAATGGGTTTAACTACAATATCAAAATCGAATTAAAAGTTTAACTAGAGGTTATATTTCTTTTAGAATTCCCAACTTAACAATTTTCTTCACTGAGTGAACAATAAGAAATTTATGGATTGAAATAGAGAATCTCAGAATAGGGCATTTAACAATTTTGGGCTTCAAGTCCTCGATTTATAATTTCTGATTTACAAGCTTAAGTTTACAAAATTTACAAAATGAGGAATAATTTAATCAAGGGCAGAAATCCCCTAATTCAAGAGCACTTGCTCCCAAAATTGCAATATCTTGTTAGAGTAAGCTAACTTGATTCATGCTCTTAAATTGCTATTCAAGAATGAAAACTGTAAAAAGCAATAATTTATTTTCAACACAGCACCACACACAATTAACAACCAGATATAAACAAGCCCACATAAACATACATTTCACAAGAAGATTATACAAACTTAAAAGGGGCAAAGAGAGAATGTAAATATTGGTCACTAAGTATTTGGAATAGTTTTAATGTAGATGGAGCCACCACATACTCCCTCTCCAGTGATAACGGAGAGTTATTTAGCTGGAATCCGAACAATTCGTCCAGAACGGGTACACTTCTCTTCTGCTGCAGGAGATGGAGGATTGTTCTGTAGTTCTTGGTAGGTGGGCTGTTGTTTTTCATTTTGTGAAGGAATTTTTTTGTCATCTAGAAGGAAAGCAGGTCTGTCTATTGATACAGTGTGTTCACCGTTAGGTAATTGAATCACAAAATGTTTTTCTCTTCTAGTAAGTACTTTGAAGGGCCCGTCGTAGATTGGCTGTAAAGGTTTCCGAACTGCATCATGACGAAGAAATACATGGGAACAAGTTAGAAGGTCAGAGGGAATGAATGTCTTTCTCACTGAGTGGTGTACTGGTTGAACTGGACGTAAGGACTTGATGTGCTCTTTGAGTTTCAAGACAAAGGAGGATACATCTGTCATTGGTGGCGTCTCCACCACGAAGTCTGCTGGAAACCTCACTGGTTTTCCATAGACAAGTACAGCAGGAGTAGAACCTAAGTGAGGTATGATGATAGATCGGAGACCAAGAAGAACTAGTGGAAGTTGGGGCATCCAGTTGCTGGAGAGTTGTGTACGCAGTGCAGCTTTTAGTTGACGATGCCAACGTTCGATCTACCCGTTAGCAGCAGGGTGATACGCAGTTGTTTTGATGTGGTGAATGCCTAGGAGTTGTATCAGGTTACTGAAAAGAGAACAGTCGAAGTGTTTGCCTCGGTGAGTGGTGATAACAGATGGTATGCCGTATCGAGCTATCCATGTGTGCAGCAGGGCAAATTCAACTGTTTCAGCTGTTATATCCTTCAGGGGCGTAGCTTCCGGCCAGCTTGAAAAACGATCAATTATAGTAAGTATGTAGGTGTCTCCTTCCGATGGAGGAAGAGGGCCGACGATGTCTACATAAATGAGAAAAACGGCGGTCCACTGGTTCATAGGTGCCTATAGGGCTGGTAGTGTGCCTCGCGACCTTGGAACGCAGGCAGGCTACACAGGATTTAGTCCACAATTTAATGTCCTGTCTCATTGACGGCCATACATATCGTTGTTGTTCAAGTTTGGTAGATGCATTAATACCTGGGTGAGCCATATTGTGTAATGCATCAAATGCAAATTTACGGAACTGACTTGGCAAAAATGGTCGGAGTTCTCCTGTAGAAACATCAGCAATTAATTCAGCTCCTGATGGTAGTAATGGTCTTGAACTTGAGTGTTGTCTCTTTGGATTGTTGTAGTTGGCGAAGTTCATCATCAGAGGCCTGTGCTTGGGCAATTTCATCAAATAATAGTTGTGATGGAATGAAAATGGATGAGATGCGTGAACAGAAGCCAGCTGGAATATTGTCTTTCCCACGTAGGTACCGTAAGTCAGTCGTGAACTGATCAATGGAGTCTAGATGTCGAAGTTGTCTGGGCAACGCCTTTATCAAGGCGTTGTTGAAAAGCAAATGTCAAAGTTTTGTGTTCAGTGTAGATGGTAAAAGTTCTGCCTTCTAGTAATTGTCGAAAGTACTTTACAGCTGCATAAGCTGCCAATAATTCAGGTCATACGTGAGAAGAATCCTAGTGCTTCCATCTTTGTGTCACGGATTTGATGTAAGGAAACTCCCATTGCGAAGACAGATGCGTCAACCAGCAATGCTAACGGTAAATCACCTGAAGGATGTGCCAGAAGGGTAGCATTTGCTATTTGTTCCTTAAGTTGTGTGAAGGATTGTACTGCTTCAGGTGTCCAGTTAACCTCTCTGCGATCACGCTTGCGTGTCTCTTTACAAAGACTGAAGAGTAAGCGTTGAGTAGCAGCTGTGTCTGGTAATGATCGGCGATAGAAATTTACTAATCCAAGAAATCGTCTCAAGTCAGCAATAGTACGAGGTTGTGGGAACGAGCGAATAGCATCAACACGGTCGGAGAGTGGTTTAATGCCCGAAGATGACACACTGTAGCTTAGGAAGGAAATTTCTGAGGCACCAAAAATGCATTTTGAAAGATTCACATTGATACTGTATTTATGCAGTCATTCAAGGAGGATTCTTTAGTGATGCTCATGCTCTTCTTCATTTTGAGATGAAATCGGGATATCATCGAGATAGCAAAACACAAAGTCCAAATCTCTCAAAATGGAGTCATGTACCTTTGAAAAGATTGGGCAGAATTTCGGAGACCAAATGGAAGTTTGACAAATTCAAATAAACCAAACGGGGTTATAATAGCTGTCTTGGCCACATCATCTTCTGTGACTGGGATGTGGTGGAAACCTCTGATTAGGTCGATCTCTGAGAAAATTGTTTTACATGATAGTTTGGTACTGAAGTCTTGGAGATGAGGTATAGGATACCTGTCTGGAACTGTGATGGCATTGAGGGCCCTGTAGTCCCCACAGGGTCGCCATGAACCATATTCTTTCTGTACCATGTGGAGAGGACTGGACCAAGGACTCTTCGAAGGTCTGCAGATACCCAAGTCGATCATTTTCTGGAACTCCGTCTTCGCTTGGGCAAGTTTATCGGGAGGCAGTCTTCTCGCTTTGGCAGCGACTGGTGGGCCGATTGTAGAGATGGTGTGGAAAACTGTATGTCGGTTGCAGTAAATGCTGGATTGTTCCGAAGTAGGCCTGGGTAGTCTTGGAGTAGAACAGAGTATTTGTTGTAAGGGTCAAGTAAATGAACATTTTCTGAGACAGGGGACGATACTGGTAGTCCGTGGGTTGATAAATTAGTTGTGCCATCTATGAGACGTTTGTGTTTGATATCAACTAACAACCCATATTTATTAAGAAAGTCAGCACCGAGGAGAGATTGCTGAACATCAGCTATTGTGAATGGCCACAAAAGTGATCATCTCAAACCGAAGTCAAGTGGAATTAAGCGCTCGCCATAATTTTGATTGGTGTCCCGTTAGCTACATATAGCAGGCGTTTGCAAGCACGCTTTTTATCTTGTGCTGTGGGAGGAAAAACGGACAAACCCGCTCCTGAATCGATCAGAAATCGTCTGCCAGAGGAGCGGTCTGTAATGAATAAGCGGCGAGAATTTACATGGCCCACGTCTCTATGTGCTGCCTCTAGCGAGGGGCCTGAGCATTTCCCGAATCAGAAGAAGTAAAACTGCATGGGGAGTACATTTCTTTGCTTTTTGTCGGTATGTGAAATGGTGCCAGCATAATGAACCACGTGATTGATAATGTTTACGGTGAGGTGAACGGGACTTTGAAGGAGAACGATACTGTGGTTAATTCATAACACTATTTATTGATAATGTTAATTGTTCAATCTGTTATTCAAGCCTAGAAATCCTATCGGCGGGTGATGCTGACGGTTGCGACTGAATAGCAGATATGCTAGGGCTCGAGTAATCCAATATTCGGTCTGCTATTGTTGCTAGGTTGTCCAGATACTAATATAGACCTTAAATGTACTGGTAACCTTTGCATGAAAATAGTTCTTAAAAAGTCGTCCTGAACTTGTGTTCCAGCAAGGGTTCGCATTTCTCTGAGTAACTGACTAGGTTTTTTTAAAATACCAAGTTCGATTTCTGTTAAAAGTTTGGTTCTCTTTCGTCCTTCTGATTCCTCGTATTCAGTTATAAGACGAGACTTGAGGTCTATAAAAGGTGTGTTGGGTAATGGTCGATTCAGAAAGTCACTTACAAGCTCTGCGACATCAGGTTCGAGCGATCCTATTAAGTAATTAAATTTTGTCAATTCTGCCGTAATACCGGCCGTAGCGAATTGTGCTTCGAATTGCATCACCTATAATTTTATGTTCTTTCGCCAAATGGGTGGTATTTTTACCGAGACGCGTGCGATATGTGCATTTCCGTTCTCGTAAATGTCTGTTGATAGGGTTCCTTCCGTATTCTCTGTGTTAGGCATGTTTACAGAAACATAATAGTGCAATGGTTGTAGAGTCCGCCATGCTAACTCGCTACGCGCCAGGGGCGTCTCCCATCGCCCCCCCCTTTATGCTCGAGCGCGCCAATCCGCGAGCAACACTCAAGCGCTGGGCCGGCCCTTCTCACTTCTATCCGTGGTCGCGCCGCAGAAGACTACGGAAACGACTGGAAGATTAATCTGGAGTCTTCTGTTTCGCGAGGTTCCTCGATCCATCGAACATCCGGACTATTCCAGAAGGGCTGGCGCATATATATAAGAGCAGTTACTTGCCTGCAGTGGGAATCAGTGAGAATTGGTGAGTGAGAGTTAGAGAGTGAGTGAGCGGAGAGCGCAGTCAGTGGTAGCCTGGGCTGAGATGTCAGCCTGATCGAGTATCAGCCTGTTGGAGCCGAGGACTCGTGCCTGTTTTCCTGATGTCGTGTGTGTGTTTGTCCCTTGAGGCTGGCTGCTGTGGAGGAGAACCTGGGGTGTTCTGGAGCGGCGAAGAAGGGAACACTAGGAGACAACGTGTGAAGACTGCGGAGTTCAACGGGTTGAGTGAACAGCGGATACTATCCCGACCTGCGAGGCTGACGTGTAGGCTGTGGACCGTGACAGCGCTAACGAGTGTGACTGAGTGGCTGAGAGAGTGTACTGCAAATAATCGATGACTCTGTGTGTGTGTGTGTGTCATTGTAGATGGAACCTAAGAGAAACCGAGAGAGAGAGCGCGAACCGTCTGTAAGTGTGTGACCGTGTACGTGTGTAACTTGTGGCCCGGCTATCGTCTGTATGTGTGTAAATCTGTAGTTGTAGTGCTTAGTTAATAAATCTTAGAAATAGGTTGCTACCAGGTGTTGTAAGCATTTATTCGTTTATTTACCCCGCCAACACGTCACAATAGTCAACGGTTACACTGCACAACACTCGAATGCACACGTTTTTATTTCATCACGTCGGGGTCACCACTGTTAGAGTAAGCTAATTTGATTCGTGCTCTTAAATTGCTATTCAAGAATGAAAACTGTAAAAAGCAATGATTTATTGTTAACACAGCACCACACACAATTAACAACCAGATATAAACAAACCCACACAAACATACATTTCACAAGGAGGTTATACAAACTTAAAAGGGGCAAAGGGAAAATGTAAAGATTGGGCACTAAGTCTTTGGAGTCGTTTTAATGTAGATGGAGACACCACAATCTAGCCTTACAGAGGCACCCTTCACTATTACAAAACTTTGAAAAGAGCTTACATGCTCTCGTTTTCTTACAGCCTACTCAAGGCTATATCACATCACAATCATACACACTCTAGCCTCATAAGGCACGAATTACAAATGGAAATAGTTTTACACAGGGGTATCTAGTACCCAACCTACTGGGTCTTTGCGGAAAAAGAACAGGTTAAATAAATGGCCCGAACACAACCAGAATGGAGGCATACACTGCGCTCCGAGATAATTAAATATTAAAAATCTATAGGGCTCTCGGCCGACGAAACTGGGGCTAGTCCCAAATTACTGAGGTGGCTCGCATGGAAATAACTTTAATATATTACAGGAAAGAAAAGTTGCGAAATCGTAGTCACCTCAAACCAAGATGAAGGAGAGCTCGAGAGGGTAACTCACTCTCTATCCCCGATTTACAGTTAATGACTTTACGAAATTTTACATGAAAAGGAAGAACTTTTCATTAAAACAGTTACATAATTAGAAATTCGAACCTTCACCCCGGATAAGTAGGCGGAAACAGCAAGAAAGAATTTACGTGGCCATTACCTGGTAGGTGTTCTGCCGGCCGAAGAAAGAGGCGCCCCGCCTCCTGCCTTAACACACACACTCAGAAAGACGACGATAAATAGGCAAGAAAACTTGAAAAGCCGCAACTTATATACCCTCAGGGAAGGTTCGAGAGGATTCTGGGCTAATCCGTACACACACTCTCTCTTTTATTGGTTGAACCCAAACGTTACACTAAAACTGAAGAAGAAGCCTGTGATAAGCTGAAAATTAATTACAGAAAATTTTCATTGGCTAGACTCAAAACTGGCGGAGTAAACAGAAGTGTTGCAAATCTAGAATTATATAAAAAACCAAATGAAAGACGAGAAAACCTATAAACACAAAATTTCTTTCAATAACACTTCTTTTACCTTGCACCATAGTGCATGACTATAGTTTTTTGGTAGTGACATCTGTGGAAAAACGTCCAAACTTCTTTATGTAAACAAGCACACAGCAAATAAAACCAGTCAGTTTAGGCAAATTCGGAATAATACAGTTACTTAATACGTCAGTAGTGACATCTTCTGATTAAAGTCTCAAGTTTATGTAGTAGCAATTTCACATTTTGGTCGGTAGAGGAGTTCATTAAGGTGCTTATTTTGAATGTGCGGAGTTGAGGTGTACCTCCCGGTACAGACCCCCCCCCCCAAAGTCCTTCCTTGGGATCACGCAGAAGAAATTAAAAAAACATTTCCAGTTCAAAAAACATTTTTGTAAGTCTTTTTCCGAAAGTTGGTTTGTAGAAAATTTTGTCCAGCACAGCCTTCTTGTGATTGCAGAAGTTAATTATATGGTGATTCCTTTTGACGGCAAGACCTGCCGCCGCTGCCGATACCCAGGTGAGGTCGCCCGGACCCCCCAAGTACCCTCAGATACACCTCTCCCGCTACTATGAGAGGGGTAGGGGTAGTCGTGGTGATGGTCGCCGCAGATCAGATGTAAATGAGCAGCCCCCAGATGTGTTGGCGGTAGGGTTACCGCACTTCAGCCTTTGCCCCGGAAGGTGGGCTCCGGCGCGCCGTCGAGAAGGAGACGTCATTGGAGCGAAGTGGGCCCATTCCCCACTCTGGTATCTCTCGCTAGATGTTGCAACACGGCAGCTGACGGATGAGGGGGTACTGAAACAGTAAGATCTAGGCGTCAGAGAAGTGTTGTTGGAGCCTTGAGAGTACGATATTTATTGGTGATGCAGACGTGTGGGCGGCGTAGAAGGTGTGTGTGTGTCGAAAGTGCGAGGATGCAGGAGACGGGGCGTGGTAATTGCCACCAGGGAATTGACCACAGGAAAAATCAGAGGGGAAGATAGTACACAATAGTTAATATACATTTTTTTTGCTAGTTGCTTTACGTCGCACCGACACAGATAGGTCTTATGGCGACGATGGGACAGGGAAGGGCTGGGAGTGGGAAGGAAGCGGCCGTGGCCTTAATTAAGGTACAGCCCCAGCATTTGCCTGGTGTGAAAATAGGAAACCACGGAAAACCAGCTTCAGGGCTGCCGACAGTGGGGTTCGAACCTACTATCGAGCTCGGTAGTTAATATACAACCATGGGGCAGAAGGCCTCTAATAAATTATTAATGTACTCTAAATAAATATAACCTTCAATTCCTGCCAATTTTAATGGCTAACGTAATCAACAAACAATTACGCAGGTTCACCTGAAAGAGGTGAACCCTGAAGATTCTCTCTGTGGCTGGATTACTGACTAATAATGTAACCGGCGTTAAGAAATCAAGAATAACGTACGGCCCATGGAATATGGGGGCAAGCTTGCCCGCAGGAACAAATTTATTTTACCATGACCTGATCTCCGACTTTTAAATTGGTGGGCCTCCGTCCACGATCATATCTTTCCCTAACCTTTTCATGGGAAAACTTAAGATTATGTTTAGCTTTCTTCCATGAATCTCTAAGATTATCAGGATCAATTGTCTCTGGTAATATATCATTAAGTGACCAAAGGTGGCGTGTTATGAACAAATTTAAACATAAGAGAAGCTGGAGTAAAGTTATGGGGCTCATGAACCGCCGAATTTAAAACAAAGGCCAACCAATGCAGTGACGTATCCTACCTGAAATGATCTTCATGATGAAATGCAATCAGAGCAGATCTAAGATTACGATTGACCCGCTAAGCCAGAGATGGTTGAGGGTAATAAGCTGAAGTAGTTACATGTAATATAGACAGGTCAAAACAGAATTTACGGAATAGGTTTGATGTGAATGCCTTAGCATTATCGGAAACTATATATTGGCAGGGGCCAAAAGAAGCAAATATGGTATTCAAACAAGAAATAGTGGACTGAGCGGTTGCCAGCTTAGTCGGAAATAACCAAGAAAATCTAGTGAAACTACATATACTAGAATAAATTTTTTTCACGTTCCCCTTTGATTGTGGGAAAGGTCCGACGTAGTCTATATATAGACGTTCCGTAGAGTGAGACGCTTGATGAGATGACAATAGACCTAGCTTAGTGGACATGGTGGGCTTACTAAGCAAACAAGATTTACAAGCTTTTACCGATTTACGAATTTCGGCGTCCATCCCTTTCCAAATGAACAATTCTCGGATCTTTTCCCGAGTTTTAATAATATGATAAATTTCGCACAATGTGCATTTAGTTGTTACAGAAACTTGTCAAAGAGTTTTGTCTTTTGTTGCACAATATCAGATGTTATCGGTCACAGTAGGCTCCGCATAATTTACACTTGCAGTTATCGTCCTGGTCATGGAATTTATCTGTTAGGCATATCCGATGATGGAAACCGTGTACGGCATATCTTGTCAATACATGACGTAGATCATAACTGGCTTGTGTCCATTCCCTATATATCATCGCATCCGTTGAATAAAACTCTGGCCATATATCTTGTCTCTTCTTATTGAGTTCCTGCAGTACATCCAAGTAGGCTTTGGTAGCTGGTAGAAGCAGGTCGAGGCGGAGGTCTTTGATGAAAAATTGCTCTCTTGCTAGTACATATGTAAGTCGGGACAATGTGTACTTTGACAGACACAGTGCTCTTTTGAGGAAGTTGGCTTTGATCTTTTCTATGTCTTCGAAATTTTTCTTTAGGTGTGTCCAGATGGTTTCCAGTCCATATGTTTCCCGAGTTTTGAAGATGCCTAAATGCCCCTCTAATGGGTCCTCATGATAGTATTTGAAGATCATCGGCATAAGCACAGCTGGAACCACTACTTTCATTTTTTGATCCTGCCTCGACGGGCAACACAAAACCCCGTTTCTCAACACATAAAGGACGACATGTTCCCCAGAAGAAAGGGTTTCCATAATAGGAGCCAGCACTTGACCTTCACGTTGATATTTTTCAATATCCGGAAACAACATGGGTGCGTCAGTTAGAATGGCATTAATGCCCGAAGGAATGGGCGTAGGAAGAGAAGAACTCTCTTCCTGTTCGGTGGTCTCCACATCGTGAGAAAACGTACGGCTTAGTCCATCCGCAACTACATTTTCGGATTCTCAAATATGCCTCACATCAAATTGGAAGGCAGAAATGCTGATGGCCCAACGGGCTATACGACCAGTAAGACGCGGCCTAGCTAATACGCAACTTAAGGCCTGGTTATCTGTTTCTAAGTCGAATTTGACATGTTCCAGATAGAGGCGGAACTTATCTAAAGCAAACAAAACTGACAAACCCTCGAGTTCATAGATGGAATATTTGGCCTCTTGAGCCGACAATGTCTTAGAAGCATAGGCGATGGGTCGCCTTCCGAGTTCTGTTTCCTGAAGAAGAACAGCAGACACTGCTGATGATGAGGCGTCGATTTGGACAATGAAATTCTTTGAGAAATCAGGCATAGCTAAAACAGGGGAGTTACAAAGGGCTAATTTCAGATCTTCGAAAACGGCTTGTTGAGACGGCCCCCATTCAAATTTGACACCTTTCGTACGGAGTAAGTTCAAGGGCGCCGCTCTGTTAGTGAAATTAGGAATAAATTTCCTGAAGAAATTCGCCATGCCTATAAACCTGGCAATACCTTTGATGTCCTGAGGTGGTTTGAAATCATGGATGGCCTGTGTTCTAGAATGATCAATGGAAACTCCCTCGGGGGATACAATGTCCCCTAGGAATGACATGGAAGGTTTAGCAAAGGCTACCTTGGATAATTTAACAGTCAACCCAGCTTTACGAAGGCGATTGAGTACCTGGTTTAGATGATCTAGGTGGTCGTCTCAACAAGCCGTTTTCGAAGATCTGAAATTAGCCCTTTGTAACTCCCCTGTTTTAGCTATGCCTGATTTCTCAAAGAATTTCATTGGAAAATCAACGACATCATCAAGATAGTGATACAAGTATTCAAACTATCTAGCAGTCTAGTGAGAACAGCTGCCCCCGTGGGGAGCACGAAAGGCACGCGGTTGTACTCATACAAGTTCCAATCCGTGGCAAAAGCAGTTAGATGTTTCGATTCTTCGGCTGGAGGGATCTGGTTGTATGCCTGATTAAGGTCTAGGATGGTAAAGAACTTGGCTTTCCGAAACCATGAAAAACAAGAGTGAAGATCAGGAAGGGGCACTGATTATAACACCACCTTACGATTTAAAGCCCTATAGTCAATCACAAGCCTGAAGCCACTTTGGGGTTTCGGTACCAGAAAAATTGGCGGTGAATACGGCGACTTAGAAGGTTGAATAATGCCATCTTCTAGCATTTGATCGACGATCTCCTTAAGAGCCTTTATTTTAGGTGGGGACAGTCTACAGGGCGGAAATCTAACTGGAATCGAATCCGTAACCTCAGTCATGTATTCAATAAGGTCAGTAACGCCAAGAGTATCAGAAAATACATCAGGAAACGACTGACACAATTTACGAATACTTTCAGCCTGCTTCTCAGGTAGATGTCTAAGGTCTAACAACGTCTCATCCTGGGCAGGCGAAACAGATGAACATGATACTGAGTTACATTTTAGCAAAGGAATTTTACAATTATTAGCAAATTTGAAGGTGCACGACTTGCTCTGAATGTCAACCACGAGACCAGTAGAAGACGTGAAATCAGCCCCAAAAATTACAGGGCAAGACAAGTGTTTAACCACAAATAATTTTATTTTCCAGGTTAATTTAAAAATACGAATTTTAGCAAAGATGAACCCCAAAATTTGTGAAGGAGAAGAGTTAGCCGAAACGCATTGGACCGAAGACGAACAATAGTCAGAAAATTTACAAACATTCTTTAATTTAGAATACCATTTAGCCGAAATTATGGAACACACGCTCCCAGAGTCTAATAGAGCAGTGACAGGTTCACTATTCACTTCAATTTTGAGAAATGGTACGAGTGCGGGAGTCTCCGCCGCAATTCTGAGGCATTCTTTAGGGCCTTCGAACGATAAATTAGAAGAACCTTTACCCTTACCGGAGCTTTTGCTGGGCTTAGCAGGGGCTGAGCCTTGGGAAGATGAACATGCCGACTCAGTTGATGACACTAGTCACTTTTTATTGTTGAAGTTCGCGGAGGTTGCACCAGAAGTCGAACAGGACGGGGTGCTATTGGCATTAGGGCAATTCTTGGCTAGGTGAGTAAACGAGCCATATTTGAATCATCCTTGAGATGACTCTACTCCATTATTTGTCCCACTCGATTTTATCAATGGTCATTTGTTACGCAGATGTTCCGTTGACCCACAAGCACAGCATTTGCGGGTGGTGAAAGTTGGGCGAGGTGGAGGCTGAAAACTACAAGGAGATAGAGGGGGCTCCTTTGCAACACTTAAAGTGTCGGCATATGTCACTCCTTCAGCTGAGACAGCCATAGCCTCTAATTCTGCCAAAGTTTTGGGACGATACGCGAAACATTAGTAAGAGTTATAAGGTGAAGAGATATCTTCCACAATAGTTTGCACTATTTGGTCTTCAGAAAGATGCAGAGCAAACACTCGGGTATAAAACTTGATATCTTGGATGAAGTCCGCAAGATTTTCGTCCATACGTTGTACCCTAAAACAGAACTTCGGGATCAAAGATGACATTGCTCTAGCCGGATTTAAATTTGCCAAAAAGTGAACATGGAAATCTTCTATGGATGAGCGATCAGCAATGGCCTTAACGATTTTGTCCGAGAGGATGCCTACGGAATATGCATACATAATTTGAAGAATTTGAGAATGAGAGAGGGAAAACACTAGAGCATGATCTTGAAATTCAACTAAGAAGCTGAGAAATGAAATGACATCATTAGTGGAGTTTACTGAAAATTTAGAAGTTCCCCTAAGCAACATAGCCAATGGATGAGGCAAACTACCGAAACCGGGTGACATAATTGGTGATGGCATAGAGGGTTGAGAGGTCTCTAACATAGCATTGTTCAGAAAGAAAGGGGGAATTGGTTTAGGGTGACCAGACTCAGTATCCAATGGGGCAGAAGTTTGTTGAGTTGCCAGGAGTTTCTACTTTCTACTACTTTGGAAGAATCCTCCTCACTTGCTATGTTTATCACAGGGGCTTGGTCGGTTTTGGGAGCAGCTGCCCCAGTCAACAATTGATTAACTCTATTTGGCATTTCTCATAGATGGTCAACCAAATTACTTGCCTCCTTAGCATGTTCTTCTTTCAACTTTAGAGACAATAGGTCCCTAGCCCTATTATAAAAATGGAAGAATCTAGCCTGTACTCTTTTAAGTTGGTTAGCAGATGGATCGCTTACTTCAAAAACCTCACTACAGATGCTAATTCGGTGGTATTGTCAGTGATGGTGGATAGAGGCTCATCAATTTCCTTTTCCCCAAAAAAGTGGGATACAAATTGGCAATTCTAATGACTCTAAGTTTGGCAGTATCTGCCACAACCATGCCTCCAGATTGGACCTTTCTGATGAGTAATTCGTAAATCAATTCCTCCTTGCGTAAGTCCCGGGAGCGAGGACTTCGCGAGGACCAGACATATTGACAGAAAGTTAATAATTTGGAAAAATTCCCAGTAACCGAGAAAATTCTTAGAGTTCGGCGCGGATTTGGTTTTAGCCGTCAAAAGGGACTTAATTTAGACCCATTCAACCTCGCTCTGCTGCCACTTGTTAACGAGGTTTGGTAGAACGCAGAGAGGCGAAAGAAGTTGTGGGCTTGAATGGGTCTAACTACAATATCAAAATCGAATTTTAAGTTTAACTAATTGTTATATTTCTTTTAGAATTTCCAACTTAACAATTCTCTTCACTGAGTGAACAATAACAAATTTGTGGATTAAAATAGAGAATCCCAGAATAAGGCATTTAACAATGTTGGGCTTCAAGCCCTCGATTTATGATTTCTCAGTTACAAGCTTAAGTTTACAAAATTTACTAAATGAGGAATTAGTCAAGGGCAGAAATTCCCTAATTCAAGAGCACTTGCTCCCAACATTACACTATCTAGCCTTCCAGAGGCACCCTTCACTATTACAAAACTTTGAAAAGAGTTTATTTGCTCTCGTTTTCTTACAGCCTACTCAGGGCAACATCATATCACAATCTTACATACTCTGGCTCGAATTACAAATGGAAATCGTTTTACACAGTGGTATCTAGTACCCAACCTACTGGGTCTTTGCGGAAAAAGAACAGGTTAAACAAATGGCCCGAACACAACCAGAATGGAGGCATACACTGCGCTCCCAGATAATTAAATACTAAAAACCTACAGGGCTCTCAGCCGATGAAACTGGGGCTAGTCCCAAACTACTGAGGTGGCTCGCATGGAAATAACTTTAATATATTACAGGAAAGAAAAATTGCGAAATCGTAGTCACCTCAAACCAAGATGAAGGGGAGCTCGAGAGGGTAATTCACTCTCTATCCCCGATTTACAGTTAAAGACTTTACGAAATTTTACATGAAAAGGAATAACTTTACATTAAAACGGTTACATAGTTAGAAATTCGGACGTTCCCCTCGGATAAGTATGCGGAAACAGCAAGAAATATAGAGTTTACGTGGCCATTACCTGGTAGGTGTTCTACCGGCCGAAGAAAGAGGCGCCCCGCCTCCTGCCTTAACACACACTGACCGTACTGCATTGTGTTTTGGAGGCTGTCGTCATTAGAATAAGTTTGGAACATTGTGAGTCCATGCCTGCCATCTAGCGGAGACATTTTGTCGCACCCTAGTCGCAAAAACCTCGCATAGAGCAGGCATTTCCTTTCTCCAAAGCTTTCTTTGATTTTCCTGTATGCAACATCTATCTTTCCTAGGACCATACAACCTTCGACATCCTTGTGCTTCTCCTTCAGCCATTCTTCCTTAGCTACCTTACACTTTCTATCCACGTCATTCTTTAATCGCCTGTATTATTTTCTGCCCTCTTCATTTCTAGCATTCTTGTATTTTTGTCGTTCATCAATCAGGTCTAGTATCTCCTGATGCTGGGGCTGTACCTTAATTAAGGCCACGGCCACTTCCTTCCAACTCCTGGGCCTTTCCTATCCTATCGTCGCCATAAGACCTGTCTGTGTCGGTGCGACGTAAAGCCTCTAGCAAAAAAAAAGTATCTCCTGAGTTATCCACTGATGCTTAGTTGATCTTTTCTTCCTTCCTAACATTTCTTCAGCAGCCCTACTGACTTCATTTTTCATGACTCTCCACTCTTCCTCTATTGTGTTTCCTTCAGCCTTTTCATTTAGTCCTTGTGCAACATGTTCCTTGAAACAATCCCTCACACTCTTTTCTTTCAACTTATCTAGATCCCATCTTTTTGCATTCTTTCCTTTCTTCAATTTCTTCAACTTCAGATGGCATTTCATGACCAACAAGTTGTGGTCAGAGTCCACATCTGCTCCTGGGAAAGTTTTGCAATCCAACACCTGGTTTCTGAATCTCTGCCTAATCATAATGAAGTCTATTTGATACCTTCCAGTGTCTCCAGGTCTCGTCCACATATACAGCCGTCGTTTGTGGTGTTTGAACCAAGTATTGGCAAGGACTAAATTATGATCAGTGCAGAATTCAACCAGCCGGCTTCCTCTTTCTTTTCTTTGTCCCAATCCGGATTCTCCTACTGTATTATCTTCTCTTCCTTGGCCTACCACTGCATTGCAATCTCCCATCACAATTAGATTCTCGTCACCTTGTACACATTGTATTAAATCTTCTCTCTCTTCATTCTTTCGATTTCTTCATCATCCGCTGAACTAGTAGGCTTATAAACCTACACTATTGTGTTGGGCATTGGTTTGGTATCTATCTTGACGACAATAATTCTTTCACTATGCTGGTCGTAGTAACTTATCTGCTGCCCTATTTTCTTATTCATTATTAAACCAACTCCTGCATTCCCCTGTTTGATTTTGTGTTGATAATTCGGTTGTCGCCTAACCAACAATCCTGTATTTCCTGCCAACGTACTTCACTTATACCAACTACATCTAATTTTAGTCTATCCATCTCCCTTTTCAGATTCTCTAACCTACCATAACGATTCCTTGGCCTACCACTGCATTCCAATCTCCCATCACAATTAGATTCTCGTCACCTTATACACATTGTGTTAAATCTTCTCTCTCTTCATTCTTTCGATTTCCTCATCATCCGCTGAACTAGTAGGCTTATAAACCTACACTATTGTGTTGGGCATTGGTTTGGTATCTATCTTGACGACAATAATTCTTTCACTATGCTGGTCGTAGTAACTTATCTGCTGCTGACATTCTGACATTCCACGCTCCGACTCGCCCGGAGATCCGAATGGGGGCTAGTTTACCTCCGGAATATTTTACCCGGGAAGTGAGCACCAACTCGCATGTGCCATGGATCCTTTTAACGTGGATAGCATGTTTTGGGGCTTGCGTGGTGGCCATGGTTGTTAATGCATGAAGTCTGTATGGTTAGCCGGTTCGAGTCTCGATGGTGGAAGAAATTTCCCCATCAGAATGTTGGCCGGCAGGGTGGTGCTATACCATTTCTAATCACTAGATTACCTCTCCGCAGAGTTTATATGGCGCTGTTGGTGATGGTACGCTCATCTCCCTTCATACTATCATAATATATCACATCATTAATTTCATCTCATTAACTCCTCTGATGAGGTTGACATCAAGAAGGGAATCCGGTCGTAAAAACTCGCTGCGAACAAGTATCTCACTTCATACCCGAACCCGTAGAGGAACGGGCTGGGCGTCTGTCTAGTATAGCGTGGACAGTTTTGCATCGACAATATTCTGACACCACGGTAACCATGGAAACAAGTGTACATCATCTATGTATACTACAGTAGTGCATCTATGCCTCTCCGTGTAGTGGATGAACTTTATTTTCGCGGAAGGTCAACAACTTACGTGGTTAATATTATGTGTGTCATTTCTACGTAGCTCTCTCAAACTTGGCAACACTGAAACAAAGCACAAACCTCAACAATCACCTCCAAAGTCAGTAGTAACAACAGGCTTTGTTTTAATTCAATCTGAAGGAGAGGTTGTTACACACTATCGGAGGCTTTGGAAAAGTAGCAACAATCGAGAAAGGAGTGAGGCAAGGCTGCAGTTTGTTCCTATCCTTTTCAATGTTTGTAAAGAAAAAGCGGTAAAGGAATTCAAATAGGAATTTTTACCCTCGCCCTGAACTGTAAATTACGGGTTGTCAGACTGATAGGTGGTAGCAACTTCTGGCTCAATAAGAAACGACTTCACGCTGATCTCGTGTGTCAATCTTACACGACGTGTGCTATAATTGCTTGACAGGCTGATAGGTAATAGCAACTTTTGGTTCAGAGTGGAAAACAATGGGGTTAATCTTACGCTCATCTTACTGTTCATTTTTCCTCTCTTCATTGATATCTAGACTAGGCCTATCCTAATGGTTGTTTGATAAAGATCTAACCAACTTTTCAGCTAAACATACATACTGTATTAATTCTCCCTTAACTGTTTTTGCTAAAAAATGTTTTTAAAAATTTTGGGTGGACTTGATCACTGTGGAAACTATAGCGACGCGTGCAGTTTACGACTTTGACTTTGACTAGGTAAAAACACCTCTTAATTGAATAACTCTTAAACGTCACTTGCAAAAAAAGTCTAAAATTTATCCTTTAACAGGATGAAATCGCTCATGACAGGTTTTTTTTCAGAGTAAAAGCATTTCGAGTGGACTCGCTTTTTGTAACCTAACTTAAAAGTTATATATGTCTTTCTAAGCGGACAGTAAAATATTGAATTCTTAAGTGTAACCTGTGTAAAGTATGTAAGATATAAGCAGTCATGTTTTCTTACACTATGTTTCGCATGACGTCAGCAATTAAATTGCAGGTGTGCACGGATGGTAAAATGTTGTATTCTTAGGTGTTACCTGAGTGAAGAATGTATCATGTATGCAGGCGTGCTTTCTCACACTATGTTTCGCATAACGTCAGCAATTAAACAGCAGGTGTTGAAGATCATGTTTTGCAAGACAGCAGCATTTGTATACTGCATTCGCATGCATTCTCTCCCTGTTACCTAATAAAGAAGATCCGGCAGCTCTCTTATCAACAGTAAGTAAAAAGTACTTCGTATACGTTTTGCTTGATAATGTGCTGATAGTATTCATTCTCACGCTTATATCTGAGTACATGTAAAGAAAGCTTGGAGTACATTTTTACATTCAAGATCCTAGTTGCTGTTTGGTGTACTGCTACTGCTAGTGTTTATTTTTCTCAAGTAAGTAAAGATTTAATTGTCTACTGAAATGTTGTAATACGCATTACATTATTGTTTTTAGAGGTTCAACACTAGTTGGAACTAATAGATATACTCGAACACAACCTTACACGTGAGTAATCCTGTCTTCTAAACGTAGCCTCGCACTGCCTGCATGGGAACATATCATTACTGTTCTAGACACGTTTATGTCTGGCAAAATTGCTTTGAATGGAATATATTTTAGTACGTACATTACAGATGTATTGAATGTTTTAATATTTCTTCAGCTATCAAAAGTTAAATCTCAAAGTTTCTATTAAGATCGAAGTCCAATATATCACTTTGATAACTATCAGCGAATGAGTTGATAAGTCTTATTGCCAAATACACTGTTATAGGAAAAAAATACTTTATCACTATAAAGCTTAAAGTTCCACTTAAATAGTGAGTAAAAATACACTTTGTTACACTGTCGTAGAAAAAATATGCGCTTCATTACTATTCAGATTTACTTTTTCACGATAAAGATTTTTTTTAAAATCACTTCTTTACTATATAAAGTCTTAAGAGTAATACTTTGATACACTTCTTTACTACTTTGATAGAAAAAAACGTTTAATCAAATTCTAAGTATTTGAAGCCAGTTGCTGGATATGTGCGGTCGTGGACATTTGCGGTCACTGAGATATATTTGCGCCGACTCACAGAAATTCCCCAGCAGTCACAGGAGGTTTTCGGTTACTGCATGAGGGGGTGGGCCTAGTTAGCTTAATCTCTAACCTGCCTGGGCTCCTGCTCGTTCCTTCTATATCAACATCCTGGATAAAGTGTGATGGAATCAGCATTTTAAAACACATAATTTTCCGTAGACCAAATTGTCATATGTACTCGAGTTTGGAAGTTGTTCATTAAATAACCAATAGACCTACAAGAAATCAAATGACGCCATCATTTTCCTCGTTTCACTTTAAGTTTAATTTTACGTTGGGTTTTGAATTTGTAATTATTTTAATATATTTATCGCAGGTAGAGCATAAAAAGTGCCTTTTTAAACGTGTAAACCGTGCCTCAATTCTAAGACATGTGTGTATGTTGGGTATTCAGCCCAAAAGCTGGTTTGATCCTCCACAGCTCCGCCAACAGCCCTCATAGATAGCCTAGGTGTCACTGAAGAGGCATACTAGGGAAATGAATGAGGTAGTATCCCGTTGCTTTCCTCGCCAGACCAGAAGTAGTTATTGCATATCGGTTTGCCAAGCCCACTGAAATGCATGCACCAACCGACCCTATGAGTGATATTTTCACACCATTCATAGCAGGGACTGGCTGCATAAGGAATGGTATTACTAGTATCGCTCATGCCTCGGTCACTTTCATATTGTCAAAGCCAAGGATGAGATTGAGACAGGTCAATGAAAGTAACAAATCTGTATTCTAGCCCATACCAGAAGACATATTGCACTGTAGGCCTAAACACTAAATCTTGCCAGCAAAGGCGAGTTACCAGAAAACCCGTCATCTGATCTAATCCAACTTTCAACGCAATATATATTGGAATGTTTTATACTTTGTTTATAAATTGCAGAATCGTATGTTTCCAGAAACATGACATGACTTGTTCTTCTTCTACAGACACACCCATGTGACGATTCCATGTTGACTTTCCCAATACTTCCCGTACATATAATCATTGTAATGCGCACGATTTGCCTTATTAGTAGCTGTCAATTCTATTCCAGCACACAACAGTAAATACTTACACCAGGAAGTTTAGACGTAGAATGGTGTTTGTGGCTGAAGGTATCAGTCTCTAAATAATGCGCGCGAGAGGAGAAGAGAGAAGGAGCCAAGGCAGGTTAGCGGAGATACCTTGAGATTAAGCCAATGGTGCTTGCTGCATTGACCGAAAATCCCCTGTGACTGCTGGGGAATTGCTGTGAGTGGGCACATGTATATATCAGTGACTGCAAATATCTGGACTCCTTTCAAGCCTACACAGATAGTTACTATTCAAAAGTAAAATATTTGTCCACACACAGCATGTGCTTACACAAATTACACACAGTTCCGGTTATTTTTCACGCCTACATACAGAAGCTGAAGGCTCCGCCTGTTCATTTCATTGGCATCTTCATCATTAAGTGATTTATATACAGAAGGTAAAGAGCAGTAACTTCACCTGTAGGCAGATTTACATCAGCGACAATACTCCCTCCATACTAGGTGGTGGTGACAGCGCGACGGTTCATAACTTGAAGTGGCGTGCCTACCGGTATTTCTGATAGCTTTTTCACAGTTCTGCTAACAATCTGTTCAAGCACGGCCAACTTTTCTTCAATGTCCATAATCTAAAAGAAAAAATACACACGCAAGAAAAAGTGGGATGTTTTCTACTCTCGTTATGAGGTTATGTTTGAGTACATCAATCGGTGTTGAACATCTAAAAAAACAATAATGTTGAGCGCATTACTAAATTTAAATCTTTACTTACTTGAGGAAAAACACTAGCAGAAGCAGTACACTAAGCAGCAACTAACAACGAGAGGCCAGATCCTGTGTCCAAACGATTTCAACGAGCTTCAATGTACCTTTTGTGGCGGGGGTAGGGGTGTGGGGTGAGGGGGGAGCACTCAAAAGTAACTCATATATAAGGATTTAGGTCAACAGGCTTTCGTTTTCGAATACAAATGAGGACAAATGTCATGATGCAGGGTCTGCTTCCGAGTAAGTGGAGATCGTAAAACACTAAAAGGGGTAACATTTGACTTAAACATGTTAGGTAAGCAACCAAAGAATTTCCAAAAAAATGTTTCCCCACCGATTCTAATGTAACAAATATATACTTGGAGAGTTGAAACGCAGCTCAGTGGAGTGGTAGGCGGGTAGTCAGTGTACTTGTCAACGAACCTCGGCGATGTGAGTTCATGTCTCGCCGTAGCTACCTATTTATTTTTTTACAAAACGAATTATTATTTGAGGGAGGGTGAGCATAAAACTGTGAATAAAAATATTAGGCAAACTGCAGAGAACTTTATTTTCTACCTCTAATTAATATATAGTGAGAGATATCCAGTAGTAACTGTGAGATCGTCTAGGCCTATATAAATTTTAGGTAGAAAATTAAGTAATACCAATTTAAATGGTCCGTCATTGGACATTATAAATTTTCCAGCTAACTCATTCTTGGTTGCCTGCGTTTCGCCCTCGTGTGCTAAGTTAGGCTCGTCAGTTGGGACTTAGCACACCACCCAAGACGCAAGGCTAGTGCATACCGTGGAGGCCACTGCATAGGCTACTTGAAGCCACCAGCAGTGCCAATGCACTATGAGAGCTATGTCTCATTTTCAAAAATTGATGCCTGCCTGGCCATCAAATGATGTAGGTCCCCTATGGGAATCAACATCTACATCAGAAAATTAAGTGTACTGCAATTTGAGTAATCTGTTTGTTCCCATTTTCCCCTCTAATATTAATTTATTTCGTACAAGAAATATAGATGGCACGAGACGTGAACTCACGTCTTCGAAGTTCGCTGACAAGTACGGTGACCACTACGCCACCTCTCCGGTTGACCGTGATGTAACTCTACAAGTACTGTATATATGCGTTGCATTGGAATCGGGGTTCATCAATTTCTCGGAAATTTTTAGGTTGCTGACCTCATATGTTTAAAGTAAAATTTGCTCGCCTTTTAATGTTCTGTCACCTCCACCTTGTCTCAAGCGGATCCTGCGACATGATATTTGACCTCATTTATTTCGAAAACGAAGGCGTGTTGACCTAAACCTTTTTTACACGAGTTACTGTTGAGTGTTCCCCACAAAGGTACACTGAAGCTCGTTGAAATCGGTTGGCCGCAGGGTCTGGCCGCTCCTTCTGAGATCTTGAAGGGATCTTCTCAACCATGTTCAACTTCGCCAATCTAGAAGAGAAAAACATACACTTGTTAATACTCATGTACAAATGGGACGCAAAATATGAGCTTATTTCTGCTCTTGTAGAAGGTTATGTATGAGTACATCCATACGTGTTGAACGGCTAAAGCAATAATGTTAAGCGTATTAATATATTTAAATCTTCACTTACCAGATTTTTTTTATCAGAAGCAGTACATCAAGCAGCACCTAGGATCTTGAAGCGATCTGCTCAAGCACGGTCAACTCCACCAATCTAAAGAAAACAACGCACACTTGTTAATACGCACATGAAGAGGGAACGGAGAGATGAGATTTTTTTCTCCTTTCGTATAAGGTTATATTTGAGTACATCTATTAGTTTCAACTAATGTTGAAACTCTAAAATCTATTTCAAGCGTATTACTAAATTTCAGACGACAATAAAATCTTTACTTACTTGGGAAAGAAACACTAGCAGTAACAGTACGTCAAGCAGCAACTAGGATCTTGAATGTAAAAATGTACTGCAAGCTTTCTTTATATGGTACTCATATACACTGACTGACAGAGCAAATGCAACACCAAGAAGGAGTGGTCAGAACTTTATGCCAATTGCAGGGTAGACTGACGTCACTGAGGTATGCTCATGATGTGAAATGCGCCGCTGTGCTGCGCACGTATCGAATGATAAATGGGACACGGCGTTGGCGAATGGCCCACTTCGTACCGTGATTTCTCAGCCGACAGTCATTGTAGAACGTGTTGTCATGTGCCACAGGACACGTGTATAGCTAAGAATGCCAGGCCGCCGTCAACGGAGGCATTTCCAGCAGACAGACGACTTTACGAGGGGTATGGTGATCGGGCTGAGAAGGGCAGGTTGGTCGCTTCGTCAAATCGCAGCCGATACCCATAGGGATGTGTCCACGGTGCAGCGCCTGTGGCGAAGATGGTTGGTGCAGGGACATGTGGCACGTGCGAGGGGTCCAGGCGCAGCCCGAGTGACGTCAGCACGCGAGGATCGGCGCATCCGCCGCCAAGCGGTGGCAGCCCCGCACGCCACGTCAACCGCCATTCTTCAGCATGTGCAAGACACCCTGGCTGTTCCAATATCGACCAGAACAATTTCCCGTCGATTGGTTGAAGGAGGCCTGCACTCCCGGCATCCGCTCAGAAGACTACCATTGACTCCACAGCATAGACGTGCACGCCTGGCATGGTGCCGGGCTTGAGCGACTTGGATGAGGGAAAGGCGGAACGTCGTGTTCTCCGATGAGTCACGCTTCTGTTCTGTCAGTGATAGTCACCGCAGACGAGTGTGGCGTCGGCGTGGAGAAAGGTCAAATCCGGCAGTAACTGTGGAGCGCCCTACCGCTAGACAACGCGGCATCATGGTTTGGGGTGCTATTGCGTATGATTCCACGTCACCTCTAGTGCGTATTCAAGGCACGTTAAATGCCCACCGCTACGCTACCGCCGGTGGCACTCCCGTACCTTCAGGGGCTGCCCAATGCTCTGTTTCAGCAGGATAATGCCCGCCCACACACTGCTCGCATCTCCCAACAGGCTCTACGAGGTGTACAGATGCTTCCGTGGCCAGCGTACTCTCCGGATCTCTCACCAATCGAACACGTGTGGGATCTCATTGGACGCCGTTTGCAAACTCTGCCCCAACCTCGTACGGACGACCAACTGTGGCAAATGGTTGACAGAGAATGGAGAACCATCCCTCAGGACACCATCCGCATTCTTATTGACTCTGTACCTCGACGTGTTTCTGCGTGCATCGCCGCTCGCGGTGGTCCTACATCCTACTGAGTCGATGCCGTGCGCATTGTGTAACTGCATATCGGTTTGAAATAAACATCGATTATTCGTCCGTGCCGTCTCTGTTTTTTCCCCAACTTTCATCCCTTTCGAACCACTCCTTCTTGGTGTTGCATTTGCTCTGTCAGTCAGTATATAAGCGTGAGAATGCATACTGTCAGCACATTCTCAAGCAAACCGGATACGAAGATTTTAAAACTTACTGTTGATAAGAGAGCTTTTGGATCTTCTTTTTTAGATACGCGTGAGAGAATGCATACGAATGTAGAATACACATGCTACTGGCTTGCAAAACGAGATCATCAGCACACCTGAAGTTCACCCGCTGGTGTCTTGCGAAGCATAGTATGAGAAAGCACGCCTGCTTACATAATATATTCCTTACTCAGGTAACACCCAAGAATGCAACATTTTACCGTCCGTGCACACCTGCAGTTTAATTTCTGACGTCATGCGAAACATAGTGTGAGAAAGCACGCCTGCTTACATAATACATTCTTTACTCAGGTAACACATAATAATGCAACATTTTACTGTACGCTTCGAAAGACGATATAACTTTTACCTAAGTTATTACGGTAGGATGCATAAAGCGAGTCCACTCAGGACGTTTTTAACCTGAAAACATGTCATGGGTATATTTATCTTGTTAAAGGATAAATTTTAGACTAATAATTAGTTTTTTGAAACTAACGGTGTAAGAGTTGTTCAATGAAGAGTTGTTTTTACCTAATCAGAGTCAAATTCTTTAATTGCATGCGTCCTTGTAGTTTTCACACTGAGCTAGAAGTTTTTAAAGTTATTTTTTACCTAAATACAGTTAAGTGTGAATTAATATGTATGTTTAGCTGAAAGTTTGGTTCCATCTTTAACATCTCTACCATTAGGGCAGACCTACTCTAGCGACTATACAGATACAGTGCGGCCAACTCGGTTCGATTTCTGATTGGCTGTGCCTCGAATTGCGTTCGATTCGCCATATTCGTCCCTAGCACTGTATTGTAAACACGTTCTTTAATGGTCGTAGTTCGCAGAGTTGGTGAAAATGCCGGGTTGATGTGCTTTCGGCTGTATCAACAGGCCTGAGAAAGGATTATTCATGAAGGTATTTCCCAGTGACCCAATTCGAAGAAAGCAATGGGCTGCCATGGTTAAAAGAGAAGGGTGCTCTCCTACTGAAGTATCACGTTTATGTGAAGTAACTTCAACATACTTTTTTAAGGTAATCTAAGTATCTTAAATATAACTGGCTGGACTGACCGGAACGTTATTTCACTAGGAACACTTTGAGCCACATATGTGGGAAAAGGTACGAGAGAATGGGAAAATAATTCTGAGATACAATGCAGTACCCATAATTTTCTCTCACCGAGAGCCTCCGAAGAGAAAGAAACCCCCCATCACTTGGAAACCATGCAATCTAAAATAGAAGAAATATGTAAAAAGAGAGGACAGTACATGTTATAATCTAGGAGACACTGCAGTGAAAGGTACTCAATAATTGCTTCACCGAACGAGCTTGCAATAGCAAGTTGCAGCCTGTCTCATTCAAATACGGACACAGTAAAATTTTTGAATGAAAAGTTGCAGCAGTATGAACACCATTAACAAAAGGCAGAGAATCAAAATCGCAGACTGAAATACACATGCTCTAAATTTAAACTATTATGAGAGAAAACAAAGTAAGTGATATGCCTAGCGTAAGGAAAATTCCGAGAAAAGTGTTCGACAGTGATCAGATTTGTTTATTAAGCAGTTAAACGACGTTTGGTCAAATGTAACAATCAAAAACTCTTGCAAATTAAAATGTTATTGTAGAAATAAAGGCTATGAAAAAAGAGCAAAATTATCCGCTTCCTTCCCTACGAACCCTTCGTAGGTAAGTTCATTATATTCCTTTCCAGCCTGGCAATGAAGAGGGTGTTATTAACCCTCAAGTACCCGCGCCAGATCTTAGGACGCTTTCCACTCCACATATAACTATATTGTAAAATATGAATTCCTGTATTAATTGGAGATTTTAAGATAGATTACGTAAGAATGACTCTTTCTGCGGGGAGAGCACAGAAAAGTTATTTATACATTTCACTAGGAAATAAAATGACCTGGGTGGATTGCACCCTATATGCGTGTGTTTGAGGGTTAAGAACCTCGAAATAAAAGCGGATCTCTTTTTCAGTGAAGAAAAGCAATGTGTTCTATTAATGGATGAGGTCCATTACACCAGGGAATGAATATGGCAATACATGCAACGCATTCAGAGGCAAAGTTACCTTACCTTGTCACAATGAACAAGCTACACATACTTTAGTGTTTACGTTTGGTGAATTAACAAGTAGATGGAAACAGACGAACGCATACTTTTTCACTGGAGACAGCGGTACAGGTGGCGCTGTTATTTCAGACATTATAATGACAACCTAATAAATAGTTCTTAAGATTTTGGCAGCTGGATCTGAAATGCGTGCACCAAATCAAGGATTTTGGAGGAATGTCGGTGTAATTGCATGACATCACAGGGAGGTAGTTAATTATTTCTTGCATCCTTGTGACGAAGATGAGAAAATATATGTTATTCCAGATCCTGTTCACCTTTTCAAGAATGTTAAAGGCGTGTTCAGTAATAACAAAGTGATCACTATCCCACAATCAATATTGCTGAAGAATTTGGCCTAACCTCTGTTCAAATCGAGGTATTCCGTGTAGAAGAACTAATTGCAAACCAAAAGCAATTCAATTTCAGGTTAGCACCGACGACGATGACGACGACGACGATTAAATTTCATTCCCCGCCGGAAGGACGGGGCGGGCCCCTCAAAGCGTGATGCGCTCTCTCGGGCCGGGAGATGTGTAGTGAGAGTGAGGTGTGATGAAGGAGAAAGATGGGAAAACGATGTTACAAAGTTTTGGAGGAGGAAGAGTGGGGTCTCTTAGCTAGGGAGATGCGAGATAGAGTGGGTGTGTAGAAGGAGTGAAGAGTTATACGGGAGTGCTAGGGTGATAGAATGGGTTGAGGAGTTGTAGAGCTGCAGCGATGTGACTTAGGGAAGTTGTGAGGAGTCGATAGAGATCTATATGTGGAGGTGGGTGGAAGAAGGGACGAGTTGCGGGAAGTGGTGGGCGTACGTAGTGACGAGATTGATAGGGAGGATGAGTTGGCCGGGTGCGAGGGCGTGTAGCGACCGAAGGACGTCTGGGGAAAGGTCGATGAGGGAAGCGAGAGAGTTCCACTGGATGATGACGTCCGTAGATGCGTGCTCCACTGGAGATGAGGCGATGGACAGGGTCTTCTGATGGTACATGAAAGCGTACTAAGGTGGTCGGTCCAGATGAGTTCAAGATGCGGAACGCCCGCCGAGCTGGGACGCCTGTTGCTTGAAGTTCACGTAAGATTTCTTCTTCGGTGATGGTTGTGGCAACGTCACGAACGACGCAGCTAAACTTTGTGGGTTGAGGCGAAGGTGGCGGTGACGAAGTTGGCTGTGCGGCGGTTGCGACAGTTGAGGCTGGTGCGTCGATGATGCACTGGTGCTGGAAATAGCGAGGTGGGATACGTAGAACGCTGGAGCGTTCAGAGGTGGGTAGCATGGGAACAGATGAAGACATTACTGGGGAGGGATGTGAATAAGTTAAAGTTGTGAGAGGGAGGCACTGAAGGGTGCAGGCGGAGGTCGTGGTAGTCGTTGTAGTGGTTGTGGTGGACATGGCACACATCCAATGCGGAGTTCGGCCACTTGCTTTTTGAGGTCGGCGGGGAGAGCTGATTACAGTTGACGAGCAACCCGGCGGAGCAAAAATAGTAGGAGAAGCTGCGATTGGATATGCCTAATAGCGAGGTCGATGCGAGAATGTGGATCTTAGCACTGAAAGTTACTGAAGAAGATGTGTATCCACTTCACATCAAGAAGATGCTGGTGTCACCTTCAACCAAGGAGATAAGCCATTCTACCAGCAGTGCTCTGAAGTTCCTGGCTGAAGAAATAGATCGTCCAGAATTTTACACTACTGCTTGGTTCGTAGACTTAGTTGAAAAATGGTTTGCACTTACGACTTCTCGTAGCACAAACATGGCATTCAGCAAAAATGATTCTGATGCGTTTAAGGAAAATAATCCCTTCCTTAACAGTTTTTTGATCATCTTTTCTAATCTTAAAATAGGAGTGAGAGGTGCTTGGAAACCTGTACAAATTGGAATTATTCTCTGCACAAAATCCACAGTATCACTTTGTTCTAACTTCCTGGTTCACACAAGATTCACAAGAGAATATTTTCAGTTTTGTGAGATCCAGGCAACCTGTCCCTACAGCGTTACAGTTCTAACAGAACTTGAAGATGATCATGTTTTCTCCATACATGAAGGATGTGAAAAAAAGAATGTATGAGGAGGATGATAGGGAGGCTCTAACAGGTTTTCTTGATTGCGCTAAGCAATTAGTGTGTCAGCAGAAAGTGCAAATGCAAGAACTTGAAATGCGTCAATATTTCATCAAAACGAGCGTAAGCCCAGTAAAAATAATTCTCTGTATTGTTTGTTAGGTTATCTAATGAAAAGCATTAAGAGGAATTCCAGACACTGTGAGAAATGTTTAATGAGCTTAGGTAATATAGAGCCGTATGGCTTATTTTATGCGCGGTTAGCTCAAATTAAATGTTTCAAAGGGAGAACATTACGGTTTGTAAATGAGCTTACATCTCAATTTGTATTAGAAATGAGAGAATTGTTTTATAACTATAGTGATGTATAGAAGTCACAACGCAAGTATAATTACTTTAAAATATTGTGGTATCCTTGGTGAAGAACGAAATTTATGAAAATCCGATGCCTGACTGTCATGGTTTGTTGAACACATTCATAGGGAGGGATTTAGACTAAAATTTGATTCGAGAAGAAAGATAAATAAAACTATCTTTAACAGAAAATCTGTAGGAGGGCTTGCATCTGTAATTTAAATTGTGTTTGATACACTAAGGTGACCTGAATTCTTTTAAGAAACTACATAATGTGAAAGACACAAGATAGTGTGGTAAATCAATGGGAATATTGGAGAATTTTGTCAAATGTACCTGTTTAAGTTTGACTACGGGATTTTATATATATAATGCACATGCAAGTAATTAATAACAT
The DNA here is from genome assembly GCF_040414725.1 of Anabrus simplex. Lineage (NCBI taxonomy): Eukaryota > Metazoa > Arthropoda > Insecta > Orthoptera > Tettigoniidae > Anabrus > Anabrus simplex. The sequence continues at coordinate 352,148,128 of NC_090268.1, read as the reverse complement.
TGGGCACTCACAGTAATACTTCTGGGAGAATTTGCCACCTCCAGCAACTTGAGATATTCCTTTCTAAACGTCACTCCGAACACTTCATAGATCACTCTTATCTTAAATTTCACTTAAATCACACACCCCAGTGTTGACTAAAATCACTCCACCAGCCTTGCACAGCGAAAGAATGTAAAAGAAGATTTGGGCAGATATAGAATAATGCACAATAACGACACCGGTTTAGGAGCAAAATGGGGTTGAAAATAATCCATCTGGTCACCACATATAGAAGTCGCCTGTCTCAGTGAAGAATGTAACTCGAGAAACGCTTGTAAAATGACATAACAAGATGATCTGCTTCAATCGCTGTGAATCATCCATGTCATCGCTTCATGATTAAGAAAGCCAGATGTCCGAGAGACTTATTTCCATTTAGCGTTATCTGGCATTGAATAAATTGTGAACTATAGTTTTCATCTATTGCAGATAAAACATTTTCTCATATAACTTACAATATGTAGGCCTACATACAGTATGCAGCCTACAGCAGAATCAGTTATAAGCTCATGCAATCTGCGTAAACAAATGCTGTCAACGTAACAGAGAACTTGGATGTTATTACATGTGTCTGCTAGTATAATTATTTTCCTATTTTGTCACGTAATAAATAAAATTATAATTATGTATTCACTGTGTGTCGTTTTAATTAATTCATATTTTCTTCGTTTTCTTTGCCCCTAACCTTGCCGCGATACAATCAGCTGTTGGAGGGGTCGGGACGAACATGGCGACACACTTTATTAATATCGTCACTGTAGTCTAGAAGTCAATGAAGAGAGGAAAAATGAAAAGTAAGGTCAGCGTAACGGTAAGCCCATTGTTTTCCCAACTGAGTCAGAAATTGTTATTACCATCAGTCTATCAAACTGAAACAGTTAAGGATGAGATTAAAATCCATTTTTAAATCCTAAAACAATTATAGCACACGTACCTTAATGGAGAGAAGTTTAGAGGTCCGCGGCTGCCTGGAGGAAATTGTGCACTCTATTGTATAAAGGGAATGTACTATTGAACTGAAATTCGCCTAGGTAGAGAAAGAAATGATGCTTTCTCCTGTCAAATTTCGTATTAAAACTTTTACCTATTTCCTTCTTTAGACCAGCGAATTTTCTTTTGGTTAAAGTGCAGCGCAACACTGTCAAGTGACCTGTTTCTTATAACGAAAGTTTAGACTTCTAGAAAATGGTGTTCTCCTTTGCGCTAATCCCCCAACCACACTTCGTTGTTCAGCCGAGAGACATAAAAATATTTCCTTGCTCTCGTCATTCACTTAGCAACCTGCCCACAAATTAACATCGATATCTAAACAATGAATTATTGGCATGGCAACGAATAACTTATTTATTAATACAGCGACCAATAATGTATTTATTGACAAAGCAACGAATCAACCATGGTACAATATCGCAGGTAGGCAAAGGAATTTAGATGGTGGTGGTGGTGGTGATTAATGTTTTAAGAGGAAGTACAACTAGGCAACCATCCTCTATATAACACTAATTAGAGGGAAAAAAGGAAGGAATCCGACACTTCGAAGAATGAAGATATCGGTCAAAGAAAGATAAGGGCCACGAAGGGCGTGAAAATGAAAGACTCCCTAGCCCTCGCAAACCTAATAGCGTCGGGGTCGGAAAAGAACAAGAGTTGACCAAGGGAGGTCGGATAGGATAGATGAAAGTGAGGAGCCTGGCACAAGTAAGTGGAAGCAATGCCAGGACTCAGCTGGGGGCCCCGTGGTCGCCAACCCACGCTCCAAAGTTCAGAGCCCCTGGGGCCCAAAGGAATTTAGACCTTGCATGCACTCGACGTGTGAAGGGTGGTCGAATCTCTCAAATTCAAAGGGGCAGAAGACTCGCACTGTTTAGTGATCTAGTGACCGTCAGACGGAGCTTGATTTAGTGCTGACTTCTGAATTCAAGGTAGACGTGTTCGACCCACGAAGTAGCTATTAGCGTATTCCAGTTGCTTAGAAGGTAGGCCAGTTAAAAGGTGTTGGATGCTGATGAAGGATGGGAGAGTTCGCTGTCATCAGCTCTGAATATACCTGATCCGATATCTTTACCGGGACAATCTGATCTGGTACCATTTGTTATTATCACTGAAGATGACTTTGCATTGAAAATATAATGATGATGAAACCTTACCCTTTCAAAAGAACTTCCTCATGCTCACTGCGTCGTCTCTTCCTCCAGTCCATCTCCATTCTTGTGTTGTATCACCTTCATTTCCGAATTAATTTGACGAAAAGTAGCAATAATTTCATCCGCTATAGCCTCGATAGATTTACCTTTTAGTTGTCGGTATCTGGGTACACTGGTCCACTGGTGAACAATTCTATAACCCTAAGATAATTATAGCACACGTCATGTAAAGTTCACACACACTCATGTGGCCAACGTAACGTAAAAATAAACTCTTGTCCCGAAGTAGTGAAGCTCTTTTCTGGCACAGGTGAGCCACATGTACTATGCCAGCCTTTCTTAAATCTTTAGCAGCACTGGGAATCGAAACCGGATCATTGCTAGCGTTATGCTACGGAGGCTAAATCAGTACGCGTTTCGCCCAGCTGAAGCTGAAGCTGAAGCTCCCCTTGTTCAGTATGCGCTTCAAACCGCCCAGATCAAACACTCTGTGAGTATAATAACATCTACAGTACTCTCTGTCCGTTGTAAGAAGTTACTTTAAACTTGGGAGCGTGGATTGGTGACAACGGGGCTGAGTTTGGCATTGCTTCAACTTACTTGTGTCAGGCTATTTATCTATCCTATCTGACCTCTCTCGGTCATCTCTTGTATTCCCAACGGTTACGAAGCCTAGGGTATCTTGCACACTCTTTGTCGATACCTTCAAGTGTCCGATCCGTTCCATTTGTCCTCTCTGATTAGTAGAGGATAATTGTACTTTCTCATAAAGCAATAATCACTACCACCCGCTTAAGAGAAAAGGAGCTAGGAGTGAGGAAATGCTGCAGAAAACGATCGAAGGCCTTAGCTCAACCCTGAGATTTAGCCCTGTAGCTAAAGTCACCGAGTGCCAAAGTTAGAGAGCCATTACCTACCTGTACAGACATGAGCTAATAACAAATTTCATGCGTCCGTCGAGCAATTCGGCTAAAAGCTGTTACATGGCACTCTAATATCTGCGGGTCATCTCTCTAGGCAGTAGTCGCCTTGGCAAGCCTTTTTATCTCACCGTATTTACGTATAGAATCGTCACACACTGGTTACACTGGCCAAGCGCCTTGCTTTGCAGTACAAAGCAAATTGAAGTTCCACTGAAAAATAACAAGTAAACAGAAATGGTAAGTCGGTTACTCTCTCTCTCCACATCCCTATAAATATCGCTACGTCTATTTTAAAGAATGTCACCGACAGTAGATTCTTAGGTTAAGCCAAAAACTTATCTGTTTTGATCCACAGTAGATTAGGTGAAAATTATGTGATCCTCAGTAGACCAGGTCAAAAGCAAGTGATCCTTAGTAGATCGGGTCGGAGGAAGGCGATCCTCAGTGAATCGTGTCAGAAGCACGTGAACTTCAGAATATCAGCTCAAAAGCCACTGATCCTTAGTAGATCGGGTCGGAATCAGGTGATCCTCAGTAGATCAGGTAATCCTTAGTAGATCGGATCAGAATCAGGCGATCCTCAGTAGATCGCGTCAGAAGCATGCTCCCTAAGCGATGAATTCATCCATTGGTGAAGGTGGTAGGTTGTATCGTTGTTATCTTCTACCCGTCGTAATAAGCATCTAAAAGGGCTCTTAACTCCCTCCGCCTCTGCCTCAACTTCTGCCTCCACCTCAACTTAGACTTTAGCCTACGCCTGAGAATCCACCAAAATTTACGCCTCCTCCACCACAACTAACACCTTCGTCTTCGCCTCTACCAGCTCTAAGACCCTAAGTTTGCCTGGACTTTTTCCGGGAAGGGCAGCCGGTGTGATTAAGCCGAAACTTTTACTTGGCGTGATGTTAAGCTCAACTCTAAATTCACCTGGACTTGTGCCATGAATGGCAGCCGGAAAATGCAACCTGGTTTTAAGCTCTCACTCTAGCTCAGTCCCCAGACGCATGCCATGCCAAGAAAGGCAGTCAAGTATAAGGAAGGGCAGCCAGTTGTAAGGAAGATCAGCCAGGTGTTAGGAAGGGCAGCTTGCTGTAAAGAATGGCAGCCGGTTAGGATAAGCCCATACTCTTAGCTCAGCTCTATGGTTACTGAGACTTATGCCCCAGCTGGTGTAGGAAAGGGCAGCCTGCTGTAGGGAAAGGTATCCGGTTGTAAGGAAGGGCAGGCTGCTGTAAGGAAGGACAGTTGATTAGGTTAGCGTCGGCTTAAGCTTACACTTTTAGCTCAACTCTTTTTTTTCTTTTTTTTCTAGTGGCTTTAAGTAGCACCGACACAGATAGGTCTTACGGCGACGATGGGATAGGAAAGGCCTAGGAGTTGGAAGGAAGCGGCCGTGGCCTTAATTAAGGTAAAGCCCCAGCATTTGCCTGGTGTGAAAATGGGAAACCATGGAAAACCATCTTCAGAACTGCCGACAGTGGGATTCGAACCCACTATCTCCCGGATGCAAGCTCACAGCCGCACGCCCCTAACCGCACTGCCAACTCGCCCGGTAGCTCAACTCTATGGTCAACCAGACTTATGCCCTCGTTGGTGTAGAGAAGAGCAGCCAAGCGCAAGGAAGAGCAGGCAGGTGTATAGAAGGACATTCGGGCGTAAGGAAGGGCAGCCGGTTATGTTAGCGTGAGGTTAAGCTCACACAGCTAGCGTTAAACTTATGTTAGGTTAGCTAACTTTTTAAACAGCCCACGCTGTGACGTCATGACCACGCCCTTCTGAGGATCAGGCCCGGTCCTCAGCGTGAGGTTGTGGATGCGGCGAAACTGTCAAATGTACACTACTTTTGGGTAATTCATGTAATGACTCGGTAATACCTTGGTGGACGGGGCATTTCCGATCTTACTATCTTTCCTTCTCTCATATTGTGTGTATGGATATATTTGCCCTTAAAGTACCCTTTTTCTTTTTCGAGCATATTTTATGGCGTACTTGGGTTTGAGTTGCACATTAATTTACCAGGCTTTGAATGTTATTTGTGTTGGTACCTGGTCTTGTTTTCTTTGCTTTACGTCGTTCGGGTTATTTGTTAATTTTCTCGGGCTGATGACCTTAGATGTTGGGCCCCTTTAAACAACAAGCATCATCGTTGTTAACTTTCTCAAGGTAACGTTTCTAGTTCATTAATATTTCTTGGGTTGTTATTTTGAATCATAACGCTTGTAACGAAGTATTATGTGGTCATTGCATAGATCACTGTTATATACTTGTACACATATTGTACATTACGTAAGAGAAGTATCTCACTTTGTTGAATGTGAGTTTAATCGCTACATTACATTTTTATTGAAATTCGAAATAGACTCCGAAAGTGGTTCGTTTTTCATAAATTTGATCTGCATTTTGCCTTTCTATATTTCGTCATGCTTGCTTAAATCTCGTTCATTGATTTGTTCTTTTGTTTTCCATTTAATTTATTATGCCAACAGTCCTATTGTTGAGCTGTTGCTATTGCTTACTATAGATGAGACGACGCCATCCTTATTGTTTAGTTGTTTTTGTTTACTGGAAGTGAGAGAGCACGTTTGATAGGAAGTGTCCTAGTACCTTGTAACTTCGCTCTCACATAGTGGGCATTGACTTGCAGATATATTATGTCGAATATGAGAAAAATTGGTCACAGTTATGTATTTCATTTAATTTAATTAACTTTAAACTATTTATTTGAATGCTCCCCGGTTTAATTTAACATTTTAATCTGTTAATTATCTTTATATTTGTTATCGTCGTATCTTCTTAATAGCTTGATAGTTTTACTTAGATTTATTTTCTTCATTTTTCAGATATTTTCATATTTTCCTATTTTCTGTACATTTCATATTTTCTCTAAATTCTTTTTATGCACTTCATTGTTCTCTAAGAGCTACTTTAATTTACAGAAAGTGTGTGATATTAATTGTTAGAACAATCATTCGACGCCTGTAAATTACCAACATCGATTTATTAAATTTTCATGTTCTAGTAACTCTTCATTTCCTTGTTTTTACTAGCCAAAGTCTTTTTAAATACTCTATTATTCAAATTCTGCTGAATTCATTTATATTCAAATTTTCTATTTGTATTATCTCACTACCACTCACTTTATTTTAGCAAATTGCTTGTAATTTTAAAATATTCTACTTCCTGTCCACTGTTATCTCCAGAAAAGTTATCCTGTTCCTCGAAGCCGGTTCACACTCTACCCTTGTCCTTTGGTATGGCCCTTCTATTGATACTGTTGTGCTCAAACCTATTCGTGTTCTTGTTTCCACTGTGTTGTCGTGTTTCCCCTTCCCTCATTGCCTTCTTTATTTGTGGAGTATTAACAATGGTAATGGGATTTCGTAGTTCTGTTCACCTAGGGATTCCCACGTTACGGAATAAAGGTTTAATTTTACGATTTATTGTATACTTTCAGTTTGATTTTCTCTTTTATAGGCAAGTCTTTAAGTTACCAAAACCTCACCGGTATAGAAGACATACCGTACCATTAATAACTATGTTACGTCACTCCAACAATTCAACACAGTGAGATATCATCATCAAACGCGGCAAAATTCCTAAACAAACATGGCTGATAATGACAATGAACGATACATTATTGCATAATTTTTACTGAAAAATATTTAACGTAATCCTTAATATTAGCAGTTGTAAATTTCTTTTGCTAGTTGCTTTACGTCGCACCGACACAAATAGGTCTTATGGCGACGATGGGACAGGAAAGGCCTAGGAATTGGAAGGAGGCAGCCGTGTCCTTAATTAAGGTACAGCCCCAGCATTTGCCTGGTGTGAAAATGGGCAACCACGGAAAACCATCTTCAGGGCTGCCGATAGTGGGATCCGAACCCACTATCTCCCGGATGCAAGCTCACAGCCGTGCGCCCCTAACCGCACGGCCAACTCGCCTGGTTGTAATTTTTTTATACACAAAGCTAAATCCGACAGCTTTCTTAATACATTAATTCCAATTATGAGCGACGCGCTGCTGTTCCTTTTCTAGACTTAATTGTACACCTTTCTATTCCCTGCAAATGTGGTCTGCTCAGATCAATGATTTTGTCACTCGCCGGACCTAACCAATGGAAACCAATGGTCTTTGTGCGAATGGGAAAATATCAAGTCACGTTTTGTCCACTATCGAATATGGGGCTGCTATGGCATGTCGCACCAAAAATTTACCCTCAGTTTCACGGCACGTGTGTTGACATTGAAGAAATGCTGAAACTGTGTTAGATCCACACACCGAAACAAAGTCTAATCTATACAGAAAAAACAACGGTGCAATATTTTACGTACCTTAATGGAGAGGAGTTTAGAGGTCCGCGGCTGCCTGGAGGAAATTGGTGTTCTCTGTTGTTTGAAGGGAATGCACTATTGAAGTGAAATTCATTGAGGTAGAGAAAGAAATGATGCTTTCTCCTGCCAAATTTCGGATTAAAAATTATACCTATTTCCTTTTTCAGACCAGCGAATTTTCTTTGGGCTAAAGTGCAGCGCAACACTGTGAAGTGACCTGTTTCTTATAACGAAAGTTTGGACTTCTAAAAAACTGTGTTCTTCTTTGCACTAACCCCACAATCACACTTAATACCCTTGCTCCGCCGAGAGGCCTAAAAAAAAATGTAATTCATACATTTCCTTGCTCTCGTTATTCACTTAGCAACCTGCCCAAAAATGAACATCGATATCTAAACAATGAATTGTCGGCATGAAAACGAATAACTTATTTATTAATATAGCGACCAATACTGCCTGCTGTCGTTTCCAGTCAACATCCATGGCTGTGACAATATGGAAGTTGCTGGGGTATGAGTAGTGCTGAGTAATGACATTCAGAGCATGACTAGTGCATCTGAGTGTTACGAAAGGTGCTGCTCATAGAGTCAGTCGTGCTGCAATAGTACTTTCTGACCCAGTGAGAAAAGCAATGGCGAACTACCTCACTCCTTATCTTGCCTAGACCGGGCGAGTTGGCCGTGCGCGTAGAGGCGCGCGGCTGTGAGCTTGCATCCGGGAGATAGTAGGTTCGAATCCCACTCTCGGCAGCCCTGAAGATGGTTTTCCGTGGTTTCCCATTTTCACACCAGGCAAATGCTGGGGCTGTACCTTAATGAAGGCCACGGCCGCTTCCTTCCAACTCCTATGCCTTTCCTATCCCATCGTCGCCATAAGACCTATCTGTGTCGGTGCGACGTAAAGCCCCTAGCAAAAAAAATAGCATCTTGCCTAGTACGCCTCATTTTGGTGCTGCCTTTGGTTTTTGGGGTTTTCTTATAACCGCATAACCTTTGGTGGTGCTATTTGAGGATCCAACCAGCCTCTGGGCTGATGACCTAACAGACAGACAGCGAACAATAATGTATTTATTGACAAAGCATCGAATCAACCATGGTACAAAATCGCAGGTGGGCAAAGGAATTTAGACCTCTCATGCTCTCGACGTGTGAAGGGTGGTCGAATCGCTCAAATTCAAAGAGGCAGAAGACTCGCACTGTTTACAGTAGTGATCTAGTGACCGTCAGACGGAGCTTTATTTAATGCTGACTTCTGAATTCAAGGTAGACGTGTTCGACCCACGACGTAGCTATTATCGGATTCCAGTTGCTTAGAAGGTAGGCCAGTTAGAAAGTGTTGTATGCTGTTGTCGGATGGGAGAGTTCGCTGTCATCAGCTCTGAATGTACCAGATCCGAATTCTGTACCGGGACAATCTGATCTGACACCATTTGTTATTATCGCTGAAGATGATTTTGCATTGAAAATATAATGATGATGCAAACTTACTCTTTCAAAAGAACTTCCTCGTGCTCACTTCGACGTCGCCTTCTCCACGTATCACCTTCATTTCCGAATTAATTTGACGAAGAGCAGCAATAATTTCATCCGCTATAGCCTCGATAGATTTACCTTTTAGTTGCCGGTCCCTGGGTACACTGATCCACTGGTAAAACTCATGACGTGTGTCTGTAAGTTAATTCCGTTTAGAGGTCATTCCTTTTATTGTTTTCCTTCACCTTTCTTTCACTTTTCATCTCCATGAACTTTAATATTAACGTCATTACTAGAGCACGAGGGATTTTTAAATATAGGTAGAGTCCGCCTCCATGGTGTAGTGGTTAGTGTGATTAGCTACCAGCCCCGGAGGAACGGGTTCGATTCCCGGCTCTGCCACGAAATTTGAAACGTTGTACGAGGACTAGAACGGGGTCCACTCAGCCTCCGGAGGTCAACTGAGTAGAGGGGGTTCGATTCCCATCTCAGCCACCCTCGAAGTGGCTTTCCATGGTTTTCCACTCCTCCAGAAAATGCCGGGATGGTCCCTAACTTTAAGCCACGGTCGATTCCTTCCTGCTTTCCTTCCGATCTTCCCATCCCCCACAAGGCCCCTCTTCAGCATAGCTGGTGAGGCCACCTGGGCGAGGTATTGTTTCTTCTCCCCAGTTTTATCTCCCGGACACGAAGTCTCATGTTCCAGGACACTGCCCTTGAGGCGGTAGAAGTGAGATTCCTCGCCGAATCCGAGGGAAAATGCAACGCTGGATGATAAACTCCTCAGTCTAGAAAGCCAAGATTAATGGCCGACATGATTCGTCCTGCTGACCACATGACCCCTCGTAATCGGGTTGACCAGCGGTCGCTTCGTAGGCCATGAGGCTGTTGTGCCATGGGATTTGGTTTGGTATAGAGGCTAAACTGATTAAAAAGGAAGAAAATAAAGTATTTGTAGAGCAGTCTAGCCAGCTTGCTATACAGCTACGTACATAGCACATTGTCGTTCTCCCTGATGGCGCTAGCGCGACTGTGAGCTGAACTCGAAGAATTATGGCTATTTTCTACGGGCATCATGCTCTGCAGCCTGTGGCGGACACCATCGCAGACGTACAGTTATTTGAAAGATCCATAACAGGAGAAAATCAGAGGATGCATCATATTTCTCTCGGCTTTAAAATTACCCCCACGTAATGTGGCTGAACACCGAGGTCACACGAGGTAAAACTTTTCCCTTTGGTGTCAATGTGTGTGTCTGTCTGGCTGGTTATATACCTGTTTGTATATTCCTAAAAGTGGTAAACTGCTAGACTTTTTTCAACCGAACTACTCTTTTGATTCTGCTCACTCATGATTGTGTTATCAGATACATATGATATCATGGTAATCACATAGATTTGATATATGTAGGAAGATTATTCTCAAGTATTTTCGCTAATATTAGGTCTATGAAAAAACTGCCATGTACGTAGTTATCATACGATGGATAATAACGCAGATGATTGCGAAAACGTGTATCTTTTTTGTCCAAGTCCCATGGGACATGTCACATCAAGGAGGCAAAGGGCCATTTTTACTCTTTTCAATAGAACACATATTAAGGGAGGTACCATCAATGTCAGAGCGCACGCCAGTGGTCATAGATACAATATGAAACCTGAGAACCATGGAGAATTTCGCACAATTACGGACCAGGAACTATACTTCACAATAAATTCGCAAATCGTCATCATTCTACGTTGACTTTGTTCAGCTTCATCATATTTCCCGTCACTACCACTCTTTCGAACGAAAATATAATTTTAACATGTTACATTAAAGGTGTGAATAGAGCCATGTTACTTGGCATAAATTCCTGAAGATAACGTGTAATCCATTGCAAATTCCCGTGTGAAGAACAGGTACAAATGCTAGTCTTATAAATAAAATTGTAGGGGTTCGCTGTCTGTAATTTCATTTATGTTGCCTTATTTTGATATATTTATCCGTTTTAGGTAAACTCAAGACCGTATCACTGGTTTTTCTTAGCTTTCGTACCTGTTTGTTTGTTTGTTTGTTTGTTTGTTTGTTCCACCATCACGAGGAAACGAATGAATACATCTCAGCCAAACTTTGTATTTAGAGTCAACTCATTCAGGACCAGGTTTCGATGTGCATATCATTTAAAAATCACTGAACAGACTGGGGGTTTATAGGAAGACCAGAAAAGGTGTATTCAATTTTCTCCTCCACCGTCGAATATATCTGGACCAAACTTCATGTTTAGAGTCTACTCGTCCAGGAGCAGGATTCAATATTAATATCATTTAAAATCACTGAACAGACTGGGGGTTTATGGAAGACCAGAAAGGTTTTTTCAATTTTCTCTTACACTATTGTCTATATCTTTACCAAAATTCGTATTTGGAGTCTAATCGTCCATGGTCAGATTTGGATATGCATATAATGTAACCGAACCCCGCGGAAATATGAGGCAAAACTTTTCTTTGGTGTCTGTCTCCTAAAAATGGATAACTGCTGGACTTAACTTCGACCAAACTATTTATTTAGAATCTACTCACTCAGGGTTGTGTTATCAGGTGCATATGATATCGTGGTAATCATACGGAGTTGGTATTTGCAGGAAGATTTATTCCAAATATTTTTGTTAAGATTAGGTCTACTAAAAGGCTGCGTATAACAAACGTTTAAGAATATGTTATATCCGTTCATTCATGCCAAGGGCGGATTTATCATATGGCGGATAATAACGCAGATGATTACGAAAAATTGGATTTTTAGTCCAAGTCCCGTGGGATATGGCGTGCAAGTCACTTCAAAGTGGGTAACGGGAAAAACTAAAGAGCCATTTTAGTCCTTTCGATTGGGCAGATTTTAAGGGAGGAGTTATCAACGTCAGAGTATCACGCCCATGGTCAGAGATCCAATATGCAACATCAGACCCACGGAGAGTTTCGCATAACTTCGGACCGAGAAATCTTCCTCATTCTCTCTTGACTTTTTTCAACTTCATCATATTTCACATTACTGCCATGCGCTGTCGTAGGAAAATATAATTTTAACATGTTTCATTAAACGTGTGAATAGAGCCATGTTACTTCGCATAAATTCCTGAAGGTAACATGTAATCCACTGGAAATTCCCGTGCGAAGAACGGGTACAAAAGATAGTGTCAAATAAAATAAATGAAGGTTTGATCAACTGAAGCCCACCAGGTGACTAATAGGGCGAGACTCAGGTCGGTCCTTATCACCTGTGCGTGCGTGCGTGCGTGCGTGTGTGTGTGTGTGTGTGTGTGTGTGTGTGTGTGTGTGTGTGTGTGTGTGTGTGTGTGTGTGTGTGTGTGTGTGTGTGTGTGTGTCGCACTCCCTATTTGATAACAAATAGGCTCCCACAGCTCAATCGATAAGGGCATCCGATGAGAAAACGGCAGGTTGTGTGTTTGGATCCCATTAGTATCATCTTGGCCATATATTCGATATGTTCTGAACACCATCAGATAGCTCTTGAATTGTAATTAGATAGGCTGAGTGGACCTCTAGTCAGCCCTCAGATTCAGATAAACATCCCTGACCTGACCGGGAATTAAACCGGCCGCCTCTGGTAAGAGGTAGGCACGTTACCTCTACCCCGCGGGGCCAGTCTTTTAATTTAAGGGTTATATTCACCAGAAACATGTAGCCTACAGAATATGAGTAATAATTATACTATGCTTACATAAGAAGTACTCGGTTAAAAGTTGTATAATACAGTACTAACATTCGCAATTCATCCTTGAGGTTCAATTGTGTGTTATTCCTTATGAACTATTAATGCCGGTCTGTGTGTAAGTATGTCTTCTTTGGTTTAGGCAATATTCATGAAGTAAAAATTCGTAGCCTAGTGTTATGATGTCGTTGTAATTTCTCTTAAAACGATAATCCCCACCATTAACCCGATGGTTATTCCCTTCAGTAAAAGTGAAAGGTAGGTACCTCTGCATTTACTATTACCGGACGACAGGCATTGTCGTCCTCTCCGTACTCCATGATGTGCTCCAACCTTAACAGGATGGTTTTATCCTTCCAGGACTCAATAGACAGTATGCTGACATTATGGGGTAGGGAGTACTTCAGGCCTCGGAGCTGTCACAGACACACTTACAGTAGTTACTATATGACATGAAATTAGCATTATGCATATAATATGTATGCATTGCGTAAAGTACACGCGCTGTAATTATTATTGTTAACAAATACATCGCAACTGGGAAATATCCCTGTTGCAATGATTACTTACAGTAGTGTGATAAAAAAAGTGAAGTTAAAACATAATTACCCAACAACAACAAAAAACTACAACAACAAGAGTACAACAAGCAATTCCATGGAAAGAAAATATTACAAGAAACACTAGTAGTTTAAATCTAATTCTAAATCCAGTATCATCATACAAAATTTCACACACAACTTAAGTATTTCCAGTGCTTACAATACTGTATGATAAACATCGTAGCGCAACTTCCGTTCGGTGTTCTGATAATCAATCAATCAATCAATCAATCAATCAATCAATCAATCAATCAATCAATCAATCAATCAATCAATCAATCAATCAATCAATCAATCAATCAATCAATCAATCAATCAATCAATCAATCAATCAATCAATCAATCAATCAATCAATCAATCAATCAATCAATCAATCAATCAATCAAATATTAATGATCTGCATGAAGGACTGTCGCCCAGGTGGCAGATTTCCTATCAATACCCAGCGTTTTTTAAACGTTACCAAAGAAGTTGAAAATGTGTCGAACATTTCCCGTGAAAAATTATTCGAATCACTTAATCTCTGTCCTATGAATAAAAGTTGTCCCCAATTTACTCTATTTAATTCCAATTTTGTCTTCATATTACGATCTTTCCTACCTTTAAAAGCTCCGCTCAAGGTTATTCGTATACTAACGCCATTCCACGCCATTTCCCAGCCGACAGCTCGGAAACATTTATCTTGGTCAAGCAGTCAACCAGCCCAAAGTTTGTGACATTTTCTTAACACTACCTCTTTGTCGAAAATCACCCAGAATAAATTGTTCTGCTTTCCTTTGGATTTTTTCCAGTTCTTGTAGCAAGTAGTATATGTGTGGGTCCCAGATACTGGAATAATATTTTAATTGGAGTGTTGCCAGAGGCGTATACGCCCTCTCCTTTACATCGTTAGTTACTAGTTAAAACATGACGTCCTTGCATGTGGCTTCCGCTGCATATATCGCACCCCTTCTTCAGAAGTGACACAATTCAAAATTCACCAATGTTCGGTAGAAGGCAAAACAAAATCGCTTGAAACTGAAATATCTGTGGTGTAATGAATGCACATGCACTTTTAATTCAATACCTGTAGCGTGAGTCTAACATTACTCTTTGAGACACGACTTTGTGAAAAACTATGATCCTGAAAGGGTTGCTGAAAATGCAGCAATTCTTTGTCGAGCATAATCTGCCTGTAGCCTGCAGTGACCATACTTGACGCCCGTTGAAGAAAGTGTTTCTGGATTCAAATACAGACTCAAAGTACGGTTGTCCTAAAAAACTGTAGCGCTAATAATAATTTTGGTTCGTATTAAAGAAGAAAAGAACATATATAATGAAACCTCAACCCTTTGCACTGGTAACAGATGGCAGTAATGACATGCATTACCCTATGTTTGTGTTACATTTTGATTGGAAACTGAGCAGATTCCATTGTCATCCTCAAAATTCAGATTTCAATTGACAATACAGGGGAAGAAATATGTAAAGTGTTGGATGGTGAACTGAAAATAGGAACAATTGCACTGAAAATACTTTAAAACTTTGTCAACAAGTTTTTCGAGAAAACCCTCATCAAATACTGAGCTACGTTTTGACTAAGTGGTTTTCTCTGCTGTAATGTTAGATCTAATCTTAGAGTAGTGCAACTCTTTGAAAGTAGAGAAAGAAGGTTGCTAATTCTGAGTTACTGCCATATGAGACTTCAGTGATGTCAAGCTATAGCACATTGGAGGCTGTGGTGAAGATCTATTGTGTTGTCAGATGAAAGTCGTTTCTGTCTAATCATTATCACAAGAAATTTGACAGCGTAGATGTATGCTAGACTGGCGGTTGGGTTGTGCTGCCATTCATTCGCAGTATTCAAGGAGACATTCTCCAACAAGATAATGCTCGTCCTCATACCGCGTCTGTCACCCAACGTGCTCTAGAGTGTCGACCAGCTACCTTCCCCTCCGACCGCTGAGCAGTAATGGGACATAATGGGACGACAAATCCAGCGTCTTCCAATACCAGCTTTCTTCTCCTTCTTCATGTGCCACGTCCTCGCAGAACGTTGGCGGTCAGTAGCATGATCTGTTGTTTGTTCATAGCTGTTCTGAACAGAGTAAGCTTTGTCACCTCAAACCACTGGCTCAAGTTACCGAGCCATTATGTCGTACTTCTCCCTGGACCACGTTTTCCATTAATTTTCCCTTGGAGTATTACTTGCAGAAGGTGGTATTTAGAGTTCCGCATCATATGACCAAAGTATTCTAGCTTCCTTCTCTTGATGGTAGTGAGAATTTCTGGTTCTTTGTTCATACGGTGCAAAACGTCTATATTGGTCATTTTAGCTGTCTAAGGTATCTTCAGCATCCTTCGGTACATCCACATTTGAAATGCTTGCAAGCTCTTGCACATGGTCTCAGTTAGTGTCCATGCCTCAACGCCGCATAACAGAATGCTGAAAACGTAGCACCGGAGTAGTCGTGTCCGTAGTGAAATGGAAAGGTCACGGCTTGTCAAAAGTTTTCTAAGTTTCTGAAAAGAAGTTCTGGCCTGCTCAATTCTGCATCGGATCTCGTGAGTAAGGTCCCAGTCATCATTGATGTGACATCCCAGGTATTTAAATGTTGCCACTCTCGCGACCTGTCCCTTAGCTGTTGTGAGATTACCTCGAATGCCATCTTCTTTCCTACTTATAACCATCCACTCGTTCTTCTTTACATTAAGCTTCAAGCCCATTGATCTGCTGGCTTCAGTGTCAGCATTAAGTAGTTCCTGTAGATCCTGGAGATTGGTTAAAAGTAGCACAGTGTCATCGGCGTACCTGATGTTATTTATGATAAAACAATTAACCACAATTCCTTGAGTCTTTCCGTAAAGAGCATCTCGAAAAATACTTTCTGAATAGATGTTGAAAAGCATGGGGGGAAAGAATACAGCCTTGGCAAACTCCTTTCATAATTGAGACTTCTTCCGAGACACGACCATCAACCCTTATGCCAGCACATTGGTTCCAGTAGAGATTACCAATAATACGAATGTCCCGTCCATCAAGTCCTAATTCTCGAAGAATATTCATAAGTTCATCATGGCGGACTGTATCGAAGGCCTTTTCGTAATCGATGAAACAAGCAAAAACATCGACATTGACATCTCGGCACCGTTGGACTAATACCTGCAGACTGAATAATGCCTCTCTAGTACCAAAACCATGTCTGAAGCCAAACTGCGAGGTTCCGATATTCTCCTCACATTTATGATAAATTCTCGCATGCAAGACTTTTAGGAATACTTTCAGAACGTGGCTCATCAAACTAATTGTTCTATATTCATTGCAGAATTTTGCATTGGCTCTCTTAGTCAATATTACGAAAGTCGATTTGAGCCACTCTCGAGGAATGGTTCCACTGCGGTGAATACTATTGAATAGGTCAACTAACAATGAAAGGGATTTTTCTTTCTCAAGGAGTTTCAGTATCTCAGCATACATCTCATCAGGGTCTGGAGCCTTCCCATTCTTCGCTGTTCGTATGGCATATTCTACTTCTGCACGTGTGATATCCACACCATCGTCTGCCCAAGCACCATGATCCACATTTCTGAGATCCAAGAAGAGATTTTGTACATATTCCATCCATTTCTTCAGTTTATCTTCTGTGCTCGCTAAGATGTCGCCATTCTTATTAAGGAGGACTCCACTACCCTTCCTGTTATATGCACCAGTTACTTGTTTCACTTTCTTGTACATGTTGAAAAAATCATGTTTTGAATTCATTAATTCTATTTCGTTGCATTCCTCAGAGAGTTGTTCTTTTGTATTCCTTATTCTTTGTCGTATTAAATTCTGCAAACTTTTGTACTTAACAGGATCTTTGGTTTTAAAAGACCTTCTCTGGTCCATCAGCTTCAGGATTTCTTCTGTCATCCACGGCTTGTTTTTCCTTCTTCCAGCATTCATTAATTCTACTTGACCTACGTCGTTAATTGCATATTTGATGTGATTCCAAGTGCCTTCAACATCATTTATATTAACGCTGTTTTGAACTTTCGCAAGTTTTACACGTAGGGCTGACTGAACTTCATTCTTCTGTGCTTGATCTTGAAGCTTCTGAATCTCAATTCGACTGAAACTCCCCTTTAAATGGCATTTCTTCAGCCTGAGATTTATAGAAGCAAACAGTAGGCTATGGTCTGAGTTGATATCAGCACCAGGGTATGTTTTCACACATTTGATAGAATTTCTGAATCGCTTGTTAATTGTGATGTAATCAATCTGATTCCTAATGCTGCTGTCAGCATTAGAGGTCCACGTATAGAGGCAACGTGGAGGTAGCTGGAAATACGTGTTCACTATAATAAGGCCCTCCTCCTGGCACATCTGGACCAGTCGATCACCTCGAGTATTGTTTGTTCCTAATCCGTAGTCACCGACTACATCAGCCCGTCGACCATGGCCGACTTTAGCATTGAAATTGCCCATCACAATATTTATCTCAGATGGTTTGGTGCATGACAAGACTGCTTCGATTTTCGTGTAAAAGTCTCCGACATCAACGTCTGACGCATCACATGTTGGAGCATGTACTTGGATGATATTCACTAAAATTGGTCGTGCATTAAGCTGTAATAAACATACCCTATGTGATACTGGATAACATTTTTCACAGACTTACTGATATCTCGATGTACAATGAAACCCACGCCATTAAGATGGCGAGAATCGTCATTATCAGAATAGTATACTTGATAACCACTGACCACACTCTTTCCTGAATGAGGCCAACGCATTTCGCTAATGCCAAGAACGTCGATCTTGAGTCTCTCCATCTCTCTGATGGCGTTATGAGTCTTTCCACTTTGAAACAAGCTGCGAACATTCCGCGTTGCTATCCTTCTCACGACTGGCCCGTAGATTCCTAGCACCCCCTGCCCACTTAAGGGCTGCCGGGGACTGGGGGCCTTGGTTTCATGTTTTCCAGTCATGCTAAGGATTTTCCTGGGGATTAAATACGAGGTGGTTTCCTGTTGCCTTCCTCGCGCAGTTTTGAGACCGCTTACACCACTATGGTTACGCTCCCAAATGTGTGTCACATCACCGTATCAGCCGATACTTTGGCTGATGCCAACGTGCACTAATGGAGAAGCTGCTGCCCTCCGTCATTATGGATTCCAGTGGCATTTGCTCCACTGAGGGACCATATCCCTCCCTAAAGCCTCAACCGCCCGAAGCGGTTGGCCTTTTAGGGTGGTCGGGTTATTTCCCGCCGCCCAACATTCGGCGTTGAGACACTAGCTGCACGGTCTACTCCATATATCATAACAGATTATGTGGTCTAGGTAACACCGGATATGTAGTGTGGAGTTGTTAAAAAGGTCTTTTCTACTCTGATGGCGGGCGGCCTACATGCTGTCAGGGGAAGCGGGGAGCATGGGGCCGACCAATCCAGCACGACGCGAGAGGCCGTTGAGGGAGACAGAGGCCACTACTACAACGTTGCCAGGAGCGCCCGCGCGCGTTAAAGTTGTGTTGAAATCCACACAACAATGAAATACAGAGCTTCGTATGTTATAGTTCGATTATGGCCCGTGGATGAGTTTTATTATTTTTATTTATTATTTATTTCTATTATTTTCTTATATCTTCAATGTAGTATGATACGAGTTAATTAATAATGCATATAACAAGTGCATTGACAACAGACCGAAAAACAATTCGTCAAAAGTACAGAGAGTTACACAACACATTTTCTTATTTTATCTTACCTTATTCCAGCTGGAGGATCCGTGTTACAGCACCCCGACACTCGCCATCGTCACCAGAGCTGTCACCGGAAATATCCTCGTCACTCGATTCCTCACTGTGGCTGTCGTCTCGCAAATTTATGATGATATCGTCCATAATAATAATAATAATAATAATAATAATAATAATAATAATAATCGTATGGCCTCAGATACCGTTTGCAGACATTTCGATTTGACGCCATCTGGCTGTCTGCTCGTCAATTTCGACGTTCCGGTTTACTCTGTCTGCCATCTAGCGGACCTAGAGTAAACCGGATCTCTCTTGGGCGTCTATGGCTGAGATTTTAATTAATTTTGTCGGGTAAATACCAAATGTATCACCAGAGTTCTTTTACATGCCGACATCGTACGACATGGAGTGTCGAATGGACTTTTTTCCGCCCATCAAAAATCCGACTACCTTTGCCGGGTTTGAACCCGCTATCTTGGGATCCGGAGGCCGACACTCTACCACGGATCCACAGAGGCAGCTATATCGTCCATGACTGTGTCCAATACCACGTCTCTTTTTTAATCGTCCTCTTGAAATTTTTCAGCATGTGACACACAAGCCTTCCACTCCTGTTCGGTTACTTTATACAGCTCCTCTTCCATTAAAGATTGGACGTCAGTTATTTGAACGTTTTGTTCCTTTTCCCTACAGCAGTTTTAACGTTTCCCCAAACCAGCTCTATGGGATTATATTGACAGTGATAGGGTGGCAGGCGAACACCAGTATGACCCCTTCTATTAGCAAGTGTATCAATTTCGTACATTTTTGCCTTTGGCTTGAATTGTTTCACAAGAGACAACAGTTCGAGTCTGGTGTGACTGCTGTCATGAGGAATATTCCTAACAGATAACCACGATATAATATCAGCTTTTCGTGTGTTCGTTGTAGGAATTCGTTCTAGCTGTACTGAATGGTAGCTGGCATTGTCCATTACAATCACTGCGTCTTTGATGTTACTTTCGTCAAGAGCGTCTAAAAACTTCAAAAACCACTCTTTAAAAACGATAGCGTTCATATCAGTGTGGTAGTCATCACTGGTCGATTTCACCTTTGGCCTGAAAACCAATTTACACTCCTGTAGAAAACCAGTGCGACTGGAACCTACGTGACAAACAATAATTCGTCCACCTTTCCCCACAGGAACTTTTAAACCTCCTGTACCCTCTTTATCTTGCCAGATTTTCGTTGGAGCGCAATTCTGATGGATGTAAGTCTCATCTAAATAAAATATATGGGGCGATGTGTCCTTATTCCTCAGGAGATGCATTTTTCTCAAAAACGTTACTCTGGCTGTTACTATATCAGCTCTCTCCATTAAAAATCTTCTCCCGTCGTTGCTTTTTTTATACTTGAACCCCATAGACTTTAGTATCCTCCACAATGAAGTAACTCCCCATTTAAATTGTATATCTCTTTTTAAATCACCACGTAATTTGTTCAGTGTCGGGTATTCACCCTTTACGTAATAACTGAGGAGAGTTCTTCTAATTACATCTTTATGGAATCCGTCGATTGCCTTTGTTACACAGTTCCTTTTGATTCGTTTGCGCGGTGATTGAAATGAGATGGAACCAGATGACTTTACCTTCCTTTACTATACGCTGAACGGTTCGCGTACTAACTTGACAAGCTTCCGACACTCTCTGCTGCACTTTATACACACTCACAAAAGGGCCATTATTTTCTGCTTCCTTTCGAAAATATTCATGAACATTGCTGATCAGTTTTCTACCCTGGCTCCTTATCTCCTTCCTCTTCGCCATTGTAAGATATATAGTGCAATTATTATATAAAAAGCAACACAGAGCAACACAAATAGAAACAATAGAAAAAACGAACGTCACATCACATACCAAGAAAACGTTAATCGAAGAATGCAGTAAAGGACGCGGCAATAATTACTCACAAAACAAACTCGTCAAACAAACTCTTTGTAATACCCAACCTAGTCAGCGTTCGGTGATAGACGTGCTGAGTTGAGGTGCCGGTAGAGCCGGTGTGGAGTGTGAACGGTGAGTGGAAAAGTAAGACGGGAGGGAAGAGGAAGATGATTGGTGTGGATCAATATCGTGCAGCTATTGGAAGATGACAGGGGAGATGGAAAAAGGAAACAGTTAGAAATAAAGGAGGTAAAGTGGAAACAAGAATGATGGTCGAGATGATACTGGTGGCAGCGGTGATTATGGTACTGTTAGCCATAGGAGGTGTGGAGGTTAACCCCGGCCCGACTTCCAGTGGCAACATGAACTGGGAAGACGTGGAGGTCATAAGAAGAGTGGTGAAAGAAGTGGTGGAAGAAGTATGTCCGTTTGAGCAGATTAAAATATGATGAAAGATCAAATGAAGGAATTTGAACATATGATTCGTTGGATACAGGGAAAAACAGACGAGACAATGAACAAAGTGGAAATCAGCGAGAGAGAAATGATATCACTCAAGGCAAAAGTAAAGGAGATGGAGGAAGAGGTGGTGAAGCTGAAAGCAGAAATTGAAGACAGCAACCGAGAACGCAGGAAGGAATGTTCATTTATATATGGAGTGCCGGAAGACAAAGGGGAAGACAAAGTGCTGACAACCTACAAAGTTGTGGAAGTTATTAAAAAATGATGAAAATTAACTTTAGTGAAGTTGATATTGATGATGTGGAAAGGATAGGTAAAAAACGGAGTGATAGGCCGATAAAACTCAAGTTGTTTTCCAACCTGATGGCGGAAGTAGTGGTAGGAGGCGCAGATAATATACGTAGCACAAAAATTTGGATTAAAAGAGACATGGGAAGAGAAGGGGTAAAGAATATAAACACTCTGAAAAATTTAGTCAGGGCTAAAATACAAGGGTTAAGAGCCTACATTAAGGGTCAACAACTAGTAGTATCCAATGGACTATGGACCAGAGTGTGGACAGGGAAGAAATTACAGGAAATGGAAAAGAATAGGAAGGACGAAGGGGTAGTGGGGAAAAGAGTGGAAGAAAGGCAAGTCAGAGACAGTAAAGTGAGTGAAGACGGACCTGGAGATAAAGAAAGAACCAAAGAAAATAAGACACTGGACCCAAGCTCGCAGCAAGAAGAAATTAACTTGACAGAAGAAGACGTGCATGCTATTTTCAAATCGATCGAAGAAGGAGCCAGAGAGGTAACAGCTGAGATGAGGAGGGAGATAAGGAAGGAAAACCAGGGAGACCAGGGCATTAATTAAGGAGCTGAGGACGAAGGCCTGTGTGAGAGAAGAAAGGAAGATACAGAAAGTGATTGTGGGGCGGAAACACAAGATGTGACAAGAGCACATAAAGGAAGTGAAAATACGGCTGGGAGGCAGGAAGAAGAAGCAAGAGGTACCCTGGCGAAAGGGTGAAGTTTGAGCCCAAGGGAGATATGGGGTAAGAAGAACAAATTGGACGGAGGCATAGTGACAAGAAGCAAAAAAGGCAATCTGCAGTAGAAAGTAAATTGGTCTACACATGAGAAAATAGCGGAGTTTGTGTGTTATTCGTAACTATGACAAGAGTGATTAAATAGTTAAATTCGCAGTCGGTAAAGTGTGCAGTGAATGAGGAAGAGAGTGATTGTAAATTGGTTAGGTGTTAAGGATAAAGCTAATATGTGGAGATGGTTGGTATATGAGCTGAGGGTCCAAGTTAATGGTGAGTGAATATGGTTTCAGTTAATGTGGTGAGTTGTCTGGATTCTAAAGATAGAGACAATAGAGTTCAAATAGTGGTCAACAGTAACGAAACGTAAGGTGAAAAATTGCACACCGGCACTACAGTGGAGGAAATACGAAGCCAGGTTTCCAACTCAAGTAGAAAACCAGAGAGGTCAGTGTTCAAGAAAGAATATGCTGAGTGCGAACCCGACCGGAAGTGATATACTCTTTGTTTAAAGTGCAGATGCAAATTTGGCACAACATCGTACTCTACATAACAATATGTTACGAGTTTAGCTTCTCATTGCCATACTGTCATACTGTCTTGTTTAAAGTGCAGATGCAAATCTGACACAACATAGTACTCTACATAGCAATATGTTACCAGTTTAGCTTCTCATTGCCATACTGCCACAGTGTCTTATACTAGGGACAACAGACCATCCTGCCTCGTTGCCATTTGATTATTATTTACATCAATATTGCTTTTTTTTCCTTGCTTTGGTGTCAGTTATGTTTATTTTACAAGAATTATTATATGTGTATGTTAGATTAAGCTGCCTAGGTTGGGCATTATTATTTTTCTCCTTAATAAATCAATAAGGCTTCAATGCTGTAGAATGGAGGAAAATAAAGACATTTAATCTTAATGTTAATACTCAACGCACACAGTAAGACTACTCGGCAACACAGCAGTTCGTGGAGCGAAGTGAGCGCGGCAAAGTCTCCGGGCGACTGAATAGTTCTCAGCGCAACCGCTAGGCGATCTTTGGTCTGATTGGGCAGTGACATACTGCCCGCACCCTACTTCCCTGACAGCATGTAGGCCGCCCGCCATCAGAGTAGAAAAGCACTATATATGAATCGTGGTTTCCATGGCAATTATGTTGAATCGGACAAGATGGCTGACACTTAGGGCATGAGACTATAGATAGATATAATAAATTGCCGTTCTATCTCGTGTTATCTATGGAATGATTGTAGGAAATCCAATATGGGTGTCAATTAGGGCGTAAAACTTTCAAAAATATAACCCTAATAACAGCAAATAGAGATCGTAAAACTACTAAATAACACCAACACTAGGTCAGCACATCAAAATAAGCCATAAATATCTAACAGAAATCACAACAGAAGCATACTTCTTGCATTTAGTTCTATATATTATGCAGCACAACTTCACTACAACCTTTGCCACAGATGTTACCGTTGCTAATTTGACTAACTGAGTGCAATAGGCGTGGAACTCCTCCTCACAACATGACATACGGTACCTGTATGACACACTACTACAAGCTACTACGACCAGCATAGTGAAAGAATTATTGTCGTCAAGATAGACACCAAACCAATGCCCACCACAATAGTGCAGGTCTATATGCCTACTAGTTCAGCGGATGATGAAGAAATCGAAAGAATATATGAGGAGATAGAAGATTTACTACAATATGTAAAAGGTGACGAGAATCTAATTGTGATGGGAGACTGGAATGCAGTGGTAGGCCAAGGAAGAGAAGGTAGTACAGTAGGAGAATTTGGATTGGGACAAAGGAACGAAAGAGGAAGTCGGCTGGTTGAATTCTGCACTGATCATAATTTAGTCCTTGCCAATACTTGGTTCAAACACCACAAACGACGGCTGTAGGCCTATACGTGGACGAGACCTGGAGACACTGGAAGGTATCAAATAGACTTCATTATGATTAGGCAGAGATTCAGAAACCAGGTGTTGGATTGCAAAACTTTCCCAGGAGCAGACGTGGACTCTGACCACAACTTGTTGGTCATGAAATGCCATCTGAAGTTGAAGAAATTGAAGAAAGGAAAGAATGCAAAAAGATGGGATCTAGACAAGTTGAAAGAAAAGAGTGTGACGGATTGTTTCAAGGAACATGTTGCACAAGGACTAAATGAAAAGGCTGAAGGAAACACTATAGAGCAAGAGTGGAAAGTCATGAAAAATGAAGTCAGTAGGGCTGCTGAAGAAATGTTAGGAAGGAAGAAAAGATCAACTAAGAATCAGTGGATAACTCAGGAGATACTAGACCTGATTGATGAACGACGAAAATACAAGAATGCTAGAAATGAAGAGGGCAGAAAAGAATACAGGCGATTAAAGAATCAAGTGGATAGAAAGTGCAAGGTAGCTAAGGAAGAATGGCTGAAGGAGAAGTGCAAGGATGTCGAAGGCTGTATGGTCCTGGGAAAGGTAGATGCTGCATACAGGAAAATCAAGGAAACCTTTGGAGAAAGGAAATCTAGGTGTATGAATATTAAGAGCTCAGATGGAAAGCCACTTATAGGGAAAGAAGACAAAGCAGAAAGATGGCAGGAGTATATCCAACAGTTGTATGAAGGTAAAGATGTAGATAATTTGGTTCTGGAACATGAAGAGGGTGTTGATGCTGATGAAATGCGAGACCCAATTTTGAGGTCAGAGTTTGACAGAGCTGTGAGTGACCTCAATAGGAACAAGGCACCTGGAATTGATGATATTCCCTCTGAATTACTGACTTCCTTAGGAGAAACCAGCATGGCAAGGTTATTTCATTTAGTGCGTAAGATGTATGAGACATGGGAAGTCCCATCCGATTTTCGGAAGAATGTTGTTATACCTATTCCCAAGAAAGCCGGTGCTGACAGGTGTGAAAACTACCGCACCATTAGTTTAGTATCTCATGCCTGCAAAATTTTAACACGTATTATTTACAGAAGAATCGAAAAACAAGTTGAAGTTGAGTTGGGAGAAGATCAATTTGGCTTCAGAAGAAATGTAGGAACACGTGAAGCAATCCTGACTTTACGTCTGATCTTAGAGGATCGAATCAAGAAGGACAAGCCCACGTACATGGCGTTCGTAGATCTAGAAAAGGCATTCGATAATGTTGATTGGACCAAGCTATTTATGATTCTGAAGATGATAGGGATCAGATACCGAGAACGAAGAATTATCTACAATCTGTATAAAAATCAGTCTGCAGTGATAAGAATCGAGGGCTTTGAAAAAGAAGCAGCAATCCAGAAAGGAGTGAAGCAAGGCTGCAGTTTCTCCCCTCTCCTTTTCAATGTTTACATAAAACAGGCAGTAAAGGAAATCAAAGAGGAATTTGGAAAGGGAATCACAGTCCAAGGAGAGAAATCAAAACCTTGAGATTTGCCGATGATATTGTTATTTTATCTGAGACTGCAGAAGATCTCTAGAAGTTGCTGAATGGTATGGATGAAGTTTTGGGTAAGGAGTACAACATGAAAATAAATAAGTCCAAAACAAAAGTAATGGAGTGCAGTCGAACGAAGGCAGGTGATGCAGGAAATATTAGATTAGGAAATGAAGTCTTAAAGGAAGTAGATGAATATTGTTACTTGGGTAGTAAAATAACTAAAGATGGCAAAAGTAAGGAGGACATAAAATGCAGACTAGCACAAGCAAGGAAGAGCTTTCTTAAGAAAAGAAATTTGCTCACTTCAAATATTGATATCGGAATTAGAAAGATGTTTTTGAAGACGTTCGTGTGGAGCGTGGCATTGTATGGAAGTGAAACATGGACAGTAACTAGCTCAGAAACAAAGAGAATAGAAGCTTTTGAAATGTGGTGTTACAGAAGAATGCTGAAGGTGAGACGGATAGATCGAATCACGAATGAAGAGATACTGAATCGAATTGGTGAGAGGAGATCGATTTGGCTAAATTTGACGAGAAGAAGACATAGAATGATAGGACACATCTTAAGACACCCAGGACTTGTTCAGTTGGTTTTTGAAGGAAGTGTAGGTGGTAAGAACGGTAGGGGTAGACCAAGGTATGAATATGACAAGCAGATTAGAGCAGATGTAGGATGCAATAGTTACGTAGAAATGAAAAGGTTAGTACAAGATAGGGTGGCTTGGAAGGCTGCATCAAACCAGTCTATGGACTGATGACTCAAACAACACATATAAAATAAAAGTCTCGTCTGTACATTGCTGAAAATTTAAAAAGAATGGTATTTCTGTATCGGCCGTGTCAACAGTAACAAGGAAAGCACTTTAAATTTCGTCATCTCTGGTTGTATATACACACGCGCATCACGAGAAACTGGCGAAAGAGAATTAAATGAAAATCGGTATGTAAAGTCGGAGAATATGACGCTATAATCTAGATTGTAAATAATTTTATTCACCGTTAGCGAAATGGTACTTTAGAGGAAGGCCTAGAATGTAATTCTCAAACATATACGTAAGTGGTCCCATCGGTAAATACTACATAACTAAAGTTATATAGAATTAAATTTCCGATCATCATTTTTAAGGTGCGTCCACACCAACTTTGTTCTCCGATCATTTATGTCTTTTAAGGTGCGTCCACACCAACTTTGTTCTCCGATCATTTATGTCTTTTAAGGTGCGTCCACACCAACTTTGTTCTCCGATCATTTATGTATTTTAAGGTGCGTCCACACCAAGGTGTTTTCGTTAACTTTGTTAATGAACACTGTTAATAAGCAATGTTCATGAATATTTTTGAATGTTAATTTTTTATTGATTATTGATTATTGGTGGGTGGTTCAGTCTTTAATGTAGTTTATAGCTTTTATATTTTTTTAGCGTGTTCATTAACTTTTCGAGCATGTCGATAAACAAAATTTCCTTACCTTTTGTGAGTGAGACTTTTCATTAACTTTTTGTGTTTTCGTTGACATTTCGGTTCGCACTTGCGCAAGGACTCAATTAGAGCACGCAAATTCGTAGAGCGGAATACGATGATTTCTTCTAAAAATTGACTATCAAATCGCAAGCGAAAGTTCTAATATACATTTAATTCTGTATGATATTCTTTTACCTGTGTTCTAATGTAGTTTCATTTCCAGCTTAGCTCCTCGCTGAATAACCTAACCTCCCATAATCGCTTGTATATCATCAAAATAATACTATCCTAACTAGGTTAAATGAAGATTTTCTTTAATTTGTACCTTTACCAATTCCTTGGTATTGTTGTATAGTTCTTCAAACACCTCAGACACAATAACTGAAATTGCTGGTTTTGATACTCTAGACAAATAGGTGTATAAGTGAAATGTCTGAGCACGAGTTGCTAGGAATCGTAACGTTATATCTATAAAAAAGTAGCCTGTAATTAGTGGAGCCAGATTTCCGATAATAATAATTTCGTGTAGCTATTTCTAGCCGAGTGCATCCCTTGTAAAGCAGACCGTCCGATGAGGGTGGGCGGCATCTGCCATTTGTAGGTAACTGCGTGTTATTGTGGTGGAGGATAGTGTTATGTGTGGCCCGTGAGTTGCAGGGATGTTGGGGACAGCACAAACACCCAGCCCCCGGGCCATTGGAATTAACCAATGAAGATTAAAATCCCCGACTCGGCCGGGATTCGACCCCGGGACCCTCTGAACCGAAGGCCAGTACGCTGACCATTCAGCCAACGAGTCGGAGCTTTCCGATAATCTGTATGTATCATTACTTGCGATTTCAGACCCAATTACTGTAAGCAAGGACTGAAAGTCATGTGAAGGCATTCTCAAGAAAATTTTGAAAGCCTGCTGCATTATGAATTAAAAGTTCTGACATAAGTGTTTTCTCCAAAATTAATTCTATTCGACCGAGCTCGATAGCTGCAGTCGCTTAAGTGCGGCCAGTATCCAGTATTCAGGAGACAGTAGGTTCGATCCCCACTGTCGGCAACCCTGAAAATGGTTTTCCGTGGTTTTCCATTTTCACACCAGGCAAATGCTGGGGCTGTACCTTAATTAAGGCCACGGCCGCTTCCTTCCCACTCCTAGCCCTTTCCTGTCCCATCGTCGCCATAAGACCTATCTGTGTCGGTGCGACGTAAAGCAAGTAGCTAATTCTATTCGCATTTCCTACACTTTTCTTTGCCACACTTCGCGCCTGCGCTTTTCTCTTATTGCACTCACTAAAATATTGAAAGCTGCAGCTGTATTTTCCACTTCCTGACCCTATCCATTGTAACCTCACAAGCAACTATTTTGGTGTGGACACAAAGCTGAAGAAGTTTGTTAACAAAAGATTATTCACATGTTGAGAAATATTTTCGTTAACAATGTTTATTAACTTCGTTTCATTAACATGTATTAACTTTGGTGTGGAAAAACCATTACATTTCGCAGCGGGAATGTTAACACCCGCGTAAACCGCCGCACGAGAAGAGCACAGGTGCGTAACGAACGCGCATCACGTCGCCTCCGCAGAACAATACCGGTCCCTTGACGGGCTACTGTGAGTCAAATTTTCTGCCAGTTGAATGTTGGGAGTCAGGAACTCACTCCTAACAGGGCTGTAAGTAGGCAACTGAACCGCATTCGCTTCACCAGCCGACGACCAACTCGCATCCTTTTGCTGACACCTCGACAGAGAGCTCAACGACGTGCATGGGCCCGCGAACATCGGCAATGGACCATGAAACAGTGGCGGCGTGTGGTATAGTCCGATGAACCCCGGTTCCAGTTGAATCGAGCTGGGAAGTCTGCCCCATGAAGCTATGGATCCTTCGTGTCAACAATGTTGAGTCCAGAAGGAAGGTGGCTCAGTTCTGGTAAGGGCGGCATTTTCATGGTTGCAATTAGGCCTCATTGTCCGACTGCAGGGAGCGCTGACAGGTGCGCGTTATGTGGAAATTCTTTCAGGGCATCTGCATCCATTTCTGGCCCTAGAGTACCCTGATGGAGATCCTATGTTTCAACAGTATAAAGCGCCATATCACCGCTCTGTGGTGGCACGCAGGTCGTTGGAGGAGCACTTCTGTGAAGTTACGACCATGGATTCACTATCCAGATCCCCCGATCTTAATCCAATCGAGCATTTGTGGGTATGCTGACGATGTTGGTGTACGCTCTAAAAACCCCGCTCCAACTACACAAGACCAATTGTGGGCAGCAGTGCAAGATTCGTGGGTCCAGATCCGTCCAGAACGATTCCAACACCTTGTAGAGTCGATGCCTTGACGTATTGCAGCCATTTTGAAGGCACGCTGAGGAGCAACTCGTTATTAACATCACATTCAGTGTCTTCCCGTTACTTTTTGTACTCAGTGTTTTTACAGAGAAATTTTGAGGAAAAATATTTGCATCAATCAATACTGTATTTTAATTTCGTATATATTGCCACACTTCCTATTGAAGTTTGTAAGGTATGGATGCTAATCATGCCAATAAAGTGTATTTTTCGTATCCATCGTATTTTCTGAGATAATGAAATATGAAGTTAAGAAATAAGAAAATAAGCGTTATCGAGAGAAGACCATTGGAAACCCCCTTAAGGTGTGACGATCCCAGAGAACTCCACCCAGGGCGCATAACAAACGTTCCAGCTTTCACAGTAGGATACTGTCACTGTCAGTGCTAACTGAAGAGTGAAGGTACTCAAAATGACTTAATTTCTTGATATTCTAAACAATTAATTGGATGTAATTAATTATCTTAATTATTTCTATTTAAAGAGTGCTGTTACGCTGTTTGAATTAACTACTCACCCAACAAGTTAATTAAAAAAATTATTACGCCTTGACGAAGTAAAAAGCTCAAATTATTAAGTTTATTTCGAACATCGTAACGTATCATAAACAAGAACAATTCACCCACAAGGCCAGTAACACCATAAGCTTTGCTTTAAAGAAAATAATTTTACATGTTAAATCTTGTTGAATCGCCACAATTTCTATGTGTATGGATAGAAATTGTGTATAAAAGCCTATTGTAAATCTATGTGTGCTTAAGGAACCCCCAGGTTAAAGGCAAAATAAAATAACACAAGTGTATCGATTAGGAATAAAAGTTTGTGGCTGATTGAACTCACCACCACAAAGACATTTCAAGACGATTAGCACTTGAGGGACAGGTTAATGACTACGGGCAAGAACTATTGTTAGTAAAATTACGGTCCATTTACTGAACATTGATTGCGGTTCATTTAAATACAGAGCTGTTAGTGCTTACCGCTGTGAACTCAGGAAGGGAAGTGTTGGCATTTTTCTTCAAGATTTCAAAATAATTTTAGAATCTACTGAACTTCCTTAGAAATATACTTGTATAACGTCGTTCAAAATAATGATTTTATTATTTTATGTCCTTCGTTAGAACAGGCTCTGTATTCTACTATTCATTTCAGATATAAAGTGAAAATTCGTTAGTGTTTTGACCATTCAGACAGTAGAAATTTATCTTCGTTTCTTCATTGTACTTCAATTAGATGTTCACTAGAAAGGACACTTAATTGCCAGTTTTATAAATTATTTTATGGTCAAACAGAACTTGTATCGTAATTTGAGCAGTAAAATTAGACAATAGTGTTTTTTAAATTAAAAAATTACTCGCAGGTCTTGAATTACTGAACCTTGTTGTAAAACTTTCCGTTCCAAGAATATTCGAAACCTGCGTTCATTTTGCTGGTTTCTTTGGATGGCATATTTCGTCAGAACGAGTGAAAAGGAACTAAATTTGAGTTTATTGACTACGTTCAAGTGATAAATCTCGCTGTATATTTATCAGCTTTAGAGAAGTATTGAAAACTATTTCCATTCTTCCTGGATTGTTGAGAGCAAATTAATTACTAATAAACATATAGTTTTGAAATTTTGAAAACTGGACTATATTGAAGTACTGCTGAATCTTCTTGTAAAACAAAAATTTAGAAGCAGTTTTGAAATTCTTCCCACATTTTCTCTAGCTTGGAATGCATTTTTATCTTGAACGAGTGAAGTGAAATCAAGTTGTGGTGACTTTTTGTAATTGTATATCTCTGAACTACGTTGAACTGTTGAACTTCGTTGTAAAACATAAAATCTAATATGAGTGTCCGAAAAATGTTTAAACCTCTCTTTACTATTTCTAGTTGCTTTGGTATATCACCCTCGAGTTACTTCTTTATCAACAAGAATGGTTGGAGGCTACTCGCCATCGTATGGTCACTTATAATAACGGCTATCTTCACAATAGACCTGGTGTGGGAAGCAGTACATCAGAAGAATTATTTCAAAGGTGATAGACCTCCATCCATAGTACTCCCATTTTTGAGCATGAAGTACCTCACTCTAAGCTCAGTAACTGTGACATTAATTCTACACATTTCACGAACAGACCTTAAAACTCAACAAATACTACTGCTCTTTGAAGACATTGAAATTCTTCTAAACTGTAAGAGAAATTCAGACCATAGGAAAATATGTATACTCTCCACCATCATAGCTGGAGTGATGCTAGTCCTTCACGTAGGTGAATGGTGTTCTTTCATCTTAAATACTGGCGATCTACGATACATATTTATTCTTGCAGGGCATTGTATTTCAACCCTTGCCCTCCTGCAGTATATAATGTGTGTTTGTCTGATGAAGCACATGTTCAGTCGTCTCAATGATCGGCTACTGAGCCTTTTCAAGGAAGACCGAAAATTTCAAGCATCAGTAACATTTTTGTGCAGTTTCATTGAGGAATACACCATTGGAAGATCACGTGACAGCGTAATTACTGAGGGTGGACTCTCCAAAATTGGTACGGAAAATTACGATGCCTTTAGCAGAACTCAAAACCTAACTGCTATTTGCAAGGCTCAGATGAAATTATGTTACGCTGGTAAAATGTTAAATGATACCTTTGGTATTATTCTTGTCTTGGTTGTAATCCAAATATTCCTGGCTTTCGTCTCTTACACTTTCAGTCTGCTGCTGATCTTCGTTTCTGGCTACTCCAGTGAGAATACTCGTTTGGTAGTACCGCCCTTACTTCGGATTATTATTACATTTATGAAGATGCTAATGGTTGCAGAAACGTGTTACAGAACAGTCGAGGAATCATCACGAACTACCTTTCTCGTCCAAGAATTGTTACTGGAACACCGGAGCAACACAATATTGAGAGACCTCGCGACACAAGTATCAACCGTTAAACTTGAACTCAATGCTGCTGGTTATTTCTCCCTGGACCGTACTCTTCCCGTTACTATAATTAGTGGCTTAGTGATGTATCTAATTATTCTCTTTCAGTTCATAGCGTCTGGATATTAGGTACCGCGTTAGTGTCATTCATTGTTTAATATTATATTAATATTACAGTATTATTAGCCCTGGATGTCATTGTTAAGATGACTAGATTAGCAAATAATAATAATAATAATAATAATAATAATAATAATAATAATAATAATAATAATAATAATAATAATAATAATAATAATAATAATAATACTGTAGAACCCCATTTATCCGAAATAAAGGGGGCGGAACCACTTCGGTTGACACGTTTTTTCGGATGACACATGGCAAATACAGTATATTCGGAAGTTAAATGTCGAAATAAAAATGCATATACTCAGTTAAGCAGAGGTGCATACTGTATATTAACATTTAAATGTTTACAAAATGTCACTCACTGTATAAAATCAGTGATTTTCTTCTGAATTTTCTTGGTACAGTGCTGTCGTCCAGCTACGTCACGCCACCGTTTAATCAACAATATAACAACTGATGTAGATTCATTGCTTTGCTTAAAAAAGCGCAAAGCAATCTGAAATAATGAAACAATTTTTTGTTACTACTGAACTGAATACTTTATACAGAAATTTTATTGCAGTATTGTAATAAAAGCGTGTGGTTTTTGAAAAAAATGAAAAGAAATCTTACCTCCAATGCATTAAAACCAGCATCTACTGTAACTCAATTCTCAGAACTGCTATTGCCAAGTCGTCTGCATAATCTTCATGACGAATAATACAATAATAATTAAAAAAATTATACAGTAATAATAATTCTTGCTCGTGCAAGGAAAATGTATCATGGAACGAACTAGAGGGTAAGAAACTGTTTTGTTTTATGCTACACGTGCATTCTGGCATAAGTCATAATATAAAAATAGGGTTTGCCTAGTAGCTCTCAGCACATATAGCAAGAGAATTACTAATATCGACGGCTAAGAACGAGAGCGTAAAAAACAAAATATTAAAATACAATTTGGCCAGAGCATGAAGGTTAAGCCGGGTTTCGGTTAAGCGAAGTTCGGATAAGCGGGGTTCTACTGTAATAATAATAATAATAATAATAATAATAATAATAATAATAATAATAATAATAATAATAATAATAATAATAATAATAATAATAATGGGTATTCTCAAATATATTTCCAAATAACCACAGTGTATGTACAAGGTGTTAGGGAAAGTTATACTAAAAGCGTGTGGTGTGTATATATTTGATATTTAAAGGTAAATTCTCTATATCTTCAATATTTTTTCTTTATGAATTTTTCAATACATATTAAGGAATTATATAGCAAAACTGGCCACCGGTAAACAACATTCTTGTACAGTATAGGAAGTGTATTTTGCTAGAAAGTGTTAAAGCTCTTGGTGTTTTGTCATTTTTCCGTTTTCCTTTAAGTCGCACGGGTGGTCAGTGTTTGTAAACAAATTTATAGCCTACTCACGGCACACAGGTGACCGTCTATGACATGCATCTATGCATCTATGACATGTAGCGGTATTTGTAAACAACAGGTTACATAATGTGCACATTGACCTTCGCCCAGACAACGTGACACACTCCTGAAAGACACTTTAAGAGGCCCAAGCTGCTAGAATAGTGTTCTATGTGTGCACCGATTGCTCGAAGACATGCTCCACAGCGATAAATCCATGATTCGCTAACATATGAAAAAACTTGCGGGTTCGTAGGTATAGATTCCGCTGCAGCAAAAATAAGCTCACCAGACAGAAAACAATGAGTTACCCTAGTGCGCACGCGCAGATGGACCGTTAAACCTGTACAGAAGGAGGAGTGAACGAGTCTCGTGCTCAACCCCAATCACAATGCCTCCACGTGAGTATAAAGCAGCGGCGATCAGTGAGACATTGATGTTTGAAGTGGACAGTGTTCATCAACATAGGTAGACGTAAGGATGTTTGGCCGTGCCCATGGCCATACGGTGCGTGAAGTTGCTGGATGTATTGGTGTTTCTCAGCGGACTGTTCAATGTGTCAACAAGCAGTGGTCGCAAAAGATCATGACTGAGAGGGACCGGAGACGTATTTCACGGTTTGTGAATCAAAATCAC
Organism: Anabrus simplex; assembly: GCF_040414725.1. NCBI lineage: Eukaryota > Metazoa > Arthropoda > Insecta > Orthoptera > Tettigoniidae > Anabrus > Anabrus simplex. Next base: position 352,113,440 of record NC_090268.1, on the reverse strand, counting down.
TTCCAAACCCGACAGGAATTGCTGAGGTCAGTAAATGAAGGTCCATCCTAACCTGTTAGGGAGAGAACATTGGAACGGAAACTGCATGCAATGAACATTTGGAGTTGGTCATCTCACAAGAGACCATTGCTCACACAACCACATAAAGTTGTGCGTCTTCAGTGCTCTAGAAATCATCGACCGTGGAACCGTGGACAGTAGCTGACTGGCGGAACGTAAGGTGGTGTGACGAAGCACGTTTTTGCATGTATGCCAATGACGCACGTCGTTGAGGGCACCGAGGCCAAATGAAGCATTTCATCCTGGATGTGTGCTGGATCAGGTTCAAGCCGCTGGTATGTCTGTTTTTTGGTGGTGGTGGTGGTGGTGGTGGTGGTGGGGGGTGCTTTTCTTATCATGGAATGGGCTTGTTCACTGAGATGACCCCTAATATGAACCAGCATGTTTATTTAAACATTCTGGATGATCAGGTGTTGCCTCTCATTTAACATCTGCATGATGGGTATGCTCTTCTTACCCCGATTTTTCAAGATGACAACAGCAAATTTCATTGGGCTGGACGCATATGTGACTGGTTTTATGAACACTTACACCACCCAGTTACATCTCTATTGGCCTGCATAATCACTTGACGTGAACCCCATGAAAATCTGTGGCGCATGTTGAAACAGCGGGTAAAGTGCCAATATCAACATCCCCGAATTCTGGTGGAATTATGCGATCAAATCCTTAGCGAGTGGCTTAACCTGGATGTGACGTACTTGCACAAGCTTGTAGGCTCACTTTCTAACCGAATCCGACGGGTTATAAAGTCCAGAGGTGGAGTTACACGATATTAATGATACTCGTAATGATTTCTCCATGGGGTGACTACGTTTTGTCCGGTGAGCTTACGTTGCCGTGTCGTTTTCATTTGCATACACCATAATCTAGATATGACACCACAGGTAAAAAAAATCCAGGGAGTTTAAATCAGGAAACCGAATTGGCCGGCTAGTTGGTCCTTTACGCCATATACAGCGGCGTGGAAATGTAGGCTCGAGGTATTCACGTACACCGAACATCACATGAGATGGTGGACCATCATGAAGAAAGAACCACATGTCAACGCACATTTGCAACAATATTTTCTCAAGATATGCCGATAGTTCATTTCTGAGGAACGTTAGGTGTTTTGTATCCGTCAGACACGTGGCTAATACATGGGGCTTAAGTACGCAATCACCAATGACGCCGGCCCACACATTCGCAGTTCAACATCGCCAAAAATGCCCTGCCGAATATATGAGGATTAATGACACCCCATGTACGGAAATTCCTCTTGAGCACGCTTCGTCTATGGCTAGCATTCGGAAGGAGAACAGTTGCTGTAGTGCCGTTTCGTTTACAAACCACGCAAAAAATTCTTGACTTTGTGGAAAATCCTCGACTTGTAGGCACTGTACGTGTTGCACATCATACGGTCACAGGCCCATTTCATGCAGGACCCGGGCACACCAACAACACGCACAACACTTCGTATGCTTCTCTCGGGGTGGCGGTCAATTACAGTATATCCATAATTTTGAATTCTACTACTGACATTTATTATTATTATTATTATTATTATTATTATTATTATTATTATTATTATTATTATTATTATTATTATTATTATTATTATTATTATTATTATTATTATTCTTGTTTTCGAATGGGTCTACTATGGACGACGTTAAGCATCATTCATTTACGGTTCTTCCTCTTTCGATCGGCCCAGTACTTCTTCATCCTTTCGGAGTGGGCTTCTTTACGTTCTCGTGACCAGTTGTTGCCGGTCCGTTTTTTGCTACTTTGATCTTGGAATCCCTTAATTTTGTTGATGATTTTTCTGTATTCCTGTCTGTTGTATACTACCTGCTGTGATATATTATTTTCCTCCATATCCTCCTTGACCCCTTTAAGCCAGCTAGTTTGTGTCTTCCTGTTCTCCATGTATTCCAGAATTCGCTTGGCTGTTCTCTCTGGCGGCATTCTTTTAATGTGTCCGTAGAAGCAGAGTCTTCTCTTCTTGAAGGATGTTGTGATTTTTTCGGTCCTTTTGTATAGTTCCTCATTTGGTCGCAGTCTAAATTCTTGACCCACTTTCCTGGGCCCTAGTATCTTCCTCAAGATCTTCCTTTCTGTCTTTTCAGTGTTTTCTAGTAAGCCCTTCCTGTTCAGTGGAATACATTCGATCGCATATAGACTTTCTGGTTTGATGACAGTGTTGTAATGTCTGATTTTTGCAGTGAATGAAACTGATTTTTTATTGTAGACATTTCGACATAACTGGTATGCTGTTTCCATCTTTCTTGCCCTTTCCTGTAATGCTATTCCTGGTAGTCCTGTTGGGGTTATCCATTCCCCTAGATATTTAAACTTCTGTACTCTTTTAATTGTTCCATATTTGGTGACAATATTTTGTGTCGGATCCTTTTTGTCCTGAATCATTAATTCCGTCTTTTCGAAGGATATCTGAAGTCCCGTCTTTACAGCAGTCTCTTGAAGTGTTTCAGTTTGTACCTTGGCTGTTTCAGTGTCTTCTGCCAGTATTGCCATATCATCTGCGAATGCTAGACAGTCAATTTTGACTCCAGATCTTCCCAGTGATATTCCATTTTCCACCCCTAATTCCGTCAGTCTCTTCCTCCACTCTCTGACCACTTTTTCAAGTATAACATTAAACAGGAGTGGTGACATCCCGTCCCCTTGTCGGACACCTGTTTCGATCTTGAATGGTTTTGACAACATACCCATAAACTTAACCTGTGGTGTAATGTCTGTGATGGTTTCTTTGATTAAATTTCTAGTTTTTTTATCTATCCCAAACTCTTCTAGCGTGCTTATCAAGATTGCTCTGTCACTGAATCATAGGCTTTCTTAAAATCCACAAATACAATCACTAGATTTTTGCTGTGAGTGCACGTAGTTGTATTATGGAAATTAGGTTGAAAATTTGCTCGCTGCATGATCTCCCTTTCCGGAATCCTGCCTGGTATTCACCAAGTTCTTTTTCTATTATCCCTTCAGTCCTGTTTTGTAGTGCCTTGGGTAGAATTTTAGAGGCAACTGGTGGCAATGATCTTCCTCTGTAATTGTTAACGTTTGTTCTGTCTCCTTTTTTGTGCAGCGGGTGTATTAATGATGTCTTTCATTCCTTTGGGATGTTCTCTGTCTGCCAAATCTCCTCAAACAGTGCTTCTAGCTGAGTCACTAAGTGTTCTCCGGCATATTTCAATAACTCTGCAACTATTGAATCTTCACCTGACGTCTTATTGTTCTTCAGTCCTGTTATTATTCCCCTGATTTCTTCTTAATTAGGTGGTTCTGAGTCCGGTGTCTGGTTCTTGGGTTTCTCAAACATTAGAGTTTCCTCAGGTTTTTTACAGTTCAGTAGTTTCTGGAAATAAATTTGCAAGGTGTTGGCAATTCTGTTCATTTCCAGTGATTAGATTTCCTTCGTCATCTTTGAAGCATAGGGTTGGCGATTTGTATCTTGTTAAGTTCCTCCTGAATGTCTGGTATAAATTACGTGTATTGTTTTTCACGAAATCTTCTTCTAGTTTCTTTAGTTGTTGTGTGTCATAATGTTTCCGTTCATCTCTTATGGTTTTAGCTGTTGTTTTCCTTTGTGCTTTGAATGCCTCCCAGTCTTCTGCTTTCTTAGTTGAGTTCCATTTCTTCCATGTCTGAGCCCTTCTTTGTAGTGCTTCTTCGCAAACTTCATTCCACCACGGATGTTTCTTCTTTTTACTTCGTAGGATTGTTTGTTCCGCTGCTTGTTGTATTGATGTTGCCATCTCAGTCCAACTGTGACTTTGAATCTTATTTATCCTGTTCTGGTATTCATTCACAGTCTGCTGATTGAACTTCAGATCTTCTATTCTGTATCTTGTAATATTTGTACCACTACTTTTTCTCCTTCCTGGTGTTAATTTCATCTTAATTTTTGTCAGATAGTGGTCAGAGTCGAAGTTTGCTCCTCTAGCTACATGTACATCTTGAATTTCTCTGGAGTTTTCATAACTGATTGCAACATGGTCAATCTGAAATTCGCCCAATAATTTGTTAGGTGATATCCATGTTGTTTGTTTCTTTGGCTTCTTCTGGAACTTGGTGGTCATGATGTTCAAATTGAATTTTTCACACAACTCTATCAACCTCTTACCATTCGTGTTTGTCTTGCTGTGAGCCGTGAATTTTCCTGTGGTTCTTGATGGTTCATTCCTTCCAATTTGTGCATTGAAGTCTCCCAGCAGAATTACAACATATTTTCTCTGGAGTATTTCCTAGGATTTCTTCCAGACCTTCCCCAAATTTTTCTACTTTCTGTGGATTTTGTTGGTTGTCCTTATTTACTGGTGCATGTGCATTTTTTATTGTGTATTTCTTGTTCTTGTTTTTGAAAGTTAGTGTTGACATCCTTGGTGAGGTGGATTTGAATTCCGTTATCTTGTCTGCCAGTGAATTGTGTACTACAAATGCTGTTCCAAACATCCAAAGACCTTTAGTGTTTTGTATTTTCTCTGCTGGTTTACCTTTATAAATCCTGTAGTTGTGTGTTTGTACCAGTGGCGGTTTCTGGTATAGCGCAATGGAGCAATGAACCACCAGTTTATATCACATTGTACTTAACTACTTAATTTTCACAACTGCCTTGTCAATCTCGAAGCCTTTGCTAAGCTCATCTATCCGTAATATACTCGTACTGACTTTCAGTTCAAGCGAGCCGCGCGAAGTCCTGGCTGGATACTCGTCTGGAATGCACCCCCGATGCAAGGCCATATCTCCGTCCGTACCTCGGCGAAGGGTGTGGTGAGGAGCGGGGAGATGCCGACCAACACGTAGACAAGACCAGGATATCGCAGAAACGAATATCCGTGATTTACGCATGCGCTATATGTCACTCTCTCTCACCCATCTTCGTAATCGCAAGTCGTGTTGTTGGGGTTAGAAAACTAGTACATGCCTGCCATCTGTTGCCCTTACAGGAATTTAACTACGGCAGCAAAGAATAGTACATATAGTTAACACTAGTGTTGGAAAGCATCGTTACTACCAAAAGTCACATTAAACTGCCAATCCGATTGATATTTTGTCCCAAATATATTACTAATACTTACTGAACATCTATTCATTTGCCTTCTTTGGAGTAATTACTTCTTGAAAAGAAACTAAAAAATCATTGAGGCAAAAAATAGCGGGAAGATAATACCAATAAAAATGCTGCCTAGCCCACACGAGTTCGTAAAATTAAGTTACCAACGTTGTCAACAGTGCGAACACACATCCCTAAAGTTTCCTTCTGTTTTTCAAATGTGATACTAGTGTTTATAAAACTGTGCAGTATTTATCATAATTCGTTATATTATTGTACGCTGTGCGAGCTTGTCAGTGTACTATTGTGTCGTACAGAAACTTAATTTTTAGAACATATGTCCGCGCGTGTGTGTGTGTGTTTGTGCATTGTAGTTGCGTCCACAATCTTTGTGCTCGGGAAAGGTAAGGAGCTACAAAAGGAGTATGAACAGTGTCCAGATACCTAGAAAGACAAAATTTTCTGCTCTCTCTCTTGAGCGCAAACTTGAGATTAAGAATGCCGGCCGCCCACTGCCTGATCTTTATATAACTATGCAGATTAAAAGTAAAGAAATCGTACGTAAATTAAGAATGGATATAGGCCCTATGCAAAAGAATCGAGTGGATGTGTGGGTGCGAAATTACCAACAGGATGTTTTGTTTTCCCTGTTTATTTTTGTGAGTGATGAAAGCAAAGGGAATTGGACAAAAGTCGGAGTGGTAGTATGTGGGGGCGAAGAGGGGGGTGGGGGGTGGGGGTCAGCAGACAAGAATTCTTCCTTCTGTTGAACCCCCAGTGACAAAAGTCACGCGCCGCCACTGGTTTATACCGTATTTTCGTCTCGGTATCTTGTTTCTTGTATAGCTAATATTTTCATCTCTTGTTCATCTATCATTTTAGTCAGTTCCATTTGTTTCCTTATTTTCAACATCGAGTTTAGATTCAGTGTCCCTATGAACGTTCTGTGTTTACATTTGTGATTTGTCTTTGGGATTCTAAGACCCTCCGACTGGTCTTGACTTGCGCAATGCTGCTGGACCCCCGGATCCGAATGCCCAGCTTCGGTAGCTTCGCCACCAGGAGGATATGAGTTACTCATTGCAGCTTTCATGACTGATACTTGTTTAGAGCTTGTGCTTCTAGAAATTTGCATTTCCATCTGCTACGACTTGGTTCGCTGCACCAAGAAGTTTTCCAGGCCGCCCCTAACATGGGGAACAGACGCCACGGGAATGGCAGAGTGCTTTTTAGGCGGCACTCACTCGCCTTGTCACATTGCCGTCACTGGATTTATGTGGCATTTTCTAGAGACTATGGTGCCCTCCATAGTCCCACCAGATCCTGGTGGCAATGCCGCTGTTGGTCCGGGACTGCTTATTTGTCAGGTTTCCCTGCTTATATCGCAGCTGCCCTCCATATCTGGAGGGATGCCCACTATCCGCCACCTGTGGACCCGCCTGGTCGCAGTCAGCTCTGCGTCCCATACACTGGGCAGGAATTATTATTATTATTATTATTATTATTATTATTATTATTATTATTATTATTATTATTATTATTATTATTATTATTATTATTATTATTATTATTATTTATTTTCCACTAATTGTAGGTGCAATTTATGGATGGTGAATGGAGAAAGGGCATAGCCCCACATACACGAAAGTGCCTCCATCACCACTTAAAATTACAATATTCAAATATACAATTACATTCTAGATAGTGTGCTTATATACAGTTACCATATTTACAATGCATATTTACATAATACTCACAAGACCTGTTCAACATTCAAGTAATTCGACACACACACACACACACACACACACACACTCCCCACATATACTTTAGCTAGGCCAGCTCACTCATGCCCACATACAGTCTCACTCACTCGGGATCCCATAAACTTTCATCCGTCCTCCCACTCATACTGAAAATTCACACAGTAGAAAAATTATATTATGTACAGAAGGTTTCATTAAATCATTATATATACATCCTTTTTACCTCTTTAAAAAATTTCTCTGGAGGTAGTTCGTGTATCTGTGGTGGGAGTTCATTCCACAGCCAAGCAGAACGATTAAAGAAGCCTCTTTGATATGATACTGTTCTTGCAAATGGAGGGAAAAGGGACACACCTCGACCTCTTTGAGCGGAACGATAGTTCAGCTGTAAGCGGTTAAAAGGGTTTATATGAATGTTACCTGCGAGGGATTTTCTCAGGAAAGCAATATCTATTTGTTTACGGAGGGTTGTTATGGGGGGCAGTGACCTGGCTGTATTTAAATGACCGTGTTGAGTAATTAGTCGTTCAGCTCGGCGTTGAACTCCCTCTAGTTTCATCATGTTCTCCACTGTAGTAGGGTGCCAGGAAGGAAGCCCGTACAACAGTTTTTGCCGCGATCTTTGCTGACCACATTCTCGATAGGACGGTACCATACTAGTATCGCGTACTCACTGGTTCGCAGCAACGAATATTTGCCTATTGAATGTGCGGCAGGCAGGAAGCCGTTCTTTATATTATCGCAGGGCAGTTTCTGATTTACGATGTGCTTCACCGTAAATAAGAAGCATATATGCCAACTGATTTGAAGCTTCACTTTTTCAGCAAGAACAGACTGCAGTTTTACTGGGCGTGTAGTCAACAGAGAAACCACGTCCGTTATCAGTCTAGCAATAACCAGTTCGGTGCATATTTATTCACTGTAGTACCCTGAATTTAGTGCCGGTATGTTGTGTTTTTCCCACCAGGTCGCTTGGCCTTGTGACTGGAGTGATTCGCAGCAAGCCATTGTGCGTGTGTTCTCACCTATTGTAATACCATACCTTGTGTTCCACCACGCCAAGTCTGTACCTACAGTGTGCCAGAAAACTAAACATGGTGTATACGTACCGGTATGTCTTGAAAATGTCATTCACTGCTATCACGTTCAACCATCCTTTTATCCTTGTATGTATCAATGTTCGAATATAACTCGAAAACCACAAGACACATTTTTATGCAAATTGCGCTCTTACCTGATAGATACCCCAAGGAAAATTTTCCTGTATTAAATTAATTAAAGGAATCCGAGCAGTAACGATTTATGTGAAACAGCCCAAGGAAAACGACAACACACCTTCCCGGCTAACGCTGCCTGAACCGCTATAGGTAACTCCAAACCATATCTGTACGAACTGTAGAGCATAACAGTTTCTAGAAAGAAAACTCCCTGGGACCATATACCTGTCTTGAATAGGTCGTCTACAATAACAGTGTTCATATCGTTAACGGTAGAAATCTTGTGCTAGGTACAGGAAGAGCATTCCCGATGATCAGCTCCGGCTCGCTCAACCGTTAAGAATATCCTCAAACTATGAGCATAAGAATTATCCAGTATAAGAGTTCTACAAAACGTACGGGGACCACATCGATATAAGGAAGCACTCAAATGAATAGAAACATTTTGCACATTTTTTTCCCACGTCAACGAATTGGTTTGCGAATATCTGCTTTGAAAGTCTCCATTCTAGCCTTCCCCCAAATTTATTAGTGTGGGCATTTGAAGCGGATATGGGGATGCTTTACGGCCGAATACCCTTCCTACCGGGCGAGTTGGCCGTGCGGTTTAGAGGCACGCGGCTGTGAGCTTGAATCCGAGAGATAGTGAGTTCGAGTCCCACTGTCGGCAGCCCTGAAGATGGTTTTCCGTGGTTTTCCATTTTTACACCAGGCAAATGATGGGGATGTACCTTAATTAAAGCTACGGCCGCTTCTTTCCAACTCCTAGGGCTTTCCTATTCCGTCGTCGCTATAAGACCTATCTGAGTCGGTGCGATATAAAGCCAATAGCAAAAAACGATCCTTCCTACCAGGCGAGTTGGCCGTGCGGTTTTGGGCGCGCAGCTGTGAGCTCGCATCCGGGAGATAGTGGGTCGGAATCCCACTGTCGGCAGCCCTGAAGATGGTTTTCCGTGGTTTCCCATTTACACACCAGTCAAATGCTGGGGCTGTACCTTAATTAAGGCCACGGCCGCTTACTTCCCATTCCTAAGCCGTCCCTGTCCCATCGTCGCCATAAGACCTATCTGTGTCGGTGCGACGTAAAGCAAGTGGCAAAAAACAAAACCCTACCCTTCCTGACGTCAACCCTCTGTGCTCACTGCCACGTGTTCGTAATATGGTGTGTTGTTTGTATTAAGACAAACACCCAGTCCCAGAGCCAGAGGAACCCTTTGTAGGTAGGATTCTATAAGCTCTAGCGTTCTCCACCTTTAGGTATCCATGAGTATAAACCGAACGTTGTAATCCTCCTGGTAACATTCAGCAACTTGCTGAAGCCGCTATCTAAGTGTGGGATTGTCTTCCCCAAAACAAGTTGGATTCTAAGGGACCGAAGTGTTGCTGCCACAGAATGAACGGTAATCTTGTGTCGAAAATCCCAACCTGGTACTTTTGTATAGCTTACTGCATGTATTGACCCTTCGTGTTGTATAAGGCTAAGTACGTCTTAATTGGAAGCGTTGCTATGCGGTGCTAAGCTGAGCTGAGGGAAGCCGCGCTACGTACGTGCCGTGTGTGCCTTAATACCTCGCGGTGCTACGCACTTCTGACTGGAAAGAGTATAAGAAGAATATCCAACCTCCAAACAAGATGTGTGTTGCTATTTGAAAATAGTGCGGTCATATTTGTACTTGCCGATGACGGAAGGAGTTCCACACATTGTTGAGTGTACTGTGATATTACACAATATTGTGTGCGATTTAGAATGTTTATATGAAGATATTTTGATTAATGCAGAACAATTTACGTAACTTTAAGATGAGAGTGAACAATGTAAGTATCAGTTCTGCAACTGCTGCGAGGGATCCCTTTTGTGTTTACTTCAACACTCCCTCCGGATACATGAGGTCGTGAAACGTACTTTTCATGTATAATAAGTACAGCGGCAACGAAGCGATGGCAATGTACTTCAAAAGATATATTTTGAAATTAACAGTACTTTGAAGATGCAGTGTTATTTTAGGCAGTAAATATACTGAAAGTTATACATTTGCACTTAATTGTGAATCCTATCTATTCGACGATTTCCCCTCCCAAGTCTTATGCACCACTCTCCTATCCACATAATTCCATGTCACTTGTCCCAGAAACATTCTTTCGCGTGGACGACAGAAATAAACTCCTATGTATTAACTTCCATCATACGTAAACTTAAGCGAAGTAGCGTCAAAATCAAACTGGCTTGTGCCGTGCGGTGCTAAGCCGTGCGATGGTACAACGCGTCAGTTACGACAGTCACGTTCGACATAATGTGTTTGCTTCCCGAGCGATACAGGCGCTGCTTAGCTCCGCGTGTAACGCTTCCAGTTAGGACATAGCCTAATGAATGTGCATAACACTAGTAAGTACACTGAACCAGAAAAGCAAGACTTCTGGGCTTATTATGACTCTTGCGGGCTAGAGCCACGCATGCGTAAACTATACAGCAGTGTCCCTTCGTCGAGTTCCTAGGATTCCAGGCTACATTGTAGGTGGCCCTGGGATAGGAATTGCTCTAGGGAATTTTGGGGGGGTCCTTTATACCTGTACCATGGCCCCCATAACATCGAGTGGTTCAAACAGCGAATGGTCAGTGGTTCGACCACAACTGGTCAACTTCCGATCGCAACTGGTCACTGGTTCAACAACAAACGTAGTAACATTGGTGTTATTGTGGTTGTTTCTTCAGGTCATTTACAAGGTAAATTATGTAAAATTTAATTCGACAAGAGGAATTGTATGTTTCAGTTAATAAATTCTCTTTTGTGCATTTATGAAAAAAAGTTCCGCTATCTTCTTACTGTACCTAGTTGTCCCGTGCAATGAACGATAGGAATGTCACCTACCTTCCATCTCAGTCACCCTGATATTTCGTATAAATTAGCCCTTTGCTCCTTTTACTTTTGTATGCCCCGTTCACCCCTGTGCACATTATTGGAAATATGTTTTCACTTTTTAGATTTTTTCTTTCGGCTTTGTTTCTAATATGCCATAGATGAACCGAACACTCTCTGAGATAAATGCTAGTTGGAACTCAGGCATTAACGGGTACAATACATCGAAATACAATACTATTTTGTAACTCATATTTCCAGTAGTGATCCGCGGGACTTCGCGTCATTAACTACGCATAAAATTAACATCAGTAGTTAAGGGATAATTTTCTTCGTTATTTCCGTTTAAAGAGTTCTTTTACACTGTTTCAATTGATTATTAATCCACCAAATTAATATCATAACTTATCTCGCCTCGATCATTTAAATAAGCTATTATTATTATTATTATTATTATTATTATTATTATTATTATTATTATTATTATTATTATTATTATTATTATTGTACCGGGCGGTACACCTCCATGCCGCTTATTTAAAATGTGCGCCAGTTGAAACTCCTCTGCTGGAGGAAGTCTGAACTTTATCTACGGTATTAATTTTCTACTTTCTCAGAAGATGTCACTACCTGGAAATTTTGGAGTTTTTGAACTGTGTCATTTTCGACGTATTTTTGTTTTGCTTGTAGTAAGAAGTGTGAACTTTCTCTTCTAGAGGACACTACTGAAGATCAACAATAGTGCACCCTAGTGCGGAGTGAAAGAACTGTTTTTTTTGGAGAAAATTTAATTTCAAAAGTTTGTTCTTTGCTAAATTTCTTTCAGTCATTGTTTAAGTTGGCAATATTAACCCTTTCTTTCCCCTTCTTTTGAATTTAGCCAATCCCGAATTTCTTGAATTAATTTTCCACCAATGATGTGTTTCTTCTTCATCTTGTGTAGGGGTTTTCTATAACCACCAATAAAGTTTTTGTGGGAGGGTGTTCTCATTCCCCTAACGCCTCGAACTTTCCGCGAGAGTATATAAACTGCTGCAGTTACGAGCGAGACATCGGGAAGTGCAGACGTGTGAATGAGCTGAGGTGCGCAATCAAGGAATAACGATACAGCAATACAGGCTAAGAATTGGAAGATGGCATGGTGCAAGGCAGTGTTGGAAGGAAGGTGGAGTTGGGAGAGGAAGAGAAATTAGTGGTTATAAAGGACTGTTGGAGATTATGTTGTGTGCGACGGTTATTGCGACGCTGCTGGTGGTAGGAGGTATAGAAAAGAATCCGGGTCCAAACCAGGGACCGTTCGGCTGGGAGGAGCTTGAAGAGATCAAGAGAGTGGTGAAGGAAGCAAGCAAAGGAGAAGAAATTAAGGAAATGATGCAGGAACACCAGGCAACCCAAATGAAGGAGAGGAAGGACTTAAAAAGTTTTATAAAAGAAGAAATTGGAGGTGTAAATGACAAGTTAGCGGAGATAGAAGATGAGGTAGAGAGCTTGAAAAAGAAGGTGGTGGTACTGGAAGAGGAATTAACAGCAATGAAGAGAGAAGTGAGGTTAGCGAGGAACGAATCGGCAAGAAAAAATGTGTTTGTGTATGGTGTACCTGAGGAAGGAACAGAATCAAAAGTGGAATTAGTATTGAAAGTGGTGGACATAGTTTCGAACAAAATGAAGATAAACTTTTCTGAAGTTGATATAGATGATATATATAGAGTGGGAAGGAACAAGGGACATAGGCCGGTGAAGTTAAGATTAATATCAACCCTGATGGCTGATATACTTCTGAGGAATGCTGGAAATTTGAAAGGATCGAACATTTATTTGAAGGCTGAGATAGAGAAAGAAGATAGGATGCGGTTGGAGGTCTATAAGCGGCATATGTGGCGTGCTAGAGCGGAGGGATTGCGAGTCAAGATAGTGGGGAGGTGTCTGGTTACTTCAGGCAGAAATTGGTCGCGATCGTGGACACAGGAGGAACTGCTGAGGATGGAAAAATGTGAGGAGGAAATGAGTTGCAGAAATCGAGAGCAGGGCGACATCAGTACGGAGAAGGAAGAGAGAAGAGGGGACTGCGGTGTCAGCGGGCAGGTAGCGAAGACAGCGGAGTCCTTGGTGAGTCAGAACAGCCCAGGAAGGAGTGAATCAACAAGTAGGACACTAGACCGAAGTGAAGTGGATACAGGTAGTGAAGAGGTGACGGGAAGGGAAAGGAGTCAGGGTAGTGACTTAACCTCCCCAAATAGGAATAATGCAGAAATAAACCTGGAGAGAAAGCAGGCGTTAAATAAGGCGAGATCCTTAAGTTTAAAAGATCTATGGGGTGGGAAAAAAGGCTCTGGCACGGAAAAAGGGAAGGATGGGGGTGAGAAGAAAGAGAGGGATGGGGTGGAGCCAAAAGGAAGAATCACGAGAAGTAAGGGGGGAAGTGGTGAAATGCAGAAGTATAGGGAGGGAGGGGGAGGAAATAAATAACTAGATATGGTGATAGGGATGCTGAATATTGAGGGGTTGATGGGGAAGTTAGGGAATAAGGAAATTGTGGATTTAGTGAAAGATTTTGAGATTATTGCTCTAGTAGAGACGTGGTTAGGGAAGGGGGTTGAAATTACATGGGACGGTTATAGAGTAGTTAACGTGTTAAGGGAAAAAATAGGGAAGAGGGGCCGAAACCCAGGGGGCATAGTAGTTTTAATAAGGAATGAGATAGCTGAATGGGTGGAGACGTTACAGACTAGGGTAGAAGGGGTAGTGTGGTTGAGAGTAAAAATGGGGAAGGGGGCAGCGGAAGCAATTTGTCTGGCACTGCTTTATAACCATCCGAGCGATTCAGTGTATGCAAATAAACATTTTTTTGATGAACTGATTGAAGAAATAAACACAATTAAAGGAATGTATGTAGAAGATGGGATGATTTTATTGGGGGATTGGAATGCGAGAGTGTGCAATAGAGTACCGGTATACGGGAAAGAAGTAAAAGTAGACGGGATACTGCAAAGGAAGAGCAAGGATAATGTTGTAAATAGTTATGGAGAAAGGTTATTAGAGTTATGTGCTCTAGAACATTTATTTATTTTAAATGGGTGGATGAAGGGGGATAGTGTGGGTGATTTGACGTATATTACAACAAATGGAGGGAGTGTGGTGGACATAGGAATAAGCTCAGAGATAGCGTTAAGGAGAATAATAAGTTTTGAGGTGTTAGAATATGGGTTGACAGAACATATGCCTATCAAAATAAAATTGAGAACTTTGGTTGCTGATGAGAAGGGAAAGATGGAGGAAAGTAAGGAGAGGTATAGGAATGGAGGATGGAAATATGTATGGGATGATAATACCAAAGAGAAATTAAGACGGCATTTGAAAGAGGAAGGAGATATGTTAAGGGTAGGAATTGAAAGGGCGGTAGAAGGGAATGATATGGATAACGTGTTAAAATTAATTGAACTCCCTGTATGGAGGGTGGGGAAGAAAGTGAGGAGAAGGGTAGAGGGAAAAAAGAATAAAATGAATGGATGGTTTGATGAAGACTGTAGGAGAAAACGTGAGGTTGTAATGAGAGCCCTAGCGGAGTTTAGGAAGGAGGGTACGCAAGAAAAAAGGAAGGAATATTGTAAATTGAGAAGGGAATATAAAGAGGTATTGAATGAGAAGAAGAGAGGATGGAAGGAGGCGGAAGCTGAAAAAATAAATATATATTGCAGAGAGAAGAAATTTGAGAGGATTTGGGAGTCAATAAACAAGATCAGAAGAACGAAACCGGAGGGGAAGGGAGATAAAATAGGAGAAAACGAGTGGGTTAGGCATTTTAAAAGGCTTTTAGAAGGGGAGAGGAAATTGGGTAGAGAAATAGACAAGCCACAAATTGGAAGGGAACTGGAAGTAGGCATTACAATATTGGATGGGGAGATAACAAGGCAGGAGGTAATTACAGTATTAAAAAATGCTAGACCCAAGGCTGCAGGAGGTGTGAATGGTATTTCCAATAGTGTATGGAAAGAGGTAGGGGCAAATGAACCGATGTTGAGAGGGATTGTGAAATTCTTTAATAGGTTGCTGGAAACGGGGAAATTTCCTAGAGAATGGAGGATGGGGGTATTATGCCCTATTTATAAAAATAAAGGAGCTAGTAGTGATCCAAACAACTATAGAGGAATTACACTCCTAGACTCGCTGTCAAAGGTGTACACAGGGGTTTTGGCGAATAGGATAACAAATTGGGCGGAACAGTACGGTAGGATATCTGAGTTCCAAAATGGATTTAGGAAAGGATGTAATACAGTTGATAATGTTTGGATTCTGGACACTTTGATTACAAAGTATGTGAGGATAGCAGGGCGTAAATTATTTATAGCAGCGATTGACTTAGAAAAAGCCTTTGATACGGTCAGTAGGGAGGCGCTATTTTTGAGATTAGGGGAGGTTGGAATGTCGAAAAAAATGAGGGTGGCAATTGAAACTATTTATGAGGAAGTGTTTGTGATGATTAAATTGCAGGATGGAAGGTTGAGTAAGTGTTTTGAATCGAAAAGCGGGGTGAGACAGGGATGTAAGCTATCCCCGATATTATTTATATTATTTATAAATAATATTTTAGAGGGTCATGGTGGAGACGCATGGCATTGCCCTTGGGTAGGGAAAATGGAGGTTCCGGGGTTGCTATTCGCGGATGACCTATTGATTTTGGCTTTGACGGCAAATGGTTTGCAAAAAGGGTTGGACAAGGTAGTTGAATATACTAGGAAATGGTCTCTCAGAGTAAATGTAAGAAAGACTCAGATATTGGTGTGTAGGAAAAGGGGTGGGAGAAAGAATAAGGAAGTCTGGAGGCTGGAGCAGGAAGAAATTAAACCAGGGGGAAAAATTGAGTACCTAGGTGTAATAATTAGTAAGAATGCTTCTTGGAAAAATCAGTGTAAGAAGGCAAAACTTAAAGGAAGAGGAGCGCTTGCGGTAGTAGGGGCATTAGAAAAGAAATTTCCAGACGTTAAATACAAAATTCAGAAAACGGTGTTTAAATCACTGGTAATGGGCAAAATGCTATTTGGGGTTGAAGTATGGGGAATGGAGGAAGATAGGAGTGAACTAAACCAGGTGGTGGCGAAATTTAGCAAGATCATGATGGACCTACCGAATTGTACAGCCAATGCCGGGGCCAGATTAGTCTGTAAAGAATCGATAGAGGTTGAAATAGCTAAGAGGGTGTTCAAGTACTGGATTAGATTGGAGGAAGGGAAGGGTGGGGCGTTAGTACAAGAAACGTTTAATTTTCAGAAAGATATGACGAATGAAGGTTACTGGGTGAATAAGTGCAAAAAATGGTTACAAAAGATGGGCTTGGGGGTATATGGAGAGGTCTGGGGGGATGGTAGGAATAAATGGGTATGGGAAAGGATAAAGGGAAGACTACTAGATATGGAAAGACAGAGCTTAATAGGGGAATGTAGAGAGAGAGTCTCTTTATCAGTTTTAAATAAATTGGTGGAAGTAATAAACCCGAAAACGGAGTTTGAGGGTAGAAGGGATAAGAGAGGTTTGTATTGGTGGTTATTGGGTGTTCCGAGGAATAGGGGATGGGTAGGTAGTGAGAATAGGGATAGATGTGTGTTATGTGGAGAGAAGTGGGAGGACCTGCATATTTTTAATCAATGCCGACCTTTGGCGGAGATAAAGATCAAACTACTAAGTAAGAAGGAGCTGCATATGGTAGGAGAAAGCTATAAGATAACATCTTGGTTATGTAGAGAGTGGGAGAAAGGAACGAATATAACGAAATTCTTAAATGTGGCCAGAGCTATATTTATAAAGAAATTGAGGGAGTAACAGGGGTTGTGCAGATAATGTGGTTTGTGCTGAGGGAGAAAGGGGGAAGGCATTCTGCTCAGAGGAATGGATATCCGCCCTGAGCAAATGCGGGAAGGGTATCATGGTAATCATGATATCAGAAGAGGGGTCTTTAGTGTTAGGGGAAAGGGGGAGAGCACCTTGCCCTGTGGAAAGGTGATCCGCCTGGGGCAAAGGGAAAGCCTGAGGAAATTAGGTAAGCGTTGCGAAAAGGGGAGGTTGAGTAGGTTTGAGGGTAGTGTAAAGCTTAGTAAAAAAAAAAAGCGAGTTGACTGAGTGAACTAATGGACTTGGAATGGAGTACTGTCTGTTGGTGTGTAAATGAGGAGTGAAAAAAAAGGGATTGTTTGTGAGGAAGAAGTATAAAGGAGGTATATGTGATAGAATTGAGATAGATTAAGTGGGAATGTAGTTAAGGAGAAAATGTTGGCAGTATGGAAATTATGAAAGTAGGTAAAAAAAATTAAATGGTGTAGATGCCTTGATGAAGGGTGTAAAATTGAGGGATTCTTGATGTTTATGTATTAAGTTTAATGTGTAATAGTAATTTAGATAGATTAAGGGGGACTGTAGTTAAGGAGAAAATGTTGGAAGTATAAAAATTAAGTCCAACGGTTTGAGGCAAGTGTGGTGTTGTAGATTGTGAAGACTGAGTGAACTGATGGACTTGGAATGGAAACTGTCTGTTTGTGTGTAAGTGAAAAAAAATTGTTGATGTTTAAGTCTTAAGTTCAAGAAGGTGAGATGTAGTGGGCGGGAATAGTGCGAGAGAGGAGAAGGTGGAGTATCAAGGGAAGAGGGACGGGTTGGGGCTTGACCCAACCCAAAGAAGCTAGGCTTTAGCATGTCTGCACGGCAAGAAAAGAAAAAGAAGAGGGAAGGTAGTGAGCTGACAATGAACAGAGAAGGTGTGACGTATATAGCGGAAGTGTGTGACAAGCCATGTGATGGGTCCGGTTTCCGCCAAGCTGGCTTGGCACACATGGTAGGTAAGGAATACATTGTCAGCAGGTGTAGGTGAGAAATAAGATCAGTTCTCACGTGGCGAGGCTGGTCCCTGCGATCAACGGGTTGGTGGGCATGTATTCCATACCAGGGCTGACGCAGAGACCGGTCTACTATATATATATATATTTTTCTAGGTGGTTGGTAGGAATAGGGGAATAGGGAAATAGGGTAATTTGTAGTGCGGTGCTTCCTGCACGTTTGGCGGCTATCCGCGTGCGTGTGGGAGGACACTGAGTAGATTTAGAGGTAAATAATTTTGCTAAGTAGTTTTAGGAGAGATGTAGTGCCTAGTGTTTGTTTGTTTGTTCTTTTTGTTTCTGGGTTTCGCTCTGTCTGTCTTTATTACCTGTAAAGCCAATGGTGTATTCTAGGGTGGGTAATAAAGATATGTATGTATGTATGTATGTATGTATATAAACTGCTGATTTTAGGGTCTCCGGGCCACTTCTGTTCCATCTTTCAGTGTGTAAAGTACATAGCAGGGGGCGGGAAGCGCCTCTTTCGTCGGCAGCGGTCAACAACAAGGTAATGGCCGATTAATAACTTCTTTCTTTGCTAGCTCAGCAGTTTAACTCTCGGGGCGGGTCCGAAGTTTTTCCATAATGTAACCTTCCTTAAAAAGTATCTATTCTATCTTTAAACTGCATATCGGGATAGAGAGTGCTTAACCCTCTCAAGCTCCCAATCATAATGTTTTGAGGTGAACTTATTTTTCTCAACCTATTTTTCGTTAACGTAAAGCAAATTGTTCTTTTCTAAAGTCACCTCTGTAGTATGGGATTAGCCCTTGCATTAGTGGCCTAGAGCCAAATTAGGTTTTAAAAACAAATGCATTAGGAGTGCAGATCGCCTCCTCTCTAATTGTTATTTTAGAGGTCATGTAATTACCCTTTTTCATTTAATAGACCTCAGTAGGTTGGGTATGTTACCCCTGTGTCTATGTCCTGAGAGGACAACTTGAAGGTGGAGTTTGGTGTGGCCTTTGAGAGGCTTAAAGATTGAGAGCGTGTGGCTCTTTCTTGAAAATTAAGTGTTGTACGCCTCGAGGAGGCTTTTCTGTGTAATTTGGAGCAAGTGCTCTGGAACATGAATGGGGTTTTCGGCCCCTCTGGTAAAACTTATTTTGGAGTAAAGTTGGGCTAATTGCCCTAGAAGTGTGAATTCGGGGCTCGAAGCCCAAATACTGTAAATACTGTAATTGCACCTTTTGTTGCCTTGCTACTCTGTACCTGCCGTAATTGTTATTTCTTAATTTTGAAAAGAAAATATAACCTTGTTAAATTTTAAATTAATTTTACTTTCGTAGCTTGAGACCTGTTCACCACCCCGCACCTTCTTTCACCTCTAACTACCACAAAAACACGGTAACAATTATTATTATTATTATTATTATTATTATTATTATTATTATTATTATTATTAAATTAACTCAAACATCGAAACATACCACAAATAACGACCCCCACTTCCAAGGCCAGTAGCACTGCAAGTTTTGGTTACCAGAAGGTACTTTTACATGCTAGATCTGGGTTAAAAAGTTAAGTGGGCATAAAAAATATCCAAATAACTTAGCGGAATAAAGGGTAGGAGAATACGGGTGTCATGTAACTACAATCGAATCAGAACAATATATTAAATATTTAAAATCATAGCGTTTATTATACTCCGGATGATGATGAAAATGACGCAAATACACATGACGAATACATAATCGAATTTCACAACATTAAACCTTGGATACGTTGAGCATTGTTCAAGCTTTGGGAATAAGACCGAGTATAACCATTCAAGAAGAATCTATTTCACGACTTCACGTGTACCTAATTTTACTGGGCAGACAGAACCATGATACCCAAATATAAACAAATCTGAGTGACACCTAATCTAACATTAACAAATTTCCCACTGGAATAATATAACGTAAACAAACACAAACTTCAGATGCCTTGGGTCTAAATCGAATCCCGTCCATATATACACGAATCCATCGTGCCATTGGTTGAAACCAATGTCGACCCTGAATGACATTACAATACAATAAACACATAAACACTCAAGAGAAAATAAATTATATACACAACACAGATGAACGCTAATCACCAGTCCCAACATTTGTGGGTCTGCCATTTGCACACCCAGAACCAAACCCAGGATCTTCGACGTTTTCAGAGGGCCTGAAGTCCTTATTAATACTTTTTAGGCGCATGAACACAATTAAGAAAAAGGAACCGGGTTATTGATTTCTGACGGTTATTTAAGTCGGCTGAGGAAATGAATCAATTAGCATTCCACAGAGGAACAATATTAGAACCCTTTTACATGTCACAATGCGGACCACGATTTCACGGTCTGGGGTCGCAGACATACACAAAAAATACACAAAGCACACTCTTAGAGACGAGCCTTCCTTCACTCAACCTCTCGGACGGAGGCATGGCAAACGGAACATAACTTTACGCTGTCAAGGGAAGACCATTTCGTCTCTTTAAATATCGCCTTCAAACGTCAATTCGCTTCACATAATAACACACTCATTTCAGCGAAGTGATTCACAATTCATTTCTTATTTCCCAATTCAAAAAGCCTTCACCTGTGTCCACCCACAATCTGAGTTCGAAAATTCGCACCGTGAGTCCTGATTTCAATTCCATTCTAGCATCGTCGCCTGACGCATTTTTCAGCAGATTATTTCCTTTTTCCCACACACTCTTTCACACAGCTGGACCGGTAGTAACCCAGCTGACACATAAATATAAATAACAAAACACAGGCTTCTATTATTATTATTAACCTTTAAAACTCGGCGTAATCTCTACCTGATGGGTCTACGTGGCTTCCATGATCACTAATTCCTTACTTTACATTTGCTTCATGAAGATAGAAACACGCTAATTACAAACAAGCACAATTGTAAATCCACACAACTCAAAGTGTAATTAGGATCCTTCTGTTATCGAAAACGCACGTACTAAATCGTTCACAATAAAAAATAGGACCTAGCTATATATTTCATTGGAGGTCGCCGCTTTGGCTGACTCACTGCAACATTTCTTCTTTCACACAGGATAATCTACACTAAAATTACTTGGCATTCATGATAGGTCAGCCGGTTGAGTACCAGTCCCCTTACCAAAACGATC
Source organism: Anabrus simplex (assembly GCF_040414725.1). NCBI lineage: Eukaryota > Metazoa > Arthropoda > Insecta > Orthoptera > Tettigoniidae > Anabrus > Anabrus simplex. The sequence continues at coordinate 352,092,500 of NC_090268.1, read as the reverse complement.
ACAAGAACTAATGATACAACTATATCCAAATAAACAACACAGAAAAGTAACCCCCAGGGATACTACCAGTATTCCCCAAATAAAATGAAAAAGCAAAACCTTCCCACAAACAAATTTTCCCATATGTGTAAATTAAGTCACTCAGACTTGTTACTAAAATAAAGTCTGTGCCATGCCTTTGCACATTCACATTAAAAAAAATAAGAATCCCTATCAATTACAAGCTACATCATTTTAAAATGAATTATCCATACCCCTCGCGTCATGCATAATAGAATGGTATTACTCAGCCTTATTGTCCCTCGATGACACCTCGGTTAGCTATGGGGCGTCCATCCTGGTTTTAGTGTTGACTCATGTCCATGTTGATAGCTGTAGATCCCATCTGCTGGCTGCGACTGCTGGTGGAAAACTCCAGAGTTTTAGGCACCGGAAATCTTCAGCATTTATGGCACATATACACACACAGTTAATACTCGTTCCGCTCGTCTGCGTCACCGCGCACTAATCGACCTGATCTTTGATTCAATATCCCGGAATCAAATATATGAATACTGAGTTTTTTAATGGTATCATACAGCTTATTGATAGCACGACTCCGAATTAACCCCTGTGCACTGCTCATTATAGTAATGCTATTACTATAAACCGTCTTCCTTCTTTGTCTCGAGCGACGAAGGTATTAACAATAATAATCATAATTCTATGAGTTAAACTTATTGTATAAATATCGTCAAAGTCATTCCACCACGCACTTAATTATATCTCCTTTCTTATTTCTACATGTACACCACTTGAATTAAGTTGTTTCTGCATTAAAAGTTCACACACATCGGAAACTTTAGCCCGAGACTGACACAGGCCTAACCTTCGCGAGATAGAAGCGAAGAATGCTCAGGAGTGACGCTTTCCAAACCTTATATCAGTTGAGGAGATTCCCCTCTCACATTTCCTATACACCCTATTCTCGGTGTATTAGAGACGCAATAGTGCGATAATCAGGTGACCAGTGATATTATAGTATGGTTATTTCGCCCGGAAGAAATCTGATCGCAGAATCGCCAGTAATGATTAAAGAATTGTCTTCAATTTTCAGCTCACTCACGGGTTTCCTCTGTCAAGTGGGCGTCAGGACATTTAACATATGGCCTCAGTAACTTTTCAATGTTATGTAGTTATATATTCCGTCATTTAACAAAAGATTATCACCATAACGAACGTCACACACACTAAATAAATTCACAAATCACGAACAGCTCTTTTGAATCGTTGTACAGCGCAGTATTATTATACTCATTAATTCCTCTAATATAGAAGACGAAGTTGGCCAATCTGTTTTAAGGATGGTTCCAAGATTACGATGCCAGACTGTTATCCTCTCGCACTCACCAACGGCTAGTGGTAGGGATAACATTTCTCTCCTTTCCATCTGGGGATTCCCTAGCTCTGCTGGGGGGATATAAAGTCTAGTCACGCCCGTGGCGTTCCAAGTTTCGAGATCCCGTGAATTCGCTACCAGACAAAGAAATGCGCGGTTCGAAGACCACTGTCGGCAGCCATGAAGGTGGTTTTCGGTGGTTTCCTATTTTCACACCAGGCAAATGCTGGGGATCTACCTTGATTAAGGCCACGGCCGCTTCCTTCCCGCTCCTAGCCCCTTATTGTCCCATCGTCGCTGTAAGACCTGTCCGTATCGGTGCGACGTATAGCAATTTGTACAAAAAGAAATGCGCGTCCACTTTATCACTAGTCCTTGGTTCATGTCCCTGTCGGGTACAATACATACGTCTTCATTTTAGACCATTATGCCTCTCAGCGTTCAGTCTGCAAGTCTCCATGAATTTACTAAACGTTACTAAATACTCTACTTGCAACTAAGACCTCTAAATCGTAAGAAAGTGAGTCTAACCATCGTTGTCTAGTTCTCCCTCTTCTTCTCTTATCCTCCATAACAGAGTCCATTATTCTGCTAGAATGCCTATCCTCTTCCATTTGCCTAACATGACACCACCACCCAAGCCGGTTTATGCCTACAGCTTCATCCATCGAGTTCATTCCTAACTTAGCTTTTATGTCTTAATTCGAGTACCCTCATATCATTGTTTCCACCAGTTTATACCAGCGATCACTCTCGCTACTTTTATATCTGTTACTTCTAACTTATGAGTAAGATATCCTAAGTTCACAAAGCTTTCACTCCCGTAAAGAAAAGTTGGTCTGAAAACAGACCGATGTAAAGACAGTTTCGTCCGAGAGCTGGCTTCCTTCTTACATAATACTGTTGATCGCATATGTGAGCTAACTGCATTCCCTTTACTGCACCTTGATTCAATCTCACTTACTATATTACCATCCTGGGGAACACACATCCTCAATACTTAAAATTATCTACCTGTTCCAGCTTTGTATCCCCATCTGACATGCAGTTGTCTTGTGTTTCTTACCTACTGACATCAATTTCGTCTTGGAAAGGCTAACTTCATAGAATAATTATTTCACATATTTTCAAGATCCAAGATGTTACACTACAGGCTTTCGGCATAATCTGTCATTAAGACCATGTCGTCAGCATAGGCCATATTGCTTACTACATTTGCACCTAACTGAATCCCTCCCTGCCACTCAATACCTTTCAGCAGATGATCCATATAGATTATGAACCACAAAGGTGAAAGATTACAGCCTTGTGTAACCCCTGTAAGTATCTTGAATCACGAACTCATTCATTCTGACATCAATTATCACTGCAGACCAACTATCAGCATAAGTGCCTTTGATTGATTTTAATAGCTTACTCTTAATGCCATATTCGCCCAGTACGGTGAACATCTTTCCCTCGGTACTCTGTCAAATACTTTCTCTAGATCTACGAAGGCTGAACATAACCATTTATTCCTGTCGTAGCATTTTCAATTACCTGCCGCATACTGAATGTCTGATCCTGACAGACTCTCTGTAGTCTGAAACCACAGTGGTTTTCATCCAACTTCCTCTCAACCACTCATCGCACCCTCCCTTCCAAGATGCCTTGAAAACTTGCCTGGTATACTGATTAATGAGATTCCTCGATAGTTGTTGTAATCCTTCCTGTTTCCTTGCTTAAACGTAGGTGCAATTACTGGTTTTGTCCAATCAGAAGGTATCTTACTAACACACCACGCTAATCTTATTACTCTGCTTTCTATTTGTATTAATAGAATTATGTTTAAGAACCAAACTTATATCTATAGCATACAAGGTGCTGAAAAACTTTGTTTCCTAAATTAAATGAGTGTTAGTTGGCACAAATACGAGTATTTTGAACGTAGGAGCGAGAGATCTGCGGTGATAAGTTATGGTGCTTCGCGCGTTTAGAGATTTCAGTTCGTCTACCAACCTCCCAGGTGATCGAATGTAAACGTGACACACTGACTGCTTTTGATTTACATCTTAGCAGCACGCAATGGAAAACAACGAACGTTGACTACCTCAGACCAGATGTTCGAAATGTCTCCCTGCATCATCGCGGTAGAAGTCACATCGACACAAGAATAATTCGCGTTTTCTTTAGAAAATTCACGGTGCTTTTCGGACACTATGTGCAGGAGTGGAGACGGACAGACCCAAAGCCAGAAGGAAAGTCACGCGGACAGCGTCTGAGCAAAAACAATATACGTATCTCGTCAACGCTCGAGCGTCTGGGAGTCTGGCAGCCGAAACTAATTCCTGAATACCTATGGTTCCTATTCTCACAATACTTGTATTTGTACTGACCAACACTCCTTTAATTTAAAAAAATGAAGTTTCCCTGCATCCTGTATATAGTAACCTTTAAGAAACGCCCGGGTTACACACAAAATAAAGTGACGTAAGTTTATTACATAGGAAAGAAAGCTTGTGACAGATTGAATTCGCCAACACAAAGACATTAAACGACGACTGGCACTTGAGGGACAGGTTAATGGCTGTGGACAAAAAATGTTGTTAGTGAAAGCAATCTTTCCAGTCCATTAATTGAATAATGATAGCGGTTCATTTAAATACACATTAAAATACGAGTGCTTGCCTCTGTGAACACAGTAAGGAAAGTGTCGACATGTTTAATCATGATTAGTGAATATTAGGCTCTTATGTATTTTATTCATTTCCTTGCAAAACAATACTTGTATAACGTTGTGGATCACTGTATACTCTGCTGACAATTTATAACGCACTTATTACTTTGTGTGCTTCATTAAAACGAGCTATGTATTCTATTTATCAATTAAGATACAAAGGGCAAATTGCTATGCTCTTCTTGATCATCCAGGTAATATAAATTTCAGTTCATTTATACATATTAATTCACTGGTATATTCACCGGAAAGTTTCTCTCAGTTTTACAACTTCTTTTCTACAGTCAAGCAGAAGTTGTAATAGAAAATGCGCAGTAGAAAGGGACTATACAGCAGTGATTTTTAATAAATTACTCGCAGATATTTTAGTAATGAACATTGCTGTAAAGCTTTTCGTTCCAAGATTATTCCTAACCTCTGTTCATTTTCCGGATTTCTTCGCATGGCACCTTTCATCAGAGCGAGTGAAGAGGAATATGCATTTTGAAATTTATTGTTTACGCTGAAGTGACAAACCCTTTTGTATATTTATCAGTTTTAGAGAAGTTTTTATAACTATTTTCATTCTTCCTACATTCTTGAGAGCATATTAATTACTGATCAACTTTAAATATTTAAGTTAGGGACTATATTGATCCGGCTCACATTTCGTGACGTCGAAAATTCAGATTAACATGTGTATATTCGATTGGCGTATTTTATCTCATAAAATTAGATTATTAAAGTTTTGTTCAACCATCTAAATACAAGACTTCTCATTTACTTAAGACATGTCCTACTTTAAGTAAATTTTTAGTTAGATATAGCACCCACGTTTCTACCGGACGATGCACGCAGCTTCTCTGCTGAGCTAGGCCAAGGCAAATTGGACAGGGTAAGGTACAGTACGTATTCAATCTATGGTGCTAGAGCAAGCAAAAATCTTCGAAACGCTCGCTGCACCGCCACTCGCCAGCAAACGACGGGCCGAGTCGGTAAATCTGCCGCCTGTCGGCGAGCACCGCTGTGTCCATTTCTTCCCATCTGATACAATAGACACATGCGCCGACTCGGCGGCTGAATCGGCAAAAACCGTTCTGTGTGTCATCAGCCTAAGGTAGAAAGATTTCTGAGATCACGGTAACCATGGCGACCAGTGGCCTTCATCTATGTATACCAGGACAGGAAAAAAATATTTTTTCTTCTATGCTTCTCCGTGTAGCGGAGGAACTTAGTTAAATTTTTCGGGGGTGGTCAACAACTGATGTGCTTAATTATATGTGCCATTTCCATGTAGCTCTCTCAAACTTGGCAACATTGAATTAATGCACAAACTGCAACAATCACCTCCAAAGCCCGTAGCATCACAAGACTTGTTTTAAGTCGAGCTGAAAGAGATATCCTTACATGTTATCGACGGCTTTGGAAAAGAAGCAGCAATCCACAAAGGAGTGAGGCAAGACTGCAGTTTGTTCCCTTCCTTTTTAGTGATTATATAGACAAGGCGGTAAAGGAAATTAAAGAGGAATTTGGAAAGGGAATCACAATCCAAGGAGAGCAAATCAAAACCCTGAGATTTGATGACGATATTGTTAATTAATCTGAGTCTGCCGGAGATCTACGGGAATTGTTGAATTGTATGAACACAATCTAGGAGGAGTACAAAATCAAAATAAATAAGTCCGAAAGAAAAGTAATGGAGTGCAATCAAATGAAGTCAGGTTATACAGGAAATATTAGATTAGGAAATAAAGTCTTAAAGGAAGTAGATGAATATTGTTGCTTTGGGAGTAGAATAACAAGAGATGGCACAAGTAAGGAGGACATAAAATGCAGACTAGCACAGGCAAGGAAGAACTTTCTTAAGAAAAGAAATTTACTCACTTCGAACATTGCTATAGGAATTATAAATATGTTTTTTAAGACTCTTTTCTGGAGCGTGGCATTGTAAGGAAGTGAAACATGGACAATAACTCGCTCAGAAAGAAAGATGCTTGCTTGTTGTTTTAAGGGGCCTAACATCGAAGGTCATCGCAGGAAGAAAGAGAGTAGGAGCTTTTGAAATGAGGTGTTGCAGAAGAATGCTGAAAGTAAGATGGGTAGATCGAATCACCAATTGAAGGGATACTGAATCGAATTGGTGAGAAGGGATCGATTTGGCTAAATTTAATTATAAGTACATATAGAATGATAGGACACATCATTTAAGACATCCAGGACTTGTTTCTGGGGAGTGTAGGGGATAAAAACGTGAGGGTTAGACCAAGATATGAATATGACTAGCAGACTAGAACAGTTTTATGACGTAGTAGTTACGTAGAAATGAAAAAGTTTGAACAGGACAGGGTGGCAAGGAGAGCTGCATTAGGCTAGTCTATGGACCGACGACTCAGACAACAATAACCTTTTTACCGTCACTAATTTTCGTTCGTACTGATTATAATTATGTATACAACTGAAATTTAATCGATATGTAGCAACCCTTTAGAAATGTCTAGATTATAAAGGGAAGATAAAATAACACAAAAGTACTCAAACCTTTCTAATATATTTCAGCGTTGTGAAGAAATAGATGTCTGTGACTAATTGGATTCGCCACCAATACAAACAGTACAAAAATTATAAGACTATTGGCACATTTAAGGGGCAGTTTAACGATTGTAGACATAATAAAACAGCCTTGAAAGCCAATTGCTTGAAAATTGATTGAGGTTCATTTAAATACGGAATAGTTTTAATGAGAGTGAACTCCGTAATCCTCATCAAGATATGGGAATTACTTTTAGAACCCATCTTTACAGGTACAAAACGAAACCTGTATAGATCCGTTCATCACTTAAGTTTTCTCCACACAATTATAATGTATTAATATTTTACGAGCTTCATTTAAACCGATTCCGTACTGCACTTTTAATCAACAAAGGAATTACATAAAGATCTGTTAAGTGAACATTTCTCTCCTCAGAGTTCCAGGCAGTAGAAATTTCTGTCATTTCCTTCATATTTTTAATTGACTCTTTCTCTAGAACGGCACTGTATTTTAATTTAACATGTCTTTATGCTTTGACAAAACTATAAAGTCTGTATAGTGTAATACTGTAATAATGTTTCAATTAACTCGCCGATATTCAGATGGTGAACCTTGTTAAAAGATATTCCATTCCGTGAATATTCGAGTAGTTTTGAAACGTGTGCTAATTATGTTAATTAGTGATCGGAACGAGTGGATTGGAATTAATTTTAGAATCTATTCAAATATCATTTTTAAACCTTCACATCCATTTTTTGAGCAGTTTTGAGACCTGCATTCGCTTCTGCGTTAGTATTTCTCTTAACAACGAATGGAAAGGAGTGTATTTCTGATGAAGTTGTGCTGAATTTAATATTTTCAAGTTATTGGCTATAAGCAAGTGCTGAATCTTCTGTAATATAATTAGTCTTCAATCATTTTTGAACACTTTCAGCCTTTCCTCTAGTTTATATTTAAGTAGAATCAAGTTCTAGTGACTTTTACAGTTTAAATATTCTCGGCTACGTTCAAGTACTGAATTTTGTTATAAACCGCAAGATGAATGTTCGAGACATTTTTCAACCTCTCTTCGTTATTTCTAGTTTATTTGGTTTATCTCCACGGTGTAACATATTTATGAACAAGAATAACATATGTGCTGCGAGGATAATCGCCACCCTATACTCATTCATAATACTGGTTACGTTCACAGTATTTTTCGTATGGCAGACAGTGGATCAAAGGAATCATTTTAAAGATAATGAACCTCCATCTCGGGTGATTCCGTTCTTGGTGGTCAAATACTTCACTCTGGTCTCAGTAATGGTGACGTTATTTCTACATATTACGAGTACTGGCCACAAAACTCAAGAAATTCTGATGCTGTTCGAAGACATTGAAGTTCTCCTGAACTGTAGAAATAATTCCGACCATAAGAAACTATATATTCTCTCCATCATAATGGCTGGAGTGGTGTTGGTCTTTCATGTAGTTGAATGGTATTTATACATTTTAAGTCATGGAAATCTACGAATTCTCTTTATATATGCAGCTTTCAATATTTCACACTATGCTCTCTTGCAGTATTTAATGTGTGTTTGTCTGATCAAGCACATGTTTAGTCGTCTCAATGATCGGGTTCTGAGTCTGTTGAAAGAAGACAAAAAAATTCCCGTAAGGCAACCTTTAGGATCAGTAATTCGTTTGTGGGGTCCAGGTGAGAAACACACCAGTAGACGACTGCAGGGCACAATCAGGCCTGAAGATGGACAATCTTACCTTGGTTCAAACAAATACGATAATTTTAGTAGAACTCAAAATCTAACTAATATTTGCAAGGCTCAGATAAAATTATGTTACGCTGGTAAAATTTTAAACAATACCTTCGGTATTCTCTTGGTCTTGACTGTAATCCAAACATTTCTGAGTTTCGTCTGTTACGCTTTCAGTCTGCTGAAGACGTGTTCTCTTGATTATTCCGCGTGCAGTTCTCGCGGGATGTTACTCTTACTTAGGATGATTGATACGTTTGTGCAGATGTTGTTGATTACTGAAACGTGTCACAGCGCAGTCGGGGAATCGTCGAGAACTACCGTTCTCGTCCAGGAACAGTTACTGGACCACAACAGTAACAGAATATTGAGAGACCTAGCGACCCAAGTTTCAACCTTCAAACTTGAACTCAGTGCTGCTGGCTATTTCTCCCTGGGCCGTTCCCTACTCGTCTCTATCATTGGTTCGTCAGTGATGCATCTGATTATTCTGTTTCAGTTCAGAGCATCGGGTTATTAGGTACCACATTCACCTCATCACTAATTCATTAATGAATATTCTATAAGAATGGCGCAAAGGAAAATCAGTCATCCAATCACACGGTGCAAAGGAATATAAGGGACCGATTGTCTAGCATTTGCAGACGGCATCGCGACATCCCAAACGTCCAGGAACTGTTCGAACTCCTAAGTGAAAGTCGTTCCCCAGGAAACATTGAAAAAATTACTATACATAACATGCAACATACTAACCCCAAAATACAACGACAAAATACATCATAATCAAATGAGTCCCACAGTTTAAATACCCCAGTGAAATAATTAATGAAATGAGATCCCAGAAATTGTTCGACTCACTACCTTCATCAAGATGCGCACTTCCGAACAAAGAAAGCTAAGACATTCCAGTACTGTCATTAAAACAAACACATTAAAAAATTGTCTTCAGGTAACAGACCAAATAGTCAGCTACAAATACAAAATATGAACAGTAAATATACACTTAGAATACATACACACGCATGAATCTTCCATAATAGTGTACTTGGATTCCGTAGTTTTAATAATTCTGAGACCTTACAGAATACTCAGAGAGAGAGAGAGAGAGAGAGAGAGAGAGAGAAGAAGAAGAAATTTTAACACTGGAACTGTATTATGTTATCTTTTCCGATGTTGTAGCACATTGAACGTTATATTCTTAAATCGGTGTCTTTTAAGAACGTTATAATTGCTTTGCACGCCTCTGGTTGCTGGAATGTTAAAATGCACTGTATATTGAGTGGTAGTTGGAAGTTCATTGAAACTATTGTTATTAATATTCCATTGGCACGAGGAGAAGATGAGGTTGTAAACCCTAGTTTAGAAAATTTTTAAAAATGAGGAAATTCTAGGGTAGAAACTCACTGGTGAACATTGTGAGTCAAAAAATAAAATAAAAATAGAGCTGGATACCAAGAAATGCACAGACTTTAAAAGCTTACGGACACATCATTAGAATTGAAAGTGATCCGATGTAAGTTTGCGAGCTCTAGGTTCCCCCATTTTTCGAAGGGTCGTGTCTCTTAAAGGGAGATGGTACCACCACCACTTCTCTCTTTGTTATCTCTAGCCGTGAATGTGCGAGTCAAATGCTTTATATATTCGTTGAAGTCATCATCATCATCATCATCATCATCCTTTCATGTATTAGTCCTATAGAAGAACTGTTACGTTCTATACAAAAGATTTGCATTTTCACGCCATCTCTTCCTGGGGCGTCCCAGGTCTCTTCCGACCGGGGCAGTAGTTTATGACTGCTTTGGGGTTCCTGCTTCTGTCCATCCAGTTTAGGTGTTCTAGCCAATTTCTCTGGTATTCATAGATGTATTCCAAAATAGATCTGATTTTAAGGTCATTCAGCACTTCTATATTTCTTTTGTGTTCCCACTTAGTGACTCCTGCTGTTCGCAGCATGTATTTCATTATAGCTGTAGTTATTTTTCTCTCACCGCATTTCCTCAGGGTCCACGCTTCACTTCCAGAGCAAAGTACAGGTCCTGCCAGGGTTCTGTAGATTCTTGTACGGGTGTGTTTTTGAACTAATGATAGTCTAAAAACTTTATTGATGATTCCCAAACATATGTTGAATTTGGAGATTTTCTCGGTTATGTCCAGTTCTTCTCAGAAGAACAGTTTGTAGCCGAGGTATTTAAAATCATTTACTCTTTCCTAAATGTTGTTATCTAAGCAGATCTTGCTTCTTACTGGTTCCTTACCATAGAAAGCCGTTATCTTAGTTCTCTCAGGGGATATTTCCACTGAGTACTTTTCTGAGACTAGGTTTAGGTTATACATTGAACGCTGCAAATCATCTTCTGAGGTGGCGATCAGCAAATAATATTGTGTCCAGGTGTAGATTTCTGTTAATGCGGATGGAACCATGTCTTGTTTCTCTAAATTCTCGTATGAGGGCATTCATATATATTATGAACAGGAGAGGGGAAAGACCGCAACCCTGGCTTACTTCTGTGTTTATTGTTTTCCACTCCGATAATTTATCGTTGACTTTTACAGAAATCAGATTATGTTTGTAAAGGTTACTTATGTTCTGTACCATCTGTTGTGGGGTGTGATCAGATATTAAAATATTAAGTAAGGTATTGTGGTTTACTTTGTCAAAAGCTTTTTTGAAGTCCACAAAGAAAATATATGTTTCTACATGAAATTCCTTGTGTTTTTCTAGAAGGATTTTCATTGTAAAATAGCCATCGCAGCAAGATCTTCCCTTTCTGAAGCCGAATTGTTCCTCTCCCAGAATGTTCTCATAGTGTTTGTACAGTTTATTTTTAATGATGTTGGCATATATTTTATAACCAGAATTTAATAAGCATATGCCTCTGTAGTTTTCACAATCATTTTTGTCACCTTTCTTGAAAATGGGTATAACTATTGCTTTATTCCAGTTTTCAGGTGAGTTTTCTCCTCTCCAAATTCTATTCAGGAACTGGCTGGATCTTTCTTGTATAGATTCGCATGAATATTTGAATAACTCTATATTTAAGCCATCTTCCCAGGTGTTTTATTGCACTTTAGTGTTTTCAGGACTGCAGCTAGTTCTGCCATTGTAATGCGTTCGATGTGTGGATTGTCTGAGTGAAGTGTCTGCCTATAGGTGAGAAATTCTGTGAACATAAATTTTGAAAGTGATTTGACCAAGTGTTGCAGGATATTGTGTTGATTCTGAGCGTGTCTGTAGTTCTCCTATTTAAATTTTTCAAAATTTTGTAAGTCTGTTGTTAAGGTTTGATTATGTCATTTTCTAAATGGGATACAAATTCTTCCCAGTTCCTCCTATGGTATTTGCGCACTCCTCACTTTGCAATTGCTCTCTTTCTGTGGTATTCTATTTTATCCTCATATGTCGTGGTACATAAATACTTCCTGTAGACCTTCTGAGTCTTCTGTTCCTCTGCCATTTTGTTTTGGTGCCAAGGCTTTCTTTGGCTGCTTGTTTTAAGATGGTTGTTAGGTGTTTCCATTCCTCTTCAACATTTTCTACCATTGGAATTGATTGCGTTAATTCAGCTAGTCGTTGTTGGTACGATCATGAAGAAGTTGTAAGTTACATTGTAGAGAGGGGTTGTATGTGATTTTGTTGGTTTATTCATCTTGCTGTGCCATCGAGGTTTAATTCTAATGGGACAAGTTTCTGTTTCTAATTCTGGGCCTCGAAAAACTCTTGTATCTGAAACCATCTCTGCTAGTTTGATATTGCAAATAGCATAATCTAGTATTGATCTCTTGCCTCTTGCCTCCCATGTGTATTTATGGCTGTCTCTGTGACTGAAAAAAACCATTAATTATCTTTACTGATTGTAAATGGAGAAGTCTATTAATCTAATCCCGTTGTTGTTACAGACTTGTTCGCCAAATGTGCCAATTGACTGTCCTACTTTCGCATTACCTAGTCTTGCATTGAAGTCACCCATCAATAAGAGATAATCATTCCTATTAATTTCATTCAAACCTTGTTGCAGTCTTTTGTCTTCTTCACCTTCTACTGGGGCATATACTCCAATTACAGACAGGTACCTCTAAATCCCTTACACCGATCACATAGCGGCTATGGCTCTTTTATAGCTTGCTCCCACTAAGGTTACATAACTTTAAAGTGTTCAAGCTGTTTAGGACTTTTCAGTCGTGAAGTTATCAACGTTTCGCCCCCGTGAGGCAGTGGACTCACACATACGTTACCAAGACCCTGAAGTTTAGTGCGTCTAAAGAATAATATTCGCAATCACTGTAATTAAATTATGGCTCTCGCCTAGGAACTTAATCTTTGGTGTGACTGCTTTACTTCAGCAGTTTAAAATAGGAAATGGGAAACTGCAAGAACTTTTCCCTCAATCCAACTAGTGCTACAAATAGAAGGTTTATTAATTAATTAATTATAAGTTTGAATGGTTGGCGTCTGTGTTGTCAGTCTTTTCTTCACAATTTCTCTGTCCCTTTCCCATTTTCCCGATTAATCTAATAACTAGCTGTAGCACCCGTCAATCAATCAATCAATCAATCAATCAATCAATCAATCAATCAATCAATCAATCAATCAATCAATCAATCAATCAATCAATCAATCAATCAATCAATCAATCAATCAATCAATACTGATCTGGATTTAGGGCAGTCGCCCAGGTGGCAAATTCCCTATCTGTTGTTTTCCTAGCCTCTTCTTAAATGATTTCACAGAAATTAGAAATTTATTGAACATCTCCCTCGGTAAGTTATTCCAATCCCTAACTCCCCTTCCTATAAACGAATATTTGCCCCAATTTGTACTCTTGAATTGGGGCAAATATTCGTCATTGACGGGACAATCATATAGAATGTGCAAAGTTATCTAACTCCCGACCTACACTAGTGTCCAAAAGTTCAGCATAAGTTACGAGTAAGCAGGGCAACAGGAAATAGACCGCAAATCGCATGACATATGCACCTACCAACCTTACGTGTTCGCTCTGTATAGGAAAGGAGTGTTCCCTGCTTTGACTAGCCACGTAACCGCAAGGTAAACACAGCCAGTGCCTGGGCCCCATATTCCCTCAGTCGTGTTTGCCCCATTATAGTGTGCGGAGATTAGCCCCGCGGTGAACGTGACAACGTAATGGCACAACGACGCCATTTGGACCCCTTTTGAAGGGTAGAATACTCGGCCGCCTGGAAGTAGGCCAGACACAGACTGAAGTCGCCGTATCCCTGAATGCGCCATAAAGTGTCATTTCCAGGCTTTGGAGACGATTTCGAGACACAGGAGATGTTAGTCGTAGGCCAGTACCAGGTCGACCAAGGGTAACCATCCCATAGCAGGACCGATATCTGGCCTTAACCGACCGACGAAATCGGAGTGCACCTGCAAGACAATTGTCGGCGAAGCGTGCAGCCGTCTCAGGGGTTGCCGTTTCCCGGCAAACTGTGTACCGGAGGCTCAGAACAGCAGGGCTGTTTGCCCACGTCCAGTGGTGTGCGTCCTGCTCACTCCAGCAGAGAGACGGGTCCGTTTACCGTGAAGCCGTCAACATCGAAACTGGACATTGAATGAATGAATGAATTAATTAATGTGCTCTTCACAGATGAATCCCGCTTCAGTTTGCAGAACGATTCCCGTCGCACATTAATTTGGAGAGAACCGGCTAGCCGATACAACCACAGGAACATTGTGGAACGGGGCCGGCATGTTGGTGGTGGCGTCATGTGTGGGGCGGATCATGTTGAATGGCCGTACGGACCTGCAAATCTTCATGGGTGGTCCGAGGAACACTGTTAACGCTCGGAGATGCAGGGATGAGGTACTGAGACCACATGTTCGACTCTTAAGAGATGCTGTTGGTCCAGACTTCCTCTTAATGGACGATAATGCCCGACCCCACCGTGCTGCTCTGGTGGATGAATTTCTGGCTGGGGAAGGCATTCATCGCATGGACTGGCCAGCGAGGTCTTCGGATCTGAATCCTATAGAACATGCCTGGGATGCATTTGGGAGGCGAATTGCATCCCGTCAGCTTCCACCAAGGACCTTCCAAGACCTTCATATTGCCGTTTCGGAGGAATGGGATCGACTGCTACAAGAACTCCTGGACCATCTGATACAGAGCATGCCACGTCTCTGCGAAGCATGTGTGGCCGTTAGGGGAAACCATACACCCTATTAACAGCATATTTTGTTGTGGAAGATATTGCCAAGTTTTGTTAGTTGTTGTCAAAGGTGTACCTTAGCTATCAGAAACTTTCGGACACTGTTTTTTTTGGACAAGTTGTGTGACATATGGTGTGTGAGTCAGCTTCCGTTTGTTCAGCAATCCGTCTGACATTCCTGTCAGGCGGTATTGCCTCATTTAGTGATTATGCTTAACTTTTGGACACTAGTGTACTTCTCACCAATATTCAGGTATGCTGTTTTATTCGGGACGCAGCAGTAATATCTATCGGAGATGAGTGCGAGCGAAAGAGACAAATCACATCACAACAGTGGTCAATGTAATGTTATTGTGGTTCAGTTTTATGAGTTTTCGATATTGTAGGCCTTAACAATTAGTTTTCTTCTGACTCTGGGATATTAGACTATCTAATATAAAGGAAGTCCTTCGTTCTTTCATGACTCCTTCTTGAATTATTCTTCAAGCAATCGTTCGTTTATGATTTTGTCATTTTAAAAAAAATATCTTCACAACTTTCCTTGTCGATACGGACCAATAACCTCGTGGTTTTACGCCTGAAGACAATCATGATAAAAATCATCGCCAGTTAACACGATTAAACAATATTTCCATGTTGATATGGACAAAGCAACACAAGTCTAAATTCATGAACTCCATTATTATAGACGGTATGGTAACACAGTATAAGACATAAATAATTGAAACTTGCATTCTACAGGGTGTCTCATATAAACATCGACAACGCTTAATATGTTGTGAGGGAAGGCAAAGGCAAACAGATCCGTTTACAAGAAGGAACACATATCGAGAAACGCGCGGCTTGGACTTTGTAGCGCATCGGAGTGTGAGAAGGATGTGCGTTCCGCATGTCGTCAATAAATCCAGCATGAGTAGCGCATCAGGCTCATTACAAACTGGGTTCGAACTGTATACCTCCTACGTCATTGCCGAGCCTACAGCGGCGGTGCTGAGTCTCACGCACATAACTCCGTGGACTCGAGCAATAAGATCCTCGGCTGACGATACAGGAGTTTCATACGCCATACTCTTCATATTACCTACGTGGAATTGTCTGGTTTCTCTTAGTAGTCTCTCGGTGGCCGCGAACGTGGAATGGTGAAGAGTACGTCTGTTTGGAAAATGTTCCGCAGTAGCAGCTCTACCATTGCAATCCGCTTTGCCGTATGCAAGCACCATGTCGGACATTTCCGCAGCTGTGAACTGGTACATGTCGCACTGCTGTTAACAACGTTACTGCACTGGCACACTACAGTACGCAAGTAACGCAGTAGGATGCGCATCAAGGACTGTGTGGAGGAAGGTAGCGCATGCGCAGGAATATTATCAGGCTGAGATCGTCCATCCGCAGTACACAGGTGGCTAAAGAGTTGCCTACCTTCCATATTAAGATACCAGATCGGAACAAATTGTCACAACGCTTCTCAGATTTCGACGCTCTCCAGTGCCCAAACCGTGCATTTCCGGACAGAGGCTCCTTCTTGAAAACCGATCAGTCCGCCATCCCACACAACATACTAAGTCTTGTCGGTGTTTTTGGGGGACACCCTGTATGTGAATTATATTATGGAGTACTCTTCGAGAGTACCAGCAACACTTGTGTTTCTTTTTAATTTTTAGGTACCTTATTCCCAGACTTAACACACCGATTTTCATTAAATTCTTTTCACCCATTTTCTCGTGGTTCGGCGCTAGTAAGTAAACTCGTGTCTTCATCCCGAGGTGGGGCAGCTCTTTTCAGGCACACTCCCACTGGAGGTGAGCGGCATGTACCATTTCAATCACATCCCAGCCCTCCTGTCACTCTTAAATTCCTGGCAGTACCAGGAATCAAACCCGGACCCCCGAGGACGTCAGCTAATAACACTAACCGTTACGCTACGGATCTGGCATGATGGTGATGAAGGTGGTGATGAAAATGCGATCGGGGGGTGGGGGGGTGTCAGTTCGTAGACTACTTCTGTCGAATACCATCAAGGGACATACTTAAGACTTAACGTTTCCGCTCGATGAATGAATCACCATCAACAGTGTTATATATCCTCACTCCATATGAAGTCCGGCTCCATGGCTAAATGGTTAGCGTGCTGGCCTTTGGCCACAGGTGTTCTGGATTCGATTTCCGGCAGGGCTGGGAATTTTAACCATTATTGGTTAATTTCGCTGGCACGGGGGCTGGGTATATGTGTTGTCTTCATCATCATTTCATCCACATCACGACGCACAGGTCGCCTACGGGCGTCAGATTGAAAGACCTGCTCCTGGCGAGGAGCCGAACATGTCCTCGGATACTGCCGGCACTAAAAGCCATACGCCATTTCATACTCCATATTAACACTATGGAGAGGTTTCGAACTGAACCCAGACTTTTGGCACGCAATCTAGTGATTAGAAATTGACCGGGCGAGTTGGCTGTGCGGTTAGGGACACGCGGCTGCCAGCCTGCATTCGGGAGATAGTGGGCTCGAACCCCACTGTCGGCAGCCCCGAAGATGGTTTTCCCTGGTTTCCCATTCTTGCATCAGGCAAATGCTAGAGCTGACCTTAATGAAGGCCACGGCCGTTTCCTTCCCATTCCTAGATCTTTCCTATCACATCGTCGCCATAAGACCTATCTGTGTTGGGACGACGTAAAGCAAATAGCAAGAATGATTAGAAATTGTTAACGCCACCTTTCCTACCCCACCGACCAAAATACTGGAGGTGAATTTTTTCCAGGACTAGGAATCGAAACGGCTAGCCACGGCGTCATATAGACCTGACGCCTTGATCATGTCCACCAGGCGGTCTGCAGTAAGATTACGGTTTTAAGGAAAGGATACTCGGGACAGCTTCAGAGTTGGAAGATCCAGCCTTCCCTGATAGTGACATCCTCCTATGGGTGGGGGCGGTAGAATAACACCCACCGTATCCCCTGCCAGTCATAAGACGCGACTAAAAGGGGCCCCAGGGGCTCTGAAGTATGGAGCGTTGGTTGGCGACCACGGGGTCCTTAGCCGAGTCCTGGCATCGCTTCCACTTACTTGTGCCATGCTCCTCACTTTCGTCTACCCTATTCGACCTCTCTTGGTCAACTCTTGTTCTTTTCCGACCCCGACGCTATTAGGTTTGCGAGGGCTGCGGAGTCTTTCATTTTCACGCCCTTCGTGCCCTTGTCTTCCTTTGGCCGATATCTTCATTTTTCGAAGTGTCGGATCCCTTCCATTTTTTCCCTCTGATTAGTGTTACAAGGTGTACAAGTTTGCTTCCGCCGTTTGTCGATGGATGGCGAAAACGGTACGTAGCGGACGAACGAAACAGATCGCAGACGTCAGGCAGTTAGCTTGGACCTCGGTCAGCATAACCCCATTCAAACTTAGTCGATGTGTGTCTGCATCATAAAGTTGTTCTCGATCGAGCATGGCAGTTTACGAGCGAAATTCTCGGCATTTGCGGAAGGTGTTACTGTTTTGTTTCAATATGAAGAAAACAGCGGCTGAGTCTCATCGAATGCTCTCACGTACGTAAGGTGAGGACGCTATTAGTGGAAGAACGTGTTGTGAGTGGTTTCAACGCTTGAGGAACGGTGATATTAACGCCGAAGACCGGCATAGTGGTGGAAGAGAGAAAGTTTTCGAAAATGCAGATTTGGAGACATTGCTGAGTTAAGAATCGCGTCAAACTCAAGAAGAATTGGCATGATCAATGGGAGTGACACAGCAAGCCATTTCAAAACGTCTCAAGAACAGGGGCATGATTCAGAAAGAAGGAACTTGGGTCTCGTATGAGTTGAAACCAAGAGACGTTGAACGGGGACGAAAAATGGGTCCATTACGATAACCATAAACGCAAAATTCATGGGGATATCCCGGCCATGCTTCAACGTCGACGGCAATACCGAATATTCTCGGCTCCAAGATCACGCTCTGCATTTGGTGGGACCAGCTCGGCGTCGTGTACTATGAGGTGTTAAAACCCGGTGAAACAATCACAGGTGCTCGTTATCGAACGCAATTAATGCGTTTGAGCAGAGCATTGAAAGACAAACGGCCGCAATACAGCGAGAGGCACGATAAAGTGATTTTACAACACGACAACGCTCGACACCACGTTGCAAAAGAGGTCAAAACATACCTGGGAATGTTAAAATGGGACGTCCTACCCCACCCGCCGTATTCTCCAGACATTGCTCCCTCTGATTATCACCTGTTTCGATCAATGGCGCATGGCCTGGCTGACCGACACTTCCGATCTCTTGAAGAAGTCACAAATTGGATCGATTCGTGGAACGCTTCAAAAGATGAACAATTTTTTCGACACGGGATTCGAACACTGCCCGAAAGATGGGAGAAAGTCGTGGCCAGCGATGGACACTACTTTGAATGATACATGTGTAAGTAATCTGTTTCATTAAAGCCTCCAATGTTGGGGACAAAACGGCGGAAGCAAAGTTGTACACCTTGTATATAGATGATGGTTGCCTAGTTGTACTTCCTCTTAAAACAATAATCACCACCACTACCACCTTTTAGTGACACTCGTAAGTTTTCACTATCTATTGGGAATGAATACAGCCCATACACAGCGCTGTTCCAGTGAGAAGAAAATTACAGGTTACACGGCTGCACGGGTCTCCAACGTTCATTGTTTAAAAGCTGCAATTACATTTTTTTGCGCCACAGGACGTGTTTGTATGAGTCAAGTGTGGAGTCTTGTCTGTATTCCAGAAAGGATTACCGCTAACTGGAGAAGTAATTTGGGTTCCGTCTCAAAACTCACGAGTTTCAAAACTCACGGGCTAAAATTAGTTACAAATAGTATCAAAACTCACGACTACAAACTGGTAGCTAAAGTAAACATTCTAATGAGTCTCAAAATTCACGACTGTGGACAGCAGATGCTTGCGATGACCGCAAGAAGGATGAGGTGCGCGGTGACTCACGCTTCTGTTACGACAGGCAGGGGATACTGTGGGTGGTATTCTGCCACCCCAACCCACTAGGGAAGAATAATGATTGGTGAATGAAAGAGAGCGAAGTGTATTATTATTATTATTATTATTATTATTATTATTATTATTATTATTATTATTATTATTATTATTATTATTATTATTATTATTATTATTAAAATATTTTGCTAAGCTAATATAACGCATTTTTTACCTTTCACATAAATTTATAACAATGACGTGTGGCCTCCGGGGAGGTGACCTGCACGTCTGTGAGGATGAGGTCCTTCCTAAGATGAAGGATAATGCTGAAGACGGCACGAACACCCAGTCCCCGAGCCATAGGAATTAACTAATGAAAGTTAAAATCTCCGACCCGGCCGGAAAGCGAACCCGGGACCCCCTGGACTCCTTGGACCAAAGGTCAGCATGCTAACAATTTATACATGCAGGCGGACGACATAAAATTAAAGTAGGCATATTGCCCGCTGCTAGTTAAAGGAAACTGTCAGGTGGCAGTACTGGGGGTTAGTTCCATTATGCAGCCAGAAGGCGGCATTTACTTGAATAAGGAATTTTATTTAGTGATATTAAAGATCAAAACAGTTAACTCACTCGTTTAGGTTCAACACTTGCAGATTCATTCGGAACAAAGGCGTATTTCTATTTTTAGTAACAGTTCATCTATTCGCTTATTTCAATAGATTGTCTACTCGACGCACTTAAAACGAAAAAGAAATTACTCATGACGCATCCAATTATTCTGTGCGATATAACTGAATGATATTTGAAACTCATTTGATTATTTAAACAATCGGATGGAATTTATTCGTTTATTAAAATATTCCATGATCCCACGACTAATAGGGTGGACATTTATCCATTCAAGAACTGGCCCTGCTCGTGAGTTTTGAGACTGGCCCAGGTAGAGAAACCTGTTCTTACTAATCCTCTTCCTGAAATACGTGAGTTTTGGGACTCGTGAGTTTTGAGACGACACGGTAATTTGAGTGCGCTTCAACTTACTTGACTGGCTTGGCTACTGGTTCAAGTACTTGATCAGTTGCTTGATTGGCCGTTTATACTATCCAGTTCAAGTAACTTGAACGGCTTCTCGACCCACGTAAACTAGTCTTCATTCTGGAGGGTGATGTGTTCAATTCTTGGTTGCGCTCTCAACTGAAACACCGCCAACCGGACTCGTGATGCCTGGCGAATTAATGCTGTCACTGCTCACAATTAATGCACGGGCTTTTTAAACACGTTCCTTCGCCCTCGTTTTATTTTGTCTTTACTTTTTGATGTAATAACAATAATAATAGCCTACTGTGATTTCAGCTGCTTTTCTATGTAGGCTTATGTATAATTAAATAGATAAAGAATAAATGACTAGAAGACTACTAATGAGATCAGCTAAGAGCTGATGGGCCTCACATTTGTTTTTTTTAGTCCTATACTCCTTTTCCATCCATTATTCTTCTCGAACGTATTAGACTTCAAAGGCCTATCAAGCGTTATGTTTTCCTCTTCGATGGTCTTTTCTTCCCATGACCGGTTCCTTCATTCCCCAAGGTAAAACCACTCCTGCCAATGAAGACTGGCGCTGCACACTCCGACAAGTTTCACGACGCACAGTGGTCTAAACATCGATCCTAGCCGGCAAAAAAATCGATTTTCCACCACAAATCAACCGCCACTTCTTGCAACTTTTTGTTGCTGGCGGTATTTGCTTATAAGCAACTCGAAAAAATTTCAGCGCACTACTTTTTCTTATCAGTGTCATACACCCCTCCCATCCTCTACCCGCAACACAACACCCACTGTCTGTGACTCATGGCCTACCGCTCTCCGACCCCTTCTATACCATCGATCTGACTGTATTTCTTTACATTAAAATTTGTTGTTTAAAGGTAGTTTACGAAACAACACGGATGAACAAAAGCAAGATGTCAAAGATCGAAAATCCACTCTTCGGTAGGCTTTGTGGAAAGAGCTGGGCATGAAATTTGATAGAATTGTTGAAGGAAACACCGGCAACATCTCAAGAAGGTTCTATCGCAATCCGTAAAAGGCAGCGGAAGCAACCGGAGTCAGCGAAGAATTAATCATCAGATTTGCTGTTATATTGCAGGTACAACAACAAAACCCAGAGTAGTATAATAAGCGGGTTCCTCCCGCGGGAAATTTGAATTTTGGCGGGAAATTTGAATTCTGGCGGGAAATTTGAATTTTGGCGCGAGATTTGAATTTTTAAACAAAGCCACGTGCTTTTTGACAGCTGTCATCGACAACAACGCATCGCTAACCTCACTGCTGCCATCTTGACGGGCCTAAACCTCAGTAGTGCCAACTTAACCTAACTAGCGTGAGGTAAACAAAGCCACGTGTTTTTTTGACAGCCACGTGCTTTTTGACAGACAACAACGCATCGCTAACCTCAGTACTGCCATCTTGACGGGCCTAAACCTCAGTAGTGCCAACTTAACCTAACTAGTGCGAGGTAAACAAAGCCACGTGTTTTTTGACAGCCACGTGCTTTTTGACAGGCAACAACGCATCGCTAATCTCAGTACTGCCATCTTGACGGGCCTAAACCTTAGTGTTACCAACTTAACCTAACTAGCGCGTGGTAAACAAAGCCACGTACTTTTTGACAGCCACGTGCTTTTTTGACAGCTGTCATCCGCCATCTTTAAACTACAGAGCACTGTGCTGCACTCTTTATCGTAGTAGATGTAAATTCGTCACCTGTCATCGGCAGTGCTGCCATCTTGGCGGGCCTAAACCTTAGTGCTACCAACTTAACCTCACTAGCGTGAGATAAACAAAGCCACGTGCAGCTGTCACCAGCCATCTTTAATCTATAGAGCGCAGTGCTGCCCTCTTTGTGGTGGCGGATAATTTGAAAAATGCTTTTTTGACAGCAGCCATCTTTAATCACCGTGCTGCCCTCTATGTGGCGGCGGTAAATTCCACGTGCTTTACAAACCTATATGCTTTTCTGAGAGCTGTCATCCGCCATCTTTAATCCAGAGAGAACAGTGCTGCCCTCTATGTGGTGGCGGCAAATTCCACGTGCTCTTGTTTGGAAACAACGAGCTAGAATAACATAGAGAGGCGGAAACGCTGCCTGGGTGAAGCTAATAGAACGAAAGTCCGCCATGTTTCCTGTTGTCACACAAGCAAGGGGCCATGGCCTTTAAATGACGAAAAGTGTAGAAAATACGCATTTTAGAATCACTGGGGGAGAATTAAAGACCGTTGCCGATAGCCTGAAGCATTAAAGCGAATACCGCCACTTCATCATATTGCGGCACGAGGCCAACATCACGATCAGTTGATTGTAGGGTAGTTCGAAATCATCGCACAGTGACATACGAATAGGCCTCGAAATCGGAACAAGAGCGTTACCCTGCTTGGCTGTTGTGGTTAAGCGTAAATTAGAATAAAAACGATGGACATAAATATTTATGACAGGAAGCCTTAAAATCATAGGGACCTACAATAGGTTACAACCTCATTCTGTTCAAATTTTAAAAATTATTGCATCCTCATGAGTACTGTGTTCCTTTCTTAATCTGTTTACCCTCCCGGGTTGGTTTTTCCCACGGACTCAGCGACGATTGAATTCCCTGAAGAGGGAAGGAAACGGCCTTGGCGTTAAGTTGGGTCGGGGGATACAAATGTGAGGGAGGGCTGCACCTGCTATGCTGAACAGTGGCCTTGTGGGGGGGGAGGAAGCGGCCGTGGCCTTAAGTTCGGTACCATCCCGGCATTTGCCTGGATGAGAAGTGGGAAACCACGGAAAATCACTTCGAGGATGGCTGAGGTGGGAGTCGAACCCACTTCTGCTCAGTTGGCCTCCCCAGGCTGATAGAATCCCGTTCCAGCCCTCGTGCCGGGAATCGAACCCGGCCTTCCAGGGGTGGCAGCTGCTCACGCTAACCAGTACACCACAGAAGCGGCTCATGAATACTTTACCACAATAATCGTTTAGTGTAATTGTTTATTATAATATAGGGGGGATATCATGTTTCTCCCATTACCATATCATACTGGGATTACTAGCTGAAAGGTAAGCTTGGAAGTTGTCCATTATGAAGTGTGGCATAGTTTTAAAAACAAAGGCAACAGACATCTACAATAAAGGCTGTATACATTTCAAAAATAGCAGTAAAATACTGTATTTACCATACTTAGTATACGTTTGAACGAAATAAGTGTTTTTTTTTGAGGTTACGTTTTCTTGGTTGTGGGCGCTCCATTTCCTTTTTGTAAATGTGAATGAAAATTAAATAGGGCTGGAAATGTACAGAGCATAAGCAACTGAATTGAGTGGAATACCATTTATCTCTTTTCGCCCTCACAACGCATTGCTCCGTTAATTCCTTGTTCTTTAAACGAAATCTGAAACAAAATTCGACAAATAATTACCGTGGCTATCCGTACTTTCGCTAAGTAAACAATAAAATATATTTAATTACAAACAGAAATTACAAAAAGGAATCTCGGCTATAATTCAGTAATACTTGCTTAAAGTACGATATATCCTTGGTTTTATTGCTCCGATTAGAACAACCATACGCTGAGCTTACGGCTGGCATTCTTGAAAGCGAGAATCTATGTTTTCACTTCTTAAAACTTAGGGAATTAAATTGGCATGCACGATCTCCCTGTCACCTCAACATATGCTCTCGCGCCAATTCGCTTTGTTTTGACAACCGTTAACATGGCTGCCCCTTATCAACTTGCTTCAAGCAGGGAGCGCTGGTGACAGGCTTACAGACCCTCTATGTTATTCTAGCACGTTGTTTGGAAACAAATCAACATGCTTTTTTTTTGACAGCTGTCAACCGCCATCTTTAATCACCGTGCTGCCCTCTTTGTGGCGGTGGCAAATTCCACGTGCTTTACAAACCTATATGCTTTTCTGACAGCTGTCATCCGCCATCTTTAATCCAGAGAGAACAGTGCTGCCCTCTATGTGGTGGCGGCAAATTCCACGTGCTCTTGTTTGGAAACAAATCAACATGCTTTTTTTGAAAGCTGTCAACCGCCATCTTTAATCACCGTGCTGCCCCCTCTTTAGCTACTCACCTTTGAAATGTGGTGGCGGTAAATTATACGTGCTTTACAAACCTATATGCTTTTCTGACAGCTGTCATCCGCCATCTTTAAGCTGTAAATCCCCGATTCTCATGTTAAAAGAGCATCTAGTTGTAAAACAGATTATTAATCCGAGTTCTTTGACGTCAGGAAGGGCAACCGGTCGAAAACAATAGTGTATGATGTAAGAGGCTAGATACTGCTAGTTTTGCGTCAGGAAGGGCAACTAGTCTTAAAACAAATTCTTGCGATTTAAAAATCTTAGTTTTGCGTCAGGAAGGGCATCCGGTTGTAAAACAATAGTTCACGATACAGCGATTTAAAATCTAAGAAGAGCATCTAGCTGTAAATCCCCGATTCTCGTGTTAGAAGTTGTAAAACAGTTTCTTAATCCGAGTTCTTTGACGTTAGGAAGGGCAACCGGTCGAAAACAATAGTGTGTGATGTAAGAGGCTAGATACTGCTAGTTTTGCGTCAGGAAGGGCAACTAGTCTTAAAACAAATTCTTGCTATTTAAAAATCTTAGTTTTGCGTCAGGAAGGGCATCCAGCTGTAAAACAATAGTTCGTGATACAGCGATTTAAAATCTAAGAAGAGCATCTAGCTGTAAATCCCCGATTCTCGTGTTAGAAGTTGTAAAACAGATTCTTAATCCGAGTTCTTTGACGTCAGGAAGGGCAACCGGTCGAAAATAATAGTGTATGATGTAAGAGGCTAGATACTGCCAGTTTTGCGTCAGGAACGGCAACTAGTCTTAAAACAAATTCTTGCGATTTAAAATCTTAGTTTTGCGTCAGGAAGGACATCCGGCTGTAAAACAATAGTTCGTGATACAGCGATTTAAAATCTAAGAAGAGCATCTAGCTGTAAATCCCCGATTCTGGTGTTAGAAGTTGTAAAACAGTTTCTTAATCCGAGTTCTTTAACGTCAGGAAGGGCAACCGATCGAAAACAATAGTGTATGATGTAAGAGGCTAGATACTGCCAGTTTTGCGTTAGGAAGGGCAACTAGTATTAAAACAAATTCTTGCGATTTAAAATCTTAGCTTTGCGTCAGGAAGGGCATCCGGCTGTAAAACAATAGTTCATGATTCAGCGATTTAAAATCTAAGAAGAGCATCTAGCTGTAAAACCCCGATTCTCGTGTTAGAAGTTGTAAAACAGATTCTTAATCCCAGTTCTTTGACGTCAGGAAGGGCAACCGGTCGAAAACAATAGTGTATGATGTAAGAGGCTAGATACTGCTTTTTAAAATCCTAGAAGGGCATCCTGTTGTAAAACGGGTTCTTGTGATTTAAAATCTCGCGTCAGGAAGGGCAACCGGTCGTAAAACGAATTATTGCGATTTAAACTCCTGCGTCAGGAGGAGGCACTCGGCTTTAAATCATATTTTTAATCCCGGCCCTGCTACGTTAGGAACCACATCTAGCTGTAAAAACAGGAGCTTCAACCATTTACAGTTTTAAGCTTTAGGAACGGGTTACATTTTCTGTTCTACTGCATAGAACACTATCTTTGAAGTTGTATCGGCGCAGTCATTCAGAGCGATCTGCAGAATGCATGTGTTAGCTGAAATTGTACACGTATCTTCCGGCTGCACTAACCTTGAACAAAGACACGGTGTGCTGATGAGCGACTTGTAACTCACCGTGTAAGCTCCTAACATGATTGTACGGAGAGGTTAAGACACACAGTGCCAGCATATAGCCCACTCCTATCGAAAGAGCCTGCACGACGCCGGCATGTGGGCTTCTCCTGTTGAAGGAGCCTGCACAAGGTTTAACAACTGCCATCAACAGCCCTTACTTAACGCTAGTTTTTTTTGCACACCCGCCTCTTAGATCATACACCATAGTTTTACGACCGGTTACCCTTCCTGACTAGGATTTTAAATCGCAGTATACGCGATAAATCTGTTATAGCGGGTTTTATAACTAGATGTCCCGGTACCGGCACATAGCCTACTCCTACCGAAGAAGCCTGCACACAGCTTAACGCCTCCATCCGACAAATGAATCACCCTCAACACTCTTGTACTTACAATCATTTTCGAAGGAGTCTGCATAAGGTTTAACGCCCCCTATCAACAGCCCTTACTTAACGCTGGCTTTTTTTGCACACCCCGCCTCTTAGATCATACACCATAGTTTTACGACCGGTTACCCTTCCTGACTAGGATTTTAAATCGCAGTATACGCGATAAATTTGTTGTAGCGGGTTTTATAACTAGATGTCCCGGTACCGGCACATAGCCTACTCCTACCGAAGAAGCCTGCACACAGCTTAACGCCTCCATCCGACAAATGAATCACCCTCAACACTCTTGTACTCACAATCATTTTCGAAGGAGTCTGCATAAGGTTTAACGTCCCCATCAACAGCCCTTACTTAATGCTAGCTTTTTTGCACACCCCGCCTCTTAGATCATACACCATAGTTTTACGACCGGTTGCCCTTCCTGACAAGGATTTTAAATCGCAGTATACGCGATAAATTTGTTATAGCGGGTTTTATACCTAGATATCCCGGTACCGGCATATAGCCTACTCCTACCGAAGAAGCCCGCACAAGGCTTATTGCCTCCATCCGACAGATGAATCACCCTCAACACTCTTGTACTCACAATCATTTTCGAAGGAATCTGCACAAGGTTTAACGTCCCCCTATCAACAGCCCTTACTTAATGCAGGATTTTTTGCACACCCCGCCTCTTAGATCATACACCATAGTTTTACGACCGGCTACCCTTCCTGACTAGGATTTTAAATCGATAACTATATATCCCAGTGCCGGCACATAGCCTTCTCCTACCGAAGAAGCCTGCACACAGCTTAACACCTCCATCCGACAAATGAATCACCCTAAACACTCTTCAATCATTCCCGCTACTTCGGGAGATAGCAGGTTCGAACTGCAAGCCGTAAAAAAATAGCAAATGCTAGGCGAGGGACCTGCGCGATCGTCATTACATAATCGAGCTAAATGTAGTTTTAGCTCAATACCTTTAAGTACCTACAGGTAAGGAATACCGCGGATGTAGCTTAGTACCCTCCCGTTTAAGTCCAGAAGTCGAGGATCGCGCGCTAACTTTCCAAGGCTCGATCCGCTGCAGAACTCTTAAATTCTGACACCTCGGCATCAACAGGAGGTTCGATTCCGGCTTAAATACGTCAGCCTGCGGGACTTCAGGAGAGCTCTTGTTGCATAAACACTTCGTTCCGACTGTACTGCAGTTGTCAGCGATTTTCACATCCGCTTGGTAACAAGCAGCATATTTACTCGCTGCAGTCTGCGTGAAGCGCTCACAGTTCTCTGTATGCGTTTATCACGCACACATCTCCCGTCTAAGTACTGTCTGCTGTGAATATTATTCTTCAGCCTTTATCTTAAGGTAAGGTAGAACTGTTAGTTACTGTTCGCAAAGCAACTTCTACGCTAGGTAATAGACATCTACATTCATATATGTTTGTTCTTTTCTTTTTTAGGTACCGTTCGAGTCACAGGCTTGAAAGTACGCATTTTATTCATCCGAGTAACAGTCTGCAGTGCGAAGATTTTAAGGTATGTCTGACCTCTATTCGTTGAAACTTGGTTTCTTCCGAACATCGTAACTTTAAGCTAATCATAAATAGTTGTTCTCTTCAATCCTCATGCTATAGACGAGGTTAATCTTATAATTTCAAACACGCACACATAGCTATGTCTGTCCTCAACAGGCTGAAACTTGGTTTCTTCTAAAACATCGTAACTTTAGTCTATTGATAAATAGTCGTTCTCTTCAATCCTCATGCTATAGACGAGGTTAATTTTATAATTTCAAACACACACATAGCTATGTCTGCCCTCAACAGGCTGAAACTTGGTTTCTTCTAAAACATTGTAACTTTAAGCTAATCATAAATAGTTGTTATCTTCAATCCTCATGCTATAGACGAGGTTAATCTTATTATTTCAAACACGCACACATAGCTATGTCTGACCTCAACAGGCTGAAACTTGGTTTCTTCTAAGACATCGTAACTTTGATCTATTGATAAATAGTCGTTCTCTTCAATCCTCATGCTATAGACGAGGTTAATTTTATAATTTCAAACACACACATAGCTATGTCTGACCTCAACAGGCTGAAACTTGGTTTCTTCTAAAACATCGTAACTTTGCTCTATTGATAAATAGTCGTTCTCTTCAATCCTCATGCTATAGACGAGCTTAATTTTATAATTTCAAACACACACATAGCTATGTCTGTCCTCAACAGGCTGAAACTTGGTTTCTTCCGAACATCATAACTTTAGTCTATTGATAAATAGTCGTTCTCTTCAATCCTCATGCTATACATGAGGTTAATTTTATAACTTCAAAAACGCACACATAGCTATGTCTGACCTCAACAGGCTGAAACTTGGTTTCTTCCGAACATCGTAACTTTAGTCTATTGATAAATAGTTATTTTCTTTAATCTGCATGTCATAGAAGAGGTTAATCTTATAATTTCAAACTCATAGCAATGTCCGACCTCTATACATTGAAACTTGGTTTCTTCCGAACATCTTAACTTTAAGCTAATCATAAATAGTTGTTCTCTTCAATCCTCATGCTATAGACGAGGTTAATCTTATAATTTCAAACTCACAGCAATGTCCGACCTCTATACATTGAAACTTGGTTTCTTCCGAACATCGTAACTTTAGTCTATTGATAAATAGTCGTTCTCTTCAATCCTCATGCTATAGGCCTGGTTAATTTTATAATTTCAAACACACACATAGCTATGTCCGACCTCAACAGGCTGAAACTTGGTTTCTTCTAAAACATCGTAACTTTAGTCTATTCATAAATAGTCGTTCTCTTCAATCCTCATGCTATAGAAGAGGTTAATCTTATAATTTCAAACTCACAGCCATGTCCGACCTCTATACGTTGAAACTTGGTTTCTTCCGAACATCGTAACTTTCGCCTAATCTCTATCGGTCGTTCTCTTTTCAGATGTTCCCCTGCTGCGAGGAATGTAATGTAACGTTTACAAGGCGAGATAACTTCATGCGCCATATGAAATCAAAATACCCTAGCATAACATCTGCTTTATGTAAAGTTTGTAGTGTGTATTTCGCTAACGTAGAGCGATACGAGGCTCACTTAGTAGAGGTACATCAAATATCTACTTGCCCTCAGGTAGTAGTAGGGAAAAAGCGTGCAGCTACTGATGTAGCTGTAGAAAGTACTAGTAGTAAAAAACCTAGGAACAATGAACTTCAAACTATTCACTGCGAGCACTGTAACACTGATGTACCATCTTCGCATTTTCAGTGACACTTACGGAGTAATGCACATAAAAATAATGCATGTAGAAGTAGTAGTAACGCAAACATCGAGGAAATTAATACAGCATTTAAAAGTAGGATTGCTAGTTACAGAATTCGCACCAGTCAAAAGTTTCAGAGCACTTCAAACTTTTTAAATTACGTTCAACCGGATGTACAACAGCTTCTAGATAATCTTTGTCCAATCATAATTTATTTAAAGTTAATTTTGAACTTTTCGCCTTGTACATTAAAAGCAGGGATGAATCCGAAATAACTGACATTAAATCATTTAATACGAAGAATTTTGTCATAAGTGAGTCGACTAATTTTGGTGATGTACTTAGGGATGTCTCTAACATTATTTCAACTAAGAGCGAGGAATTTCAGGAAAAGGAATCAGGGTGGGGTTTAGTTGAGATAATGTATCTAGAAGTTAACATCAATAAGTACAATCCCATGCGAGGTTCATCGTACATCGAGCTGCCGACATGGATTCAGCGAAAAGAAGCTGTTGTAAACATCCAAAACAATGACGAAGCATGTTTTGCATGGGCGGTGATGTCGGCTTTAAATCCTGTGAAACGGAATGTAGCGAATAGAACATCATCGTATCCACACTATTCAACGCAACTAAATTTCGATAGTATAGAATTTCCTGTGCAGATAAAGGATATTAAGCGCTTTGAGGAACTAAATAACATTAGCATTAATGTGTATGGTGTAGAGAAAAAGCCTGTAGTAGGTCCTCTGTATTATACATGTCATAAGAAGAGTACACATGTTAATTTACTCTATATTGAAAACAGTAGGAATAGCCACTTTTGCTGGATTAAAAATCTGAGTAGACTTGTTAGTAGTCAGTTGTCAAAAGATAAGTGTAAAAAGTGGCTATGTGATGGATGCTTGCAGTATTTTAGAACTGAAGATCAGTTAACGAAGCATTCCAAGAATGACTGCAATCATGTACGTACAGAGATACCTTCTACAGGCAATAATGTTTTAAAATTTACAAATTTTCACAAGCAGATGTGGGTACCGTTCGTGATTTATGCAGACTTTGAAGCTATCCTCACGCCATGCAACACATGCTTACCTAATCCTGACAACTCTTTCTGTGTCGGTGCGACGTAAAGCCCCTAGCAAAAAAAACTCTTTCACTAATACTACGCACATGCATGTCCCGTATAGCTTCGCGTATTACATCAAGTGTAGTTACGATAGTACGCTTAACAAGTTAGAGCTGTATCGAGGACATGATGCTGCTAAAGTATTTTTAGAAAGACTTGAAAGTGATGGTCGTATTCTAAATAGTAATATTCCTATGAAGCCACTCACCGAAATTCAGTTAAATGATCATGAACGTGCTACAAAGTGTAGCATTTGTGATGGGGAATTTTCCGAAAATGACCCTATAGTTTTTGATCATGATCATTTAACTGGTTTCTACAGATGTGCCGCTCATTATAGCTGTAATCTTAAGTATAGAGTTCCTAAATTTATCCCTGTAATTTTTCATAACTTATCTGGTTACGACTCTCATTTCATCATTTCACAATTTGGAGCTTCAGATGAAAAAGTAGATATAATCCCTCAGAATAAAGAGCGGTACATTGCGTTTGCAAAGTCTGTAAAAGTAGATGCTGAGCATTCTATAAAACTGAGATTCCTTGACTCGTTTCGCTTTATGGCGAGTAGCCTCGATAAACTTTCTAGTCATTTACAGCCTGAACAATTTACGGAAATTCGACGCGTTTTTCCCGAAGAAGCGCAGTTTAATTTACTTCGGCGTAAGGGTGTTTTTTGTTATGAATATCTCGACTGCTTAGATCGCCTCGAAGAACGTGCCTTACCATCGAAACAATCCTTTTACAGCTCACTGTATTCAGCAGATATTAGTGATGATGACTATTTACATGCACAACATATCTGGGAGCAGTTCCACATTCAAACGCTGGGTGAATACTCCGATTTATATTTAAAGACGGATGTACTTTTGCTAGCTGATGTTTTTGAAAATTTTCGCTGTGTTTGCAAGAAAACCTACAGCCTTGACCCATGTCAGTATTTTAATGCGCCTGGGTTAAGTTGGGACGCGATGTTAAAACACACGCAGGTAAATTTGGAACTGCTAACTGATATTGATATGGTGCACTTTATAAAATCATCTATTCGAGGCGGTCTAAGTCAGTGCAGCGGGCGGTATTCTAAGGTAAATAATAAGTACATGCCGAGTTTCGATTCTAGTCAGGAATCTCAGTATATCGTTTACCTCGATGCTAATAATCAGTATGGGTGGGCGATGAGTCAGCATCTACCGGTGAGTGGTTTCCGCTGGCTAACGCAGTGCGAAATTGATGCTTTACAGCTACACGCCCTAGGCGATGGAGCTGATAAAGGCTATTTCCTCGAAGTTGACTTACAGTATCCTAAAGAGTTACACACTTCTCATAATGACCTACCGTTCTGCCCTGAAAATATGAAGCCCCCGTACATCGCATCAACGACGAAAATGCTAATTGCTAATTTGTGCGATAAATCTAAGTATATCATTCATTACCGAAATTTAAAACAGTGTTTGCAGCATGGTTTGAAGTTATCCAAAATTCATAGCGTACTAGAATTTAATCAGTCACCGTGGCTAAAGCCATATATCGATCTGAACAATAATTTAAGAACGAATGCGGTTAACGAGTTTGAAAAAGATTTCTACAAGCTCATGAATAACAGTGTGTTTGGTAAGACTATGGAAAATGTTGACACACGCGTTGATGTAAAATTGATTACAAACTGGGATAATATTAAAAAAAGGTATGGTGCTAACTATTTAATAAGTAAACCAAATTTCCACAGCTGCACCATCATACATGAGAATTTAGTTATTATACAGATGAATCTTGTTAAGGTTAAGTATGACAAACCTACCTACGTCGGCTTTGCAGTACTTGAATTGGCTAAAACACTCATGTATGAATTCCATTACGATTATATGATGAAGAAGTACGCGCATAATGCGCAATTGCTCCACACAGATACCGATTCGTTTATTTATCAAATCAAAACTGATGACTATTACAATGATATAAAGCCAGACTTGGGTAGGTTTGATACAAGTAACTATCCTGCAAATAATCAATATCATCTACCGCTAGTGAACAAAAAGGTTCTAGGTAAAATGAAAGATGAATGTGCTGGGAATATTATCGTTTCATTTGTAGGTACTAAATCCAAGTCATATTGCATAAAACTCTTAAATGAATTACAAATAAAGAGATTGAAGGGGGTTAAAAAGAATGTCGTTCAGAATCAGCTAAGTTTTGAAAACTATAACAATTGCATTAAAAGTAATCCACCTGTTTTGCATAAGCAAATGTCTGTCATTAGAAGCAAGAAGCACCAGTTGTACACTCATTTAATTAGTAAGGTAGCCCTTAATAGCGATGATTGTAAACGGTTTGTCGTTCCAAATTCTACCAACACGCTAGCCTGGGGGCATAGTAGTATTGATAGGTACTACTTTACATAAAGCAGATGTGTGTGTAAACATTATGTTAGAGGTGTGTACTTACGTTACGCTGTCTTACATCACAATTCACTGTACATATTGTAGGGAGAGGTACGCTGAGAGAGTAGTACGGCAAGTTTAAACTTGTACATTCAAGAATTGCATCGAGAAGTACGCAAACATCACTAGGGTAAAACGATTCGAGATAAAACTTGTACACACAAGATGTAAATAAATAATGTAGAATTGGCATATTCTTTTATTTTAGGTTAGGTATTACCTTCCTCTCGCTCCTTATTTGCAAGATAGAGTTTTTGTTTATTACTCAAAGAAGAAAAGCAAGAAAGAAGGTGTTGAGCAGATTCGTAAGTATATTATTGTCTAGCTCATGTTGAGAAGAGATTTTTTTTTCTAAACAGTGTTTGATTGCAATGCAGTGTTCAACAACATCGAACTATAAACGGTAGTATGTGTTCAAGTCTAAACTTGCAATACTCTTGCTTTTGCAATGCACGTTCGATAGAGATGTAGCTTGATAGAGGAAGAAGAGCAGTTAGTAAGTATGTTGAAAAGATATTTTGTTTTTCTTTCTAAACAGTGCTCGATTCTAGTTATACAATGCAGTGTTCAACAACATCGAACACTAGTATGCAGTTCAAGTTTTGAACAGTAGTATGTGTGTGTGTTCAAGTCTAAACATGCGTCACTGCGGGTATGCGAGCGGATGACGAAATTGCCCCGCATGAGGGCAGCATGGTGCTCTGTTCATTAAAGATGGCGGATGACAGCTAACGAAATTGCCGGTTTGTTTCCAAACAAGAGCGCGTACAATTTACCACCACCACATTTCAAAGGTAAGTAGCTAAAGAGGGCAGCACGGTGATTAAATATGGCGGATGACAGCTGTCAAAAAAAGCAAATGGCTTTGTTTCCAAACAAGAGCACGTGGGATTTGCCGCCACCACATAGAGGGCAGCACTGTTCTCTCTGGATTAAAGATGGCGGATGACAGCTGTCAGAAAAGCATATAGGTTTGTAAAGCACGTGGAATTTGCCACCGCCACAAAGAGGGCAGCACGGTGATTAAAGATGGCGGTTGACAGCTGTCAAAAAAAAAGCATGTTGATTTGTTTCCAAACAAGAGCACGTGGAATTTGCCGCCACCACATAGAGGGCAGCACTGTTCTCTCTGGATTAAAGATGGCGGATGACAGCTGTCAAAGGTAAGTAGCTAAAGAGGGGGCAGCACGGTGATTAAAGATGGCGGTTGACAGCTGTCAAAAAAAAGCATGTTGATTTGTTTCCAAACAAGAGCACGTGGAATTTGCCGCCACCACATAGAGTGCAGCACTGTTCTCTCTGGATTAAAGATGGCGGATGACAGCTGTCAGAAAAGCATGTAGGTTTGTAAAACACGTGGAATTTACCGCCGCCACATAGAGGGCAGCACGGTGATTAAAGACGGCTGCTGTCAAAAAAGCATTTTTCAAATTATCCGCCACCACAAAGAGGGCAGCACTGCGCTCTATAGATTAAAGATGGCTGGTGACAGCTGCACGTGGCTTTTGTTTATCTCACGCTAGTGAGGTTAAGTTGGTAGCACTAAGGCTTAGGCCCGCCAAGATGGCAGCACTGCCGATGACAGGTGACGAATTTACATCTACTACGATAAAGAGGGCAGCACAGTGCTCTGTAGTTTAAAGATGGCGGATGACAGCTGTCAAAAAAGCACGTGGCTTTGTTTACCACGCGCTAGTTAGGTTAAGTACCGAGCTCGATAGCTGCAGTCGCTTAAGTGCGGCCAGTATCCAGTAATCGGGAGATCGTGGGTTCGAGCCCCACTGTCGGCAGCCCTGAAGATGGTTTTCCGTGGTTTCCCATTTTCACACCAGGCAAATGCCGGGGCTGTACCTTAATTAAGGCCACGGCCGCTTCCTTCCAATTCCTAGCCCTTCCCTGTCCCATGGTCGCCGTAAGACATATCTGTGTCGGTGCGACGTAAAGCAAATAGCAAAAAAAAAAAAAAAAAAGTTAGGTTAAGTTGGTAACACTAAGGTTTAGGCCCGTCAAGATGGCAGTACTGAGGTTAGCGATGCGTTGTTGTCTGTCAAAAAGCACGTGGCTGTCAAAAAACACTTGGCTTTGTTTACCTCGCACTAGTTAGGTTAAGTTGGCACTACTGAGGTTTAGGCCCGTCAAGATGGCAGTACTGAGGTTAGCGATGCGTTGTTGTCTGTCAAAAAGCACGTGGCTGTCAAAAAACACGTGGCTTTGTTTACCTCACGCTAGTTAGGTTAAGTTGGTACTACTGAGGTTTAGGCCCGTCAAGATGGCAGCAGTGAGGTTAGCGATGCGTTGTTGTCGATGACAGCTGTCAAAAAGCACGTGGCTTTGTTTAAAAATTCAAATCTCGCGCCAAAATTCAAATTTCCCGCCAGAATTCAAATTTCCCGCCAAAATTCAAATTTCCCGCCAGAATTCAAATTTCCCGCGGGAGGAGGCGCCCGAACCCGCTTATTATACTACTACCCAGTTCAACTATATTTGGACTTAGTTCCTTCCATTCACCATATTGATACTCTTCTCTGGGTTTTAGGTTTTGTCCAGTGGTCATCAGGTGAACGATGAGGCTTTCAGCGCGTACGCTTTAAGACACTGCAAAATTGTACGTGTCCTTATACAATAGGTATCCTATGCCTCGGACCGTCCACAAAGTCTTAATTCATGGTGCTCAGGCGATCAGATACGCCCTACTGCCAATCGGAAAGCTGTCCGAGGAGGCCCAAGAATCCCGAAATAAGGATTAAAGGTTCTTCCGGGAGCATCAAACCCGGAAGACCTCCAGAAAGTACACAACAACTGATCTAATACACAGTCTGCTGTTTTTGTCGGACGCAGTAGTTACAAGACATCTCATCAAGGCCGAAATTCACTGGAACGAACTGCCCCCTGAAGCACACGCTTTGCCTGTGTTCGATGAGGACACAGATGAAAAGGAGGCTTCGGATGAAGAGACTTACGAAGAAGAGACTTCCAAAGCAGAAGAAGAGGACGTTGAAATGTCAAATACAGATAGTGAACCCAAGACATGGCTCGTAAGTAGTCTTACTAATAAGTAACATAGGGCCAAAAGATCCACATGGGTCAACTCCCGGAACAAATAGCATTTAAAAAATAAGTAACATGGCGCTAAAAGTTCAAAACATTTCAAATATAACGTAATATATTCTTATTCCTTTTCAGGTCACCTTCCTCGCCAAAACGGCCTAATTTTTAGAATCGTTGATATGTTTTACATCATGGATTTAGATGACCGATTCTTATGAAAATAAAATCATGACATTTGTCAAGGATTCCATACGTTTTTATTTCTAAACCCTGTTCATAATTTCATTAAAGTGTTAATGGGAGCATAGCGCGCCATTTATCGTGGATCCATTCGCGGAATACTAAATTTTGTCCGCCTGCCTTAAGTTTCGCGAGTTAGCGGACCTGTAGTGGATCCCCTACTCCGTTAATCGAAAATCCGTTAATGGATTCGTAATCAGCGACCTCAGAAACCCCCGAGTATGAATTTTCATCGGCTTTTGTGAACCCGGAAAGATGATACGATTTATTGCCGGGTAGAATCGGTGTTTAGACCACTTTGCAACGTCTTTCAGATCATCGTCCCACCCGCTGTGCGTGAGGGTAGTATACCGTGCCTGTCGGAAGAGGCGGCTAAAAGGGGCCCAAAGGGATCTCAACTTTGGAGCGTGTGATGGCGACCACGGGGCTCTTAGCTGAGTTCTACCATTGCTTACACTAACTTGTGTCACGCTCCTTGCTTTCACTTTCCTGAGAATGCAGTTCATGCAGTTTGAGAAAAATCAGTCAGAAACAGATGAAACAGGCCTAAATAAAACTTGGAATGACATAAAAAATGAACTGGGTGAGTACATGTTTTTAATGTTTGTCGTTTCAATTCTATTACAAAGAAGCAAAAGTATTTCGTATTACATTCAAGTTTCCCGGTAGTAAGTTTAGCTCTTGATTACTTGAGACCCCTTAAGTACTGCAAGTAGTTCAGTTGATTTTCACAATTCTCTCACTGATGACAGAGCAGGAAACATCAACTAGGAAGGGAAGTGTTGTATGTCCGGCGCTCCCTTCTCGCTCCGCCAGCCAGCTACACGCGCGCCAAGTGTCATTCTTCTAGCCTCGACGCGCAGCCCTCAGTGCGCGTGCCTGAACAGTCGTGTGTGTACTATAAAGAGGAACTCCCAGCCTGTCCAAAAGCCCACTTGCCCCGGTGTCCAGCTCCAGAATACACCCTACGTCGAGCACGGAGGCTACTCCTCTTGAAAATGTGCTTCGACCAGGTGGACTGAATTTCTGGCAGTACGAGGTCTCACCTCTGGTCACCGCTCCTCTTCCGCTGCCCATATCCAGTCATACTATTACATACCGTTATATTTCCCTAATTAATGCAAGCTCCCTTGGTTTCGCCAAGTAAGAATTCTTCCAACATTGAACTTGCCTTTATGAACTCAACAAGGAAGGACTTTCCAAAACATTTATGTCAGTACTTCTGATAGTTTTCGACTATCGACTTTTCTTATCACAAGGACTATCTTTTCGAGATAGAAGTGGATGTAAATACTGTAAACTTGTATATAGTGTACAAAAGATAGACTCTTTCTCAAGATTCCTAATTCATTTGCATCAAGTTAAATTTCATTTTTATTTGTGTAAATAGTGTATTTTGCATTTGAAGCGAATAATAAAGTTGTGTTTTGTAAATCTCAACCTTGGTTACAACACAACTCTATGGCGACGAGGTAAAAAAAAAAGGAACGCAACAAACACTCCAATTCATCGGCCCCAGTCACCAACTCTGTGGCGACAAGATAATAACTTGCTATTCATCCACTCCTTCACAACGAGGTACAGCAAACTCAGTGCCCTCATACACTTAGACATTGGCGACGAAGTCAATCAGTGCTCAGTGTGTCATCCACTCAACAGGCATTCCACAGCTCTCTGACGTGCGCTCCACCTGTGTGGCACGCTCCAGCGTGTTTGCTTGCTCTCTCTCTCACTCCCAGCATATACCGGTCAAGGTCGCGCCTACAACCAGTTCTGACACACAGCTCTCCTTGCTCTTTCTTGCACGCATCTCGCAATGGCTACATCTGAGCAACTCGCTACGGTATTCCAAGCCTTACAGCAGCAACAACAACAGTTTATGCAACAACAACAGGCAGCTTTAATTCAGGCTATTCAAGCTATTTCTGTCACTACACAGCCATCAGCTATTCCTCCGTTCTCTGCTTTTGATCCGGCTAAGGAAGAATGCTCAGTTTATTTAGCACGCTTACAACAGCATTTCATCTGCCATTCTGTCACAGATGATCAACGCCGCCGAGCACTATTTCTTAGTTCAGTTGGCAATGCTACGTGTGAATTACTACGTAAATTAGGTCCAGAAGAAAACCTTTCTGAGGTACCATTCGCACAGCTCCTGGCCCGTCTCACTGAACATTATGCCAAAGCTCCTCACATAGTGGCTGCTCGCTATAAATTTTTTCAGAGCAGAAAGCAACCCCATCAGACACATACTGAATGGATAACTGAATTGCGTGGTCTAGCTAAACCCTGCCAGTTCATATGCTCCAAGGACGGTTGTGGTTCACCCTACACTGATTCTCTCATTCGGGACATGGTAATTTTACATACTCCTGAGGACAAGATACGTTTTGACGCTGTCAAGCAGAGTAACCCTTCTTTAGAAGACGTCCAGCGTATTGCTACGGTTTATGAGCTTACTACCAAGACTGCCGCAGCCATAGCTTCTCCACACGAAGTTGCTCAAGTCTCGACTCAGGCCCGCAAGTCCTCTGCTACAGTGAACCGTCCAGATAAGGCGCTCTCTACCAAGCATTCTCGCCAGGTTCCCTCTCGTAATGCTACAAGGAAGCCCAATTCTAAAAGCACCTCGAAACTCCTGCCTTCCTGCCGAGGCTGTTTCAAGCATCATGAACGTCGTGACTGTCGTTTTTTCAAAGCCACTTGTGTACGATGTAATAAACTTGGACACATTAAGACTGTATGTCGGAGTACGCTCCGCCCTGCTAAGACTCCTGCAGCACGCCCGAAGCATATACAGCCCCGCCAAGACATGGAAGTTGATCAGATCAATCTTATTCTGCCCACAAGGAATTCTCACAAGATCATCGTTCCTCTCTCATTCTCTACTCGATCTGTCGATTTTCAATTAGACACCGGATCACCTGTCTCTATTATTAACCTGGCTACCTACCATGACTTAGGTTCCCCTTCATGCTCTCCAGCTGACATCCAGCTTGTGACGTTTAACAGAAAGAAAATTGACATTAAAGGTCAAATCCAGCTTCAGGCTAGTTATAAAGGAATTCAGAAGGCCATTCCTCTTCTCGTAGTTAACAACTACACTGCATCCAACATTATGGGCATGGATCTATTTAACTTATTTGTTTTCCAGATACATGACAACATTAACGTTGTATCTACATTGCATCCTACTTCTGACGTTACCGATCTCCTAAAGCAGTTTCCTGAAGTCTTCGACTCTCAGCTCGGAACAGCAAAAGACTATACAGCTCACATACAGCTGAAATCCGGAGCTAAGCCTCGCTTCCTCAAAGCACGTCCAGTACCCCTAGCACTTCAAGACCTGGTCACGAAAGAATTAGAAAGATGGATACAAACTGGAATTGTGGTACCAGTTACTTCTAGTCAATGGGCTACTCCACTAGTGGTAATCAAGAAACCTGATGGTAATGTTCGACTTTGTGGCGATTTTAGATCTACAGTCAACGCACAACTCGACACAGATATCTTTCCTATTCCACGTCCAGAAGACTTATTCCGTCGTCTCGCTGGTGGACAATTCTTCTCTCGAGTTGATCTTAAAGAAGCATATCTCCAGCTACTTTTAGACGAAGACTCTAAGAAATTTCTAACACTCAACACTCCTCTCGGACTGCTCCAGCTCCAGCGGCTCCCATTCGGTGTTTCATCCTCAGCGGCTATTTTTCAGCGCTATTTAGCTCAACTCACTGCCTCCATTTCCGGTTGTGCTAACTACCTGGATGATATTATTGTTACGGGAAAAGATCATCAGGAACATCTAAACAATCTACGCCTCCTTCTACAGAAATTGAAAGACAATGGCCTACGAGCGAATCTCGCTAAATGTACATTCTTTCAGCCTCAAGTTCACTACCTAGGACATATCCTTGATAAGACTGGAATTCGCCCTAGTGCACAGAATGTCTCAGCTATCGTCAACATGCCAGCACCTCAGAACCTCAAGCAGCTCCAGTCCTTCATAGGCAAAGCGAACTACTATAATAAGTTCATTCCCCGCTTCGCTACAGTGGCAGCTCCATTAAACGCTCTACGTAAAAAAGGTGTTAAATTTCAATGGACTCCGCAATGCCAACAGGCATGGAAAACCATCAACAACGCCTTAATTCAAGCTATACAACTCACTCATTTTCAGCCCGACAAGCTCCTCACGCTAGCTACTGACGCTTCAGATTACGGTGTCGGTGCCGTTCTCTCCCAGAAGGATCGTCATGGACGGGAACGCCCCATCGCTTTCGCTTCGAAAACACTTAATGACCATCAACGTCGATACTCACAGATAGAGAAAGAAGCTTTAGCCATCATCTTTGGTATTCGCCGTTTCAATGAATATCTCTATGGCAACCATTTCCTGATCATTACTGATCATAAGCCTCTCGTACACTTATTCCATCCTGGTAATAAGATCCCTGAGAATTCCCTCAGAAAGCTTCAAAGATGGTCCATGTTCCTTTCTGATTATTCCTCTCAGATTGTCTATCGAGCCACATCCCAGCATTGTAATGCTGATGCCCTCTCACGCTTACCAGTTGGTCCTGATACTGCCTTCGATTCTCAAGAATCTGAATGTCTTCAGTTGGACATAGAACTTGAAGATACTGTCTCCAGTTTTCCTATTGATGCTACCTGCATAGCTAAAGCTACGGATAAGGACAGTACACTTGCTACTGTGCGTACTTACATCCGCAACGGTTGGCCTCTTCAGAGCAATCTTCCCGCCCACCTTGCACCTTATCATCGTATGCAGCATCGTCTCACGACTCGTGCTGGAGTCGTACTCCTAGAAGCAGGCACCATCTTCCGAGTGGTTATCCCACTTAGCCTACAGAAACAAGTCCTCGAATTATTACACCAAAGCCATTGGGGTATATCCCGAACGAAGCAACTAGCACGTCAACACTGCTACTGGCCCGGTATTGATGCCGCCATCGAAAAGCTCATCCGTCATTGTGAACAATGTCAACTGAATCAGAACGCCCCGTCTTCTGATCTAGCTTCATGGCCTCCTGCTACTACTCCATGGGAACGAGTTCACATCGATTTCGCAGGTCCTTTCTTCAATTCCATGTGGTTAATAGTCATCGACTCACTATCGCACTTTCCATATGTAGTGGATATGCATTCGACTACTACGACCGAAGCTACCATTCGTGCTCTACAGAAGATATTTACTACAGAAGGCTTACCTCAAGTCCTCATTTCGGACAACGGACCTCAATTTACAGCTACTGCTTTTAAGAAATTTTGTACATATAATGGCATTCGTCATATCCTAGCACCGCCTTTTCACCCTCAATCTAATGGTGAAGCTGAACGCTTTGTACAAACATTTAAGAGAAGTATGAAAAAAGCTGTCTCTTCAGGCTTAACTATAGACCAAGCATTGCTCCAACT
Source organism: Anabrus simplex (assembly GCF_040414725.1). NCBI lineage: Eukaryota > Metazoa > Arthropoda > Insecta > Orthoptera > Tettigoniidae > Anabrus > Anabrus simplex. The sequence continues at coordinate 352,050,309 of NC_090268.1, read as the reverse complement.
CTTAAGCAACTCCAGAACTCTGCCCGGCGCTGATAATATCACTCCTGCACAGAAGCTCCATGGACGACCTCACAGAACTTTACTTTCTCTGTTGCAGCCTATTCCGGCCCAGTCTCAGACCTCACCAACGAAGTTCTCAGTCAACGACAAGGTCTACACCCGGACATTCAAGTCAAACCCACTCTGGATACCTGGAGTCATCTGCAGATCTTTGGGTCATCGTCTCTACGAAATACAGACTACGGAGAAACGTATCTGCCGCCATCAAGACCAGATACGTCTGCGCTACCGCCCATGTCCAGCTATTGATTCTATTGCTCAGCCAGATAAATCTATTGCTGAACGAGCTTTAGACCATTTAATAACAATGGGTTCCTTTCAGGACGAGACAGCGCCACTCCGCCCGGTCCCAGCTCCAGACAATCCAACAGAGACATCAGCAGCTCCGGCCCAGCATCGCAGCCGCCGCCAGCGCCGCCGCCGTTTCACGCCGTACCGGCGTATTTAGGAGGGGAGGGTGTTGTATGTCCGGCGCTCCCTTCTCGCTCCGCCAGCCAGCTACACGCGCGCCAAGTGTCATTCTTCTAGCCTCGACGCGCAGCCCTCAGTGCGCGTGCCTGAACAGTCGTGTGTGTACTATAAAGAGGAACTCCCAGCCTGTCCAAAAGCCCACTTGCCCCGGTGTCCAGCTCCAGAATACACCCTACGTCGAGCACGGAGGCTACTCCTCTTGAAAATGTGCTTCGACCAGGTGGACTGAATTTCTGGCAGTACGAGGTCTCACCTCTGGTCACCGCTCCTCTTCCGCTGCCCATATCCAGTCATACTATTACATACCGTTATATTTCCCTAATTAATGCAAGCTCCCTTGGTTTCGCCAAGTAAGAATTCTTCCAACATTGAACTTGCCTTTATGAACTCAACAAGGAAGGACTTTCCAAAACATTTATGTCAGTACTTCTGATAGTTTTCGACTATCGACTTTTCTTATCACAAGGACTATCTTTTCGAGATAGAAGTGGATGTAAATACTGTAAACTTGTATATAGTGTACAAAAGATAGACTCTTTCTCAAGATTCCTAATTCATTTGCTTCAAGTTAAATTTCATTTTTATTTGTGTAAATAGTGTATTTTGCATTTGAAGCGAATAATAAAGTTGTGTTTTGTAAATCTCAACCTTGGTTACAACACAAAGAGATCTAAAAAATAATTCCAGAAACAAGCAACTAAACTGTTGAGTCAGTATTCAAATAATTGTACACCAGGAGAGAAAAAAGTACTGTACATGCCGACAGTGCTCGATGTTTGCCTATATATGCTGGTGATGTAGGACACATTTCGTTGTTGTAGTTGTTTTCGATGTTGTTTGAGTCATCAGTCCAGTGACTGGTTTGATGCAGCTCTCCATGCCACCTTATCCAGTGTTAACCTTTACATTTCTACGTAACTATTTCTTCCTACGTCTGCTCTAATCTGCTTGTCACACTCATACCTTGTTCTACCCCTACCATTCTTACCGCCTACATTTCCTTAAAAAACCAATTGCACAAGCCCTGGATGTCTTAAGATATGTCCTATCATTCTATCTCTTCTTTTCGTCAAATTTGGCCAAATCGATCTCCTCTCACCAATTCGATTCAGTATCTCTTCATTCGTGCTTCGATCCATCCACCTCACTTTCAACATTCTTCTGTAACACCACATTTCAAAAGATTCTATTCTCTTTCTTTCTGAGCTAATTGTCATCCATGTTTCACTTCCATACAATGTCATGCTCCAGATGAAAATAAATGTACCGGGAGGTACACCTCTACGGCGCACATTTAAATGTTGCGCCTAATAAAACCTCCTCTACAGGAGAAACACTGAACTTGAAACTAGACCTACTTAAACTTTTCCTCAGAAGATGTCACTACCAAATATTTTGGTTATTTTGAAGTTTCCCGTACTGTATAAAGTTCTACGTGTTTTGTTTACCATTTATCAAGAAGTTTGGACTTTCTGCAACAGATGTCACTACTAACAAACTTTGATCATGCACCCTGGTGCAAAGTGGAAGAACCTTTTTGAAGAAATTTTGTATTCATAAGTTTTTCTTTACTAAATTTCGTTGATCCACTGTTGGGTTGGCAATATTTGTCTTTTCTTTCCGCCTGTTTTGAATCCAACCAATCAAGAATTTCTGTAATTAATTTCCAATCAATCACATATTTCATCTTCGATTTTGTGTGTAACTTTTGTATCCTCCAATAACATTCTGTGGGTGTGTCTTGATTATTCATGAAAGGTCTCGAACCTTCCCCGAGGGTTTATAGACTGCGGATTTTTACGTCTCTTGGCCATTTGATCAACATCTAAGTGTGTGTGTGTGTGTGTGTGTGTGTGTGTGTGTGTGTGAAGCAGGAGGCGGGAAGTGCCTCTTTCATCAGGCAGCAGTACTTCGACAAGGTATGGCCACTTAACATCTTCACCTTTTGCTAGCTCCGCAGTTTAACCCGAGGGATAGGTCCAAAACTTTAATATGTAACCACCTTCTCTAAAATGTAATTTTCTGACGGCTTATGTAAAATTTTCATAAAATCTTTAACTGTAAATCGGGGATAGAGAGAGATACACTCTCTCGAGTCCCCCTTCATCTTGGTTTGAGGTACCGCATTTGTTTTTAATATGTATTAAAGTTATTTCCATCCGAGCAACCTCAGTAGTTTGGGATTAGCCCCTGGTTCGTTGGCCAAGAGCCCTATAGGTTTTTAAATTTCTCTTAGGGAGCTCAATCTTTGACTCCATTCCAGTTGTACTTGGGCCGTTTATTGAACCTATTCCTTTTCACTAAGGCCCCGTAGGTTGGGTACTAGATACCTCTGTGTAATAAGATTGCTATTTGTAAAAAGTGCCTTGTAAGGCCAGTAAATACTAGATTTTCACATTGTGTAACCTTGAGTAGGCTGGGAACACTGAGAGCACCTCAGCTCTTTTCAAGTATTGTAAGAATGCCTCTGGGAGGCTCGATATTGTAATTAGGAGCAAGTCCTAGTAAGTTCCTTCGATTTCTCCTTACTTCCATAACCATTCCTAACTCTATTTTGTTCCAACCTGCACCTCCTTCTTAGTCTCTTTACTTCTCTGCTATAATACAGTGGACATTTACCATTCCTTACCATCTTTAAAGGTACAAACCTATTTTCACATTCCTCAACAATTGCTTTAAACCCATCCCAGAGTCTGCTTACATTTTTATTTACCATTTTCCAGTGATCATAGTTACTTTTAAAAACGCCCTCATGCTGTTTTATCAGCCATATGGTACTGCCTAATAGTCCTAATTTTAATACCTTCCTTTCTTTCACATTTATTTTTAACTATGACAAAAACAGCTTCGTGATCACTAATACCATCTATTACTTCGATTTCTCCATAGAGCTCATCTGGTTTTATCAGCACCACATCCAAAATATTCTTCCCTCTCGTTGGTTCCATCACTTTCTGAATCAGCTACCCTTCCCATATTAACTTATTTGCCATTTGTTTTTCATGCTTCCTGTCATTCGCATTACCTTCCCAATTGACATTTGGTAAATTAAGATCACCTGCTACTATGACATTCCTATCCATATCATTTCCAACATAGCTGATTATCTTATCAAATATTTCTGAATCAGCATCAGCATTACCCTTTCCCGGTCTGTACACTCCAAAGACATCAAGTTGCCTATTATCTTTAGAGATGAGCCATACACCCAGAATTTCATGTTTTTCATCCTTAACGTTTTTGTAGCTTACAAATTCTTCTTTCACCAGAATGAATAACCCCCTCCTACCATTCCCATCCTATCTCTATGATACACACTCCAGTTCCATGAGAATATTTATTCATTCATTTTATCATTTCTCAGCCATGATTCAACTCCTATTACAATATCTGGTAGGTATATATCTTTTAAATTAATTCGATTCTTTTGTTTACAATGCTTCTACAGTTGAGCACTAACATTTTTATGTCATCTCTACTTGATTTCCAGTTCCCTGTTCTCTTAACACTGCTCCCTAGGCTACCCCATTTCTCTGAAGGTACCTGCCTGTAACCCTTCTAAACAAGTTTTCTAAGTTAGACTATATGTACCACTCCGGTTTAAGTGATGGCCATCTGAGCGCAAATCCCTGTCTCCTACCCACCCATTAGGATCTAGAAATCTCACTCCTAGTTTCCCACATACCCACTCCATAGTCTCATTTAAATCCCCAATCACCTTCCAGTCAGTATCCCTCCTACACAGAATTCCACTGATAACAATCTCTGCTTCCTTAAACTTCATCCGTGCTGCATTTACCAGATCCCACACATCCCCAACTATACCTGCTTGCCTTACATTGTTAGTATGAACGTGAAACACTACCACCTTCTCCTTTCCCTTTTCTTCTCTTCTACTTTCCTCAACAACTGCCTCAACTTGATTCCTGGATAACACCCTACCCTGGTTTCCTCCACACACTTTCCCCACATGTCTAACAATGGAATTCCCCATGACCAGAGCCTCAATCCAACCCACCTCATTTGAACTCCTCCCCTCCTGGTCAGCCCTATCTTCTCTCACTGCTGCAGAAGCTACCTCCCCCTCCCTTTTCTCCCTCCCATGACCCTGTTCCACCTGTCTTTTCCTTTCCACTACACTACATTTTCCTTTTCTACCTTTTCCCTTCCTCCTACTTCCACACATCTCAGTAACAGTTCCCTGTACCTCATCTTCCCTCGGTTGTTCTACCTGCAGTGACTCGTACCGATTTCTCACTGACACCTGTCCTGAATTCTGATCCTGAACAGAGCCTTTGGCCTGCAATCTCCTTCCCCTTAAAACCTTAGACCACCTGTCTTCTACAATTCCCCCATTTCCTTCCCATCCCTCCTTTACACCTACTGTATCCTGTACATTATTTGAGGGAGGTCTACTTTCCTTCCTGTCCTCTGAGAAAATCCTAATTATCTCCCTCAAACTCTCCAACTCCTCCCTCATACTCCTTAATGCCTGGGCATTTCAGTTATCGTACTTGATACTTTTTCATAGTGTATTTTATTATTTTTGTTGTAATATTTGGAGTTAATAAAGTTGAAGTGAATCCTATTATACCAACTTTAAATTCATCTTGCAATGGAACATTTAATTTTTCTCTAAAACTGATGATGTACCACTTAATTAAAATAATATATTCATTTATAAATAAATAAATGGATAAAAATAATAAAAATAAGAAAGTAGATTGTGATCCGACAATAATCCTGAGAAAAAAAATAAAACATAGACATGGAGAACTTGTGTCAAATTCTATTCGTTGCGGAATCTTTGATCCTAGTGGCTGCGTCAAAACAATATTGATGACTGATAATTGTATTTTAAAACCTGGGTGGTTAAACTGGAGTAAAATAAATAAACTTTATATTTAATCTAAGAGTTTAGATAAACCAAATTGTCAACAGTTTATGTCCTCCTGTGGGTGGGGGCAGTAGAATAACACCCATGGTATCCCCCTGCCTGTCGTAAGAGGTGACTAAAAGGGGCCTCAGGGGCTCTGAACTTTAGAGCGTGGGTTGGTGACCATGGGGCCATCAGCTGAGTCCTGGCATTGCTTCCACTTACTTGTGACAGGCTCCTCACTTTCATCTATCCTATCCAACCTCTCTTGGTCAACTCTTCTTCTTTTCAGACCCCAATGGTATTACGTATGGAGGGCTAGGGAGTGTTTCACTTTCATGCCCTTCATGGCCTTTGTCTTCCGTTGGCCGATACCTTCATTTTTCAAAGTGTCAGACTACTTCCATATTTTCTTTCTGATTAGTGTTATATAGGGGATGGTTACCTAGTTGTACTTCCTCTTAAAACAATAATCACCACCATCTCCACCATCAACAGTTTATGAAAGAATGTAAGAATCTTAGGAAAATACAGTGTTCAATTTATTAGTGATGATGAAAGCATAATTCCTTTAGATGAAGAAAATTCAGTTGTAATTATTTGATGATTTTATATTGGAAACAAAGACGTTGTTCGTGAATATTTTACTCGGGTAAGACATGAAGGCATTAATGGTTATTATTTAGCTAAACATATTCAAAAATACCAAAACAGTTGGTTAGAGAAATCTTGAACTTTTAAATATATTCAGACAAGATGATACCAATTTAAATCATACTGGTCAAGAATTTGCAGGTGAGGATATGAAGTTTGAAGATTTTAAACCTATGTGTAGCAAATGTTAGAATGAAGAATTTGGTTTTATTACTATTGATATGAATCACAAAACTAATGATGGCAGATGCAGAAATAAAATTAAAACATTTCTAGAAATATAAAAACATTAACATAAACATAAACGTTACATAATTTTTGTAATAAATAATGTTTGTTCATTATGATGCTGAGGCTATTAAGGAAGCGAAACAATATAGGAAGAAATTTTTAGCAATGAAAGGAGAATGTTGACAATGGAAGGAGCAACCTATAACAGAATATGAGAAAATTCTGGATTGTATACAAGAAGCATTGGCAAGAAATGAAATCTCATCGTGGGAGTAGAGAAATATAATGAAGGCATAGCTAACCGAGACAGGTAAATGTTAAGTCAAATAATTCTCACTATATTCATATGTTCAAAATAAAGATATAATGTTAGGAAATATCCTAAATAATTATCCCATGTTGGTATTGCACAAGGTAATATGTGGTGTATAATGCTGTAATAATCAATTTTAACATCTATCCAATTGATTGAAAGGAGTGAATCAATTTAAGAGGCGAATGTTATTTCATTGACGGTAGAACTTAGAATCTTAAATGAGAGTTGTGATTAACTAAGAACCTAAATAACTCAAATTCAGTCATAGATAATGTTTTCATGGGGTTATAATTATGATGCTACTTAAATGCAGTATGGTTAGGCTAGTAGGTGCCAGGATTATTCATGGCAGTAGAAAATAGCAAGCTTAGCGACTCATTCAACGGTAATTAAAATAATTGACAGTGGCAGAAGAACAATTTAGTCTATCAGAAACAAAGTTAAAAGTTTAAAGACAGAAAATATGTGTTTCTTTAGAAATGGTTTTAATAATTTTCAATATATATATCTGTGAACATGTTATGATGAAAGAAAGGAGTTCAATCGTCAATTTGATGAATAGAAATGCAGAATTAGCTCATGTCAAGACTGCAGGTGATCATTATTAGTGAACAGGTATGTACATAAAGACACTCTTATGATATTTATTTGGATTTTTGAAGAATGAAACAAAACATTAATATGATTTTCTCTTTCCTAAGTTATTGTTGTGTTAAGAAACTAGTTGGTTAAGATTAAATATGTGTAATATATTTATTTATAGGTTGAAATGGTAGAATAGTTTATTGATAAGTATGTGTTGTGATTCTCGTCTTTCTAAAGCAATAAATTTGGTGCGGAGGGATGGAGACATCCATCGGAAATGTTGGATCACGAATTATAGGCAGTTGCACCACTCTTCGGGATTCACGTTAAGCAAATTTTACAGTAAATATACCCTGAGATCATCTGAATAGTCGGAAAATTTTATTTACGCCATTATTGGATGCAGTAAGGGCGCAGTACTGCGGTCCATTTACTTAACTTGATGAAAAATTAGCTACAGGAGATAAAGGAATAAATCAATTAGATGAAGCTTGTAAACAACATTATATTGCTTACAGAGATTACAAAGATTTAGAACATAGACATGAAGCTGATACAAAAGTTACAACAAGCTGCAAAAGAAAGGATATTTAGTAAAGATCAGATTTTAAAGAATGATTAGCAGCAACAGCTGTTACTGGAATTATGTTTGGAAAAAGAAAATTAGGAATGGGTATTGAAACAAATAAAAACGAGAGGTGTCTTTAAAATATTAATATTTTCCTTGAATAAATGAAAGGATTTAGTATTGATTACAATATTTCTCCAAAAGGGAATGCAACACCTAAAGATGTAAAATAAAACTTTCAAACAAAGATTTAAAAAGGAATAACTTTTAGGTACCGGTACATACTTAACAGATACACAAAAGAATCAGAAATCAACAAAAATTAAAAAAGGTGGAAGTTTGTTATTAACATTTGCTATTTCAAATTGTAAAACAAATACATGATTATCTACAAAAGAAAAAAGAAGGTTCTGGATTAGGAAAACACAAGGGATGATTTTTACTAATTTTAATTGGAGCATTAGCTGGTGGAGCAGCAGGAATTGCAACTTCTGTTCATAATAAACAAAAAAAAAATGATGCTGAACTAGCTGAAAAAAGACATAATTTGAAAATGGAAAAGAAAGGTATGGAGTTAGAAGACAAACTTGTAAAATCAAAAATTGACAAGATAATTAGAAGATATAATAAACCACTGAGTAATTTCGATTTAGAAAAATTAGTTAAAGAATTAAAAATAAAATATTTAAAAAATGTATTTATGATTGATGAATTACCATCTAAACCAAAAAGATTTGCATCAGGAATCATTAATTTAGATACTTCTGTTCATGTTGGTACTTCTGGATTTGTTATTTTAAAATAAATAAAGAAAAAATGTTTTTGATTTATTTGGAGGTAATGTACCTATTGAATTAGTTATTAAATATCTAGGTTCAAATAATTGGTTTTGTAATACAAAAATAATTCAAAATTTTGATGAATATATATGCAGTCATTTGTGTATTTTTGTTTTAAAACTGTTTTCAGAAAAATAATAACATTTTAAATGACATAAATGGACATATTCGGAAATAATATTAAAGATGGTGATAATAAAGAAATACATCCATTTAACAAAAAAATAACAAGTCTGATAAAACTACAAATGATGATGTTCATAAAAGGACAGATGTAGATAACAAAATTAAAGATTTGTTACCTAAAATGAAATTTGATGAATCCAAAAAATTATCAGATTCTATAAAAATATTGATGATAATGTGAAGTTTTGTAGTTTCCCATTGAATTTTTGATGAACTCAAAAATACAATCGGGTGTAGGCTACTGAGGATTATTATGGATTCAGGAAAAAGATATTAAGAAATATTGGTGAGGGTATTGAAGTATTGAAGATGGTGATGCAGTTAATTTGAATCAATTTAATAAAGCATTAGAAAAATTCACCAGTTCAAAAGATATATCTAAAGTTGAATTTAAAAATATTATACAAAATAAGAAATTGAATATTTGTTAAAGAACATTTAACAGCTATCAGACCAAAAACAGATGAATTAAAAGAAAAGGTAGAGAAATTGGAAAGACAAGTATTTGATAAAATTGAAATAAATAATACTTTTTTGCACACATTTTTATATGAAGTATATATCTAAAAATCCTAATCCAAAAATATATTAAAGGGCTAATATATTCAAATTTTGTCCTGTATATCTTAAAAGAGACGTATTAAAAGTCACTATTATTACACATATAGATCTGAGTAAATCATTTGAAATTTGTCCTTTATATAAATTCATTTTTAAAATTGGTGATTGTCTTAAGATCTTACCTACTCAAGTGAAAATTATTTTGGTGAAATAATACTTGATGCAACTGAACATAATCCTGATGAATATATAGTTTAATCAATCATATTTTTCTTCTAATGCATGATCATATTTCGTGTTTGAAATGCAAAAAAAAAAACTGAAACAGTTCATCCTAATAGAATTACAACTAAAATGGATGAACAAGAATTGAAGGTTTATGTTCAGAATGTAAAAGTAAGAAAAGCAAATTTGTGAAAAATTAGAAAATTTAAATATTAGAGAAAAAATAATAAATGAAATCATAACCCCATGGGAAAAAATTTTCCAAGGCAAAAAGTTATAACTTATGATATCGATGATCTTTGGCAAGCCGATTTTGTAGAAATGGATTCTGGAAATTTCAAAGGTATATCTAAAATTAATAAAGGATATAAATATTTATTAACAGTTACGATGATTTTTCAAAATATTCTTAGGTTGTTCCCATTGAAGATAAAACTGGTAAAAATATTGTTACCATAATGAATTACGGTTTTGGCCACATGATTGATGACTTATTATTTACTGGGGACTTGGACAAATGACATTATAATATCTTGGAAAAACACCAACCCAACAAGACAGGTCTTACTCCTGAAGTTCAGAGGCCTAAACGTAAAGCCACTTTAACAGGTCGTGTGCTGTTTCACAAGTTATTCCAAATGTAAGGTCTTTTTCTGTAGGTGATCTTCAAGAGGTTTGTCAATATTGCTCTTCGCTGTATTTTAAATCCAAGAGGAATAGAGCAGGACGCTTCACTCTCTGTTGTTATGATGGAAAAGTAAACCTTCCACCTCTTTCAATTGTTGACAGACTGGAGGAGTTCTTCACTGGTAGGGATGGAAAATCCAAAATCTTTAGACAGAATATTCGGCAGTACAATAACGCAATGTCATTTGTTTCCTTTGGTGCAAAAGTTGACTTACCACCATCTGGTGGTCATTACACTTTCAGAATACACGGTATGGTTCATCATCGACTTTCAACATTATACCCTGAAGACTGGCAAAGTGCTTCATATGGTCAGTTATATATTCTAGACTTCGCCAAAGCTAATGAAGTAAGAATATCCCACGATGCTAACCTAAATTTGACCAAAGAGACACTTACATATTTGAATGATTTGTTGAATAAATTTAATCCTTATGTTCATTCATATAAGACCATGCATTAGAAGGTCAAAGAGGATGAAGTTCTTGCTCAGAAAGAAAATCGTCCTCGACTCAATTTTGTTATGCGGTTCTACCATAAACCATCTACAGATAAGCGACATTATAATGATCCAACAAATTCTGAAATTGCTGCTGTGTTTGAAACAGCTGATGGAGCGCCACCTTCTCACAGATGTATTACAGTGTATGAAAAGGAAGGCGGATTGAAGAAAATAGATTATGATAGTACGCATTGTGATCCTCTATGCCATACTTTAACTTGGCCCTGTGGTGAACCTGGTTGGCATATAGATATGCCTATTGAGGGTGTACGTCAGACACCAATAAGGAAGACTGTTACTATGCGAGAGTATATTTTATATAGAATTGCAGTGAGAGGAGCTGGTCCTTCTGGTGCCTTCAATCCTGTCATAAATGCTGGGAAGCTTACCCAACAACATTTTTTGGACTATTACTACTGTACTGAAGGGGACAGACTAAAGTACATTCGGAGGGAACAAACTAAATTGCTTGTAGAGACATATGTATGGTTAGCAGATGCTGTACGTGTGAGAGCTAACAGGAGAATTTGAGAATAGGTAGGATGGTAGTTCTGCCTTCTTTGTTCATTGGGATATCCCTGTGGGTGGGGGTGGTAGAATAACACCCACGGTATCCCCTGCCTGTCGTAAGAGGCGACTAAAAGGGGCCCCAGGGGCTCTGAACTTTGGAGCATGGGTTGGCAATCATGGGGCCTTTAGCTGAGTCCTGGCATTGCTTCCACTTACTTGTGCCAGGCTCCTCACTTACATCTATCCTATCGACCTCTCTTGGTCAACTCTTGTTCTTTTCCAACCCCGACGCTATTAGGTTTGCGAGGGCTAGGGAGTCTTTCATATTCATGCCCTTCGTGGCCCTTGTCTTCCTTTGACCGATACCTTAATTTTCCAAATGTCGGATCCCTTCCATATTTTCCCTCTGATTAGTGTTATATAGAGGATGGTTGCCTAGTTGTACTTCCTTTTAAAACAATAATCACCACCACCACCACCTTCGTTCATTGGGAGCCCAAGGAGTATGATGCAGAATTATCAGGATGCTATGGCAGTAGTCAGAAAGTTTGCAAAACCTGATCTATTTTTCACATTCACCAGTAACCCTGCATGGCTCAAAATAATAAATAGTATTCATCCTTGGGAGACACCAAATAATCGACCGGTACGAGTTTTCCATGCTAAGGTGAAAGAATTAATGCAACTAATTTATAAAGTGGAAATATTTGGAATCGTTCTTGTACACTGTGAAATTTAAAAAAACGGGCTGCCTCACATTCATTCCTTACTAACCTTACAAGATAACTCAAAATTTAGGAACACAGAGGACATGGATAAAGTTGTATCAGCTTAAATTCCTGATCTTTCAAGTGAAGAACTCTATGAAATGGTTAAAGCTCATATGGTACATGGACCACGCGGTCATCTTAATCCTTCCTTTGTGTGTATGCAAGATGGTAAATGTAAAAAAGATTTTCCCAAACCATTCAATGAGGAAACAAAGGATAATGTCAATGGCTATCCCCTTTACTGATGGAGAGATAATGGTAAAACCATAACTAAACGTATTCATGGAAAGTATGTTGAAGTAACCGATCAATTCATTGTTCTGTACAATTTATTCCTTTCGCTTTATTTACATGCTCATATCAATGTTGATATCTGTTCAAGTGTGCGTTCGATCGAATATGTGCATAAGTATGTCTATAAAGGTCATGATTGCTGTAATATACAAGTAGCTGTGGAAGATGATACTGTTGCTCATGATGAAATTAATGTATTCTTGAATGCTCGACATGTTGGTCCAAGTGAAGCTGCTTGGAGAATGCTTGCATATCCTATGCACGATCACTTGCATACTATAGTTTGATTGGCGGTTGATTTGCCTGACTCTCACAATGTTTACTTCGAGAATGATTCTCCTGAGGAAGCATTGATCCAAGCTGAGTTATGTATGACTCATTTAGTTGCATGGTTTAAACTGAACAGCAATCCTGTGACAAGAAGTCCTTACATTTACCCTGAAACCCCAGTTCACTACGTATGGAGTAAGAATGAATGGCATAAACGTAAAATTCATACTAAAACTATAGGCCAAATGTACAATGTTTCACCTTCTGATTCAGAGTGATATCATTTACGTCTGTTATTGCTACATGTGGTAGGAGCCACCTGTTTCGAAGATTTGAGGACTTATAAAAATGTAATGTACCATATTTTCAAAGCAGCCGCCACAGTACGAGGGCTAATATTGAACGATATTAAATGGCAATGTGGTCTAGAAGAGGCTCTTCCTTTCAAATGCTGTATCAGTTTCGATAGTCATTTGCCTACATATGCATATTTCATTCACCAAATGCTTCAAATTTATGGAATGTCTTCAAAGAGGCTATTTCTGAAGATTTCCTTAAATCATACACACCTGAAATAGCTTACCAATTAGCTATGCAAGACATTTCTACTACACTAAAATTATATATTTTTTCTCTTACCTTTCGATTTATTAAAGATTGAGGATCCCCCTGAAAATGAAGAGGAAACTCGGGAGGAAATCAAAGTTGGTTAACTAACACAGATGAGGGCTGTACCATGTGGTACACCCTGACCCCGCAAATTTAAATTGTGCGCCTAAAAAGTATCCCCTACAGGAGAAACTCTGAACTTTAAAATCTGTATTAAATCAAAGGTTTCTTGGAAGATGTCACTACTGTAAATTTTGAAGTGTTCTGAACTGTGTCTATTTCGATTTGTGTTTGTTTGCTCTGTAGCAAGAAGTGTGGACATTCTCTTCTAGATGTCACTACATAAAAACTATAACTGTGCACCCTGGTGCGAAGTGAACAAACTGTTTTTGAAGAAAGTTTGTATCCATAAGTTTGTTTTTTGTTAAATTTCTTTCTTTCATTTTTTGGGTTGGCAATATTGATCCCTGTTTCCGCCAATTTTGAATTCAGCCAATCCTGAATTTTCTAAATTAATTTTCCACCAATCCTAGATTTCTTCTTCAGTTTTGACATGTAATCTTTAGCCGACCAATAAAAGGTAGTGGGCGGGACTGTTGTATTCACGAAAGGTCTCGAACTTTCCCCGAGCATATAAAACTGCTGAGGTTCATGGCTCGTCGCCACTTCAGTAACATCTTTCTC